>NW_027271112.1:220000-730000 GCF_040938485.1 Diadema antillarum
TTACACCAAGTAAATGATATGACATTATCAGCAAATATTTTTTATACTATATACGTGTATCTACTTATACTATCTGTGACTGAATTAAAAACTTTCAAAAAGCATATAAGATTCCGGCGCAGCCCATGACAATAAAACATGTTTATAAAACATTTGATCCACGCAAGGATACTTTCATGAAATTGTTTAGCGCTTCTTTGGATTTCATTGCAATTTCCTATGAAAGTAATGTCACGAGAAAGATCGTTTCAGACTTTCGTGCTTTGTATGTCTGTGGCCCGTAGGTAAGTATATCCAAGGAGGTTTAAGAGATGGAGTTCCAGCTGGCTGTAATTATTCAAACAGTTGTCACTTTTCTATTGATGTACAAAAGAATTCCACAGTTACATCTGTGCCTTTGATGACGGGGTTTGATGCCGCCGTCTTGCTGAGCAATCTGAAGATTCATTTCGAACGTTAACTTCATGTTGGCTATATTTTGCTTGTTCATCTATTAAATGAAACGAAATCTCACTTGATAATGTAAATGATAAAGCACATTAAACAAAGGTCAATCCCTTCCAGAAATATGTGCAAAAGTGTAAATCAGAGCGCAGCTGTATCATGTGAAAGAAAACTATATCCTCATAGAAACCCGGTTTTATCACTTTTCCACGTAATTCCGCCAAATAAAACTGATATGGAATAATCTTCAAGTATAATTCTTTATTAATAGATATATCAGATTAGTGTCCGGGCATGGCCAGTTGAGTAATTTTCATTTTCATTTCATCCTTTTCTTGCGCAATTTCTATTCGCGCATCCCGGTGTCTTTACCATTGATTATCACCTATCTTTTATAAGGAGGGATGGCGAAAAGTAATTACCATCACAGACATATCTTCCTTGGAAAGTGGCTGATGGCTATACAATGAGACATGAGTCAATTTTCTTCCTATCTGCGCGGCAGATCCAGTTTGCCACATGCTTCAAATACTTTCGAGTGGCGGCATCAAACGTGACTTCAAAGGAAATACGACAGTTGAGACTCCATAACTTTCTCTTGAACCTCCTTGGTATATCTAATTTCATTCATTTGCACTTATCCTATTAAATGTAAATTTTGTATTCTTGTCTAAGGGGATACGTGAGCAATGCACAAGAAGCATTGCTGGTAGCCATTATGTTTGTAGTTAAATATATGAACAATACGTTTGAATGAGTTTCATTTTGTTAGTGGCGATGACCCCCCCCCCCCCCCCCTCTCTCTCTCTCTCTCTCTCTCTCTCTCCCTCTCCCTCTCCCCCTCTCCCTCTTTCTCCCTCTCTTTACTTCTACTAATCTCCCCTTGGCTTTTCTGATCCTTAAGACTAAAATTCTTGAAGTGAATATCCATGGAGTACATTTTGCATAATCATGATAATTTTATTTCCATGGATCTGCTAGATTTCTGGACCCAAAGTACCTTCAGTGTGTGTGATGAAATTCACACCAATGCCTCCAATGAGTATATATGGGACTTTCCGATGTTGATGCCGACAGACACATACAACTTTACCTTCTCAGTCAAGACAAGGCAGGCAGCCTACATCGGCTTTGCGGGGACATCGCCACCACCAAAAGATTTCTACGAAATTGGTAACGTAATACAATTACAAGTAGATTTACTTCATATCAGGGAACCTTTACCTCTGCGTGTCACTTTTTATCTTAAAAAAGCGCAATGCGGCTGTGAAAATGTGATATGTGTCAAACGTTGAAAATGAATATGCATTCCACCTATCAAACTTCTTGTGATTTGAGGAAGCATAACTTTCCGAAATCTTTCAACTTTGTCGCATTCCCTGTCTCTTCGAAGTTAATTGTAATATCCTGACCTTATCAACAAACCTTAGACGGGGACTCAAAGATGTCGAGGGCAGCTTCAATTGCACGAGGTCTCTCCAAATAAGCCCACCTTATGCCTCTTTCACAATTACATTTCCCAATAAGTTTTCAGAGAATTATTCAATATCAAATGGGTTTTTAAAGGTATTAGCCCACATTTGTAAACCTGCAGCAATTGGTCTCATAGTTAGCATGGAGTTTGGGTATGATTGCAGTAACACCTGTGCAAAATTTCGTTCCAATTAGTCCATTACTTTCATAAAAATAAATGAAAATGCACCGTATGCATGCGTATAACGCTCGCTAGCTCCGGTCCACGTACGTACTACATGCATGCGATACATGTGTAAGTTACATGTACGTAGCTAGCCCGCGCTCGTAATTCGATTTTGGGTCGGGTTGACCCGGTTTGAAAATTGATTTTAAAACGATGATTTTCTCTCTTTTATCGAATGGTATAGACAAATAGCAACAGGTGAGGTATGTTACTGTTATAACTTGTACTTGAAGTCATATTGGACCTGTTTTATGCAGTTTTGATTTGCGTGGGTTTGCAAATGTGGGCTAATATAATACCTTTAAACTCTGAAAATAATACGCTTTTATTCTCACGAGCGCCCGTGAAAAAAGACGGATAGTCGTGATCGTAACCATGGAAACTGCACATGCCCCTCCGATGCTGCGAGCGAAAAAAAAAAAAAAAAGATTTGACCGCACGCATCAATAGTCCATATTACTTTGGAATTGAGCTCACAAACTCCATATCTGATCGTGGATGTGGATAGCATAATACATTGTATTCTGATAATTGCAGCGTCGAAAAAGTATGGATTTCTCTGGCCTACTCCAAACTTTGACTCATTAAATACGCACTGACATTGACAAATGTTACAATCATGTTTAAGATTCCAGTTTGTCACAAGAAAGCGAGTTTTAGCTTGAATTTGACGAAATGTATTTGGATGTCAGATATCCGTGAAAATGTGTGAAAAAAAAGATACTAGCACACTTTGTCACAAGCAAACGCTTTTATTCGGCAGCAGCGCGGTCACCAGAGATGAAGAGAATCTGTATGACGGCATGTTTTACATTTTCCTTACTAACATGCTCTCTCTTATCTTTCATATAATCTCGATACAGTCGTTGGAGGTTGGGGTAATACATTATCAGCAATAAGACGTTGTGATAACTGTCCACCAAAGGCCAATAACAGCGGTAGAGTACTGGATCGGTCCAATCTTGTCCCTTTCTCAGTGACGTTTGACAACGGGCTCGTGCAGCTTTGGAGAAACCAGGATTCATCAAAACCCCTCGTCAAATGGACGGATCCAAACCCACTTCCTGTTCATTTCGTTGGGTACAAGTCCAAAGTAAACGAAGGGGACTGGAAGTTTCATACTCTGTGTAAACAGTGAACAGGAATATTACAGCGAATGATCAGCGAAAATGATTGCATAATTAAATCAATGCGTTAAGCCAAAATGTTTGTATCTCCTTTAGATCTCGTTTGTCTCTATGTATTCTGGAGGGTAAAAAAGAGAAGGTTGATGAAATACTTGATTCATAATAAAGATAAGTTACAAGTGAAAATTTGTTAGTTGATGTTTAAATACTTGCTGTCACAGTGTGACGCAAAACTGTTTTTCACTGCATCTGTAACGCTGAGGTTCGCCTACTGTTGGAATCATCACGTGAGATACATAGATTGATTAGTAAAACAATGTAAACATCAGCAAGCAACTCGTAGCTTTGCGGAAATCTCAATAGGGCCGCTCGAGTTCTCGATGATTTCTAAACTCTTTGATGCTTACTAGATCAGAACATAAAGTGGTTGAGGCTTAGACATAATTATTCACTTCAAGCATTCACTTTTCAAGCCTGTCGTATAAATTGAGTGTTACCTGCAAAAGTCGTCGGGGAAAAAAAAAAAAAGTTTCTTGGTTTGGTCGCTCTTACCCGTAGTTGATAGCGTATCGACTTGAATTATTTTTGAATAAAGCGTAGGCTAAGATGTTCTGTCCGTGATAATGTGATGGTGTTATTCGTTATTGTAGTCATATTATGTGTTCAAGGACAAACTAGATGACTCCGGTCCCGTTTCATAAAACTTGTTATCAGTGACAACTGCCACATTTCTGTGACAAATTTGCTCTCAGCCAACAAGATGCAAGGATTTCAGTAGCCTATAACAACTATCACAACTTGTCACTAATAACAAGTTTTATGAAATGGGGCCATCAGACTCGTTTTACTGAAGGTAGATTTTGTAAGTGTTATTGCAAGGCTCAACACTATTTTTTTTTTTTTTTTTTCCGGTAACCCGTTCGGGCCACTACAAGTGGTCCAAAAAAAATAAATAAAAAAATAAAAAAATAACAATCCATTTCGAATCCTAGTTGCCCGATTGGGCCTATAAAAAAGAAATAATGATAACGTTTTGGAAATTTGGTATCCTCGGGCCACCGGGCCACAGCCAATGCCAAGCCGTGGTTATTGTCATCTCTACGCTCCACGAAAACAAATGTCGTAAATACATGTAGTGTCAAATAAGAGGATATTAATCAAGAAATATGTATCCCCCTTCGTGATTCTGTCCTCGTAATGAATGCACACGTTTATTCCACTTTCCTTTTGGAATGTTAACATGCATGACTACAAAGAAGTCAACACCTATTTGTATTGTTTACCCATTCTTTCTTGTAAAGAATCTCTCTTCTTTTATTTTTTCCTTTTTCAAGCCAGAAATCTGTTAGCGTTCACTAAAAAAGAATAAAAAATAAGCTTTAGTGAAGCCACACTAATGTCACCCTTTACTCCTAAAATATTATTGTCAGGAAATCTTGGTTTTAGGTCATGAATAAAGAAAGGATTAACTCAAGATGAAAGTTTGAAGGAGACTCTTTACTGATTAAGGCACATTCTGTAAGTACTGTACCTTGTTTTCGTAGAATACAAGTTGTTCACCTGGTGCTAGCCAATCACGTGTGTTCATGAGATGAGGCTAAAAGTCTGAGAGGATGACACGTTTTTCTTATCTTCTCTGATATTCACGTACATGGGTCATTTTGGTAAAACTTGGAATCATGTCTCGTATGGGTAATGGGGTCTCAAGTTTTTCAATCACTGCTGGCATTTTTCTTACTCCATAGCGCATGACAAGTGGAATTGGTATCGGTCTTATATGCCACTGTGTAAAAATAATCCTGTCTGCTGTAAACCCTGTCACCTCAGATTCCATGATTTCAACTCGAGGATCACAATGCATGGTGTCTATGTGTTTACTACCAACATGTGTACACTCGTGCACTCGTCCACCCACAATGCACATCCAACCACATGTAAATGCCTACACACACATTGTGGATAGTGAATTTATTGGAGAATAGTGCAATAAAAAATGCATGATAAAAAACGTCTCATACCTTGGTCAGTTATTTCATTTAATTCACAACTTAAATGTACCTCACACTTGGTTTTACACATATCATAGACATGAAAGTTAAATTACCTCCATGTATAGGGCTCTTCAAAATTATATACAATCTACTGTGATACATACACATAATACTATTTACACAAATTATATACAACGTACAATAAAATGGTGCCTATGTCTCTATGTAGTTTTATACACATTAAAACAGCTGTACGGAAATTACTACCATTTACCATTATTGTTTGAATACCATAGCCATGCAAGAAAGACCAGTGTTCAAAAAAGAGTAGTGTTTCACCATTTATTATTTAATCAGTTAAAGATGACTACAGTAAGTCATGCACACTGGAAGCAACATTTGACTTTTGGTTTGATATTAATCCATGAATATCCATCCCATGCCTTTAGGGGACAGAAAGATACACACATACAAGGTGTACAAGCACAAACACACACATACACATATGATTATACTTGTATACGCCAAATCTACATAAACTCAATAGATATGTATGGTATTATATGTGTGTGTCTGTATTGGTGCATGTGTGTGTTTGTTACTCTGTCCTTGTGTAAGCATCATTATCCACTTCCTTTTCCATGCAAGACATCTTAACAGAAAAACAGGCTTGGTAAGGCATTATTGACAAATTTCTAAATAAGTGGAGCAATCCACTAAACAACCCTTTCACATGACATTGTGCTCTAGTTCATACATATGCTACACTTTTTTCTTGGTATTTCAAACTCCTATGTTCAATTTAGTTACATTTTCTGTCAATCTTTCAGCTAACTGTATGATGATTATGAATTTCTGATGATACAATATGCCTGAACACAATTTCTCTCCACACAGTCCTAGTCACACTGTGAACTCTTCCAGTGGTAGAATCAAATTATATCTTTACCCGTAAACTCTGTTTCATCATTTGTTGCTCTGTTTAGTTGTTTCTTGGGCAAAAGTAGAGCGCTGTCATTACAGGCACTTGATGATAACATGGGAAAGTTCGATAATATGTGTGCAGTATTTGAGTCAGTTTACATGTAAGAAACCCCTATACAATGTCAATATGGATTTATTGTGACACTGACCTTTGTTTTTCTGCAACAACAAATGAGGCATAAATCAAGAGTGGAATGTGAGTCACTGAAATTATTATCACTTTCATGCAATGCACAAGTAGGAATGCTGCATTATTATACAATCACTTACAGTGATGTGGCAGTCACGGAAAAGATGTCTGTGTACTGTGAATACCATCAGCTACTGTCTTTGTGAAGTATAAAATTGTGTTTAGTAATAATGTATGTGATTTTAAAAAACACTTCAAATCAATACATGTATCTGGACCTGGAGGAGAGGTTGAGGTTCCCTGTATGTCTAAGTTTACAACATGGCATGAGCTCCTGTCCAGACACTAGCCTCATGTCATTCTCATCACCTGGATAAAAATGCATGAATTCTAATCAATGAATGCAGTGAGTGTTCTTGTGTAGAAATAAATAAACCAGCTGACATACTGCTTGTGATAAGAATGTTACAATTCTATAACGTGAGATCTGGCACACTTGGGGAAATGTTTGCTTGACAGTCTACAGTCATGGATATCTCACATCAATCACAGCAGAAAGATGGTACTCCCTCCCGAGGGAGTCCCCCTTCCCCCTCCCAATGGTCCCTTCCCCCTTCCCCCTCCAACTAGTCCCTCCCATCACTCCCTCCCATCAGACCCTACTGAGGTACATCAAGGTTGAGGATCCTAGTAGGAGGAATCTCCAGCTCCTGGTTCACCCTGGAGTTGATGTACTGATGGAGCAGCATACGAAGCTCTGCATTCTGTTGCCGGAGTCCATCGGTCTCTGTGATTAACTTGGCTCTCTCATGGAGGACATCACTACCATAAAACACAAGGATACAAAGTTTGCATTTTAAAACACAGTCAGGACAAGCTGATTTCACCACAACACACATTTCCCACAGACACCTGCTAAAGTATACTTTGGGACTCATGTAGAGTCTTAGTGACCACATCTCAACATTTCACATCATGATACTATTAGCTACTATGTTGTATCTACTCATTGAAGTTTACAGCAACAATGGCTTTGATTCAAAAGAGATGTTGTTCTATGAGGTAAACATTGATGCATAAACTATTAATCCGAAATGATAGAGTAGACTTATCGATTTGACAATCTAAGGGCTCAATTTTCACTTTTGACACATGGCTGGCTTTGAAATTATACATTAGGTACCATTCTCTGTCAGTTTGTGCAAACCAAGTCGGGAGCGAAATGTATTTTGACAGAGAATTCTAAAAGGTCTTTCCAATATTTTGTCAGTAAATGCTTCATAAGCTTTTTAATGTACTTCATCTGTTGCATTAAATGTTAGACATCTGCCTTTGATCTTCTTTGGCCTTATTAGTTTAAGTCAAATAAGTTTGTTAAGATTTTTGTGAGGTCACACACACAATGTTTCCATTAAGCTACCTCCAGTCATTTTCAAGTGACAATTGAAATATGTAAAAGCAAAAACCAAGTGTAGTCAAACATTCCACACAAACTGTAAGAAACATCTTTGCAATATTTGGGGTGAAAGACAGAAAAGAACAAAAAAAATAAATTATACAAAAATAAAATATAATGAATAAGTGAATGGACTGATTGAACCATAGACACGTTGAATGCACAGTCACAAGTCTCCCACTTGTCAACCATCTCAACCATTCATAAACTTGCTTTGCTGCAGCTGCTGTGAAATGCTCATTTTCACCTGGAAAAGAGTTCATTGTAAGTTTGGATAACCTTATGGCAATATTAGAGGAAAGGAAAGAAGACCATATCTCACCTGTACTTCTCAAACCCTTCAATCAGGGCTGTCCAAACTTTCTCTTGCTTCTCTGAAATCACAGATGGAAACATCTTCCAGTAATCAGCATCCTCACTGAGTATAAAAAAATGGAAAAAGGAAAAACAAAATTGTAAAGAAGGCTTTAAGTATCATTTAACTAACAAGCAAAATTCAAAATATTTCTCTTCCATAATAGTACTATGAACCAGTAAATGACAATGATGTAATCTCTTCTTAATGGTTAATAGGAAGGAAAGCCTATTGGTCAAACAAATTTGATTGTATTATAGACGTCTGCAAGAAAACACTACGATGCAATATTGATCAACAGCTGTTTGTGATTTACTGTAATTGTTTAAAGACAGCACACAACACTTCTACTGGCATTACTGATACAGACATATTATTGGTTCCACACCATGTGAGTGTTCTCTACTGAAACTAAAAAAAGTAAAAAGCCAGAAATCCTGCTCTAAAATAGCCAGGTCAAATCATATTCACAGAATATTGCATACTGACTGAGCAGAACAAGCTTGTGTTTGAGTGCACCATTTTCAAACAAAATGCAGATTACTTCAACGACTATCACACCAAACTGATTTGATTATTAGGTCTGAGGCTGATAGTTGAGACTCTTTGGGAAATACACACATCCTGCTTGCACTGCGGTATACACTGCACTCCCGCTATAGAAAATGGTAATAAGAAATTGTCGTTACAGCCGTACAATGGAGTAAAAATTCAGTAAAAAGAAAGAAAATTGCCGGTCCAAAGGACCTTTTTATAACTGATATTGCATGTATGACTACATGTACTCTTTCCTTATCAATTCTTACCTGTCATCTCTCTCCTCACCAGAGATTATACGGAATGTCTGGTATTTTACTTTTTCCCTGGAGGTGAAAAACAAGATACAGCAAGTGTTAACATTTAATCACATATTTTCAACCAACATGGTACAAAGTAAGGTGTTATGAAAATATATCAATCTCATCAAATCCTGAGAACTACCCATAATTCTCTGTTTTATTTCACTATAAGGTGGGAGTGGCCTGTATGGATGTAAACAGATTTTCATAACCCAGATTACAATAATCTGCCTGACAACTATTTGATCACATTTTTCACCAGGCATTCAACTGCTAACTTTCTTGGAGGAGTCTGTGCCTTTGAATGTTTCTACAACAGTAAAATGACGGTGAACAAATGCTGTGGATCATCTTCATCATCACCATCATATCACAAGACCCCTCTGTCAAATTGCTCTCCTATCATAACTTTTCTTCCTTGAACATATACATAGCTAAACCATATGGAAAGTCAGTCACAATGAAATCTGACTGATATTCTATAAGTATGACTTCAGGGTCCCGTCTCATAAAACTTGTTATCGATGACAACTGCCACATTACTCTGACAAATACGCTCTAAGCCAATCAGATACAAGGATTTCAGTAGCTTATAACAACTACAAAAACTTGTCACTGATAACAAGTTTTATGAAACGGGGCCCTGATTTCTATTTCAAATCATGTCAGGTAAGTCAATGACATAAAGTAGGCTCTTTCTGCATTGGAAAGCAAAATGCAAATCAAAATAAGAAGCATTATTTAATACAAAGTTGATAAAACAGACTCATTTCATCTTGATCCTGGTGGAAATCACCTAGAGTAGTCTGGAGACCTAGAGGGACTATAAACAGAATTCCTCAATACTGGGGCCAAGGCTGCTTTCCATGATTTGATGCACACTGTGCTGATATCAGCTTCTATCTTCAGATGCTACACTGAGCAGTATGTATAGCCCACATAGTTTGTGTCCTACAGCTGATGGTGACAGGGTCTGCACAAACAGTATGAGTCTGACAATGATACACCCTAGAGTTGGTGGTAACAGGGTCTGAACTCACTTGGTGGGTTTCCTGTTTTCTTCTACAAACATCCTGAGAGCCTTGATAGTGTCATTGGGATGGATGAGTTCCAGCACATCAGACTTGGTAGACTTGATGGATTCCACTTCACCTTGGTCCTGATCCTTTTCAGCTTGGCCTGTTATTTCAGCAACCTCTGCATCAACTGGATCCTAACACAAACAAACAATGGGGAGTGCACCTTTAATGTCACCTTCAATCTCATACGAAAAAAAAAGTTTTGTTCTGTTCTGCATAACTTAGGATACAAAGCCAAAATGAAACCAGACGATTGCTTGCATGGAACACATGTTTGAAGTGTCCTTTTGGGATTCACTGGACTTTCTTTTCTTTTTCTTTTTTACATGTGATACTTTTTGAAAGCAAGAGACAACTTTAGTCCTCTGATCAATCACTTTACTATCTTGTGACAAACATGATGAGGTTAAATTCAATGATTTTCTCTCTCCATCATGACGGACTATGCTGAATAGGAATCAGTGGAAACCAAAGCTGTATTCTAATCATGTGTACAGACAAGTAAAAAGAATAAGATGAATCTAAAGCTGGTGTAGACTCCTTACCCTGATAGCTGTCTCCTTTTCTTTCCCATGGTCCACATCATCCTGGTTTTCAGACACACCACCTGACTCGCCTTCCTCCATCTCAGGGTTCCCACCAGCCTGTCATGACACACAAGATCTCATTTTCATATCTACCATTATATACATTCATACTCATACTACATAATATATCCTCTTTACAACTTGTTTTCTTTTAAGTACATGTAAATAAACAGTGAACAAATGAAGAATTTGCACAAATAATGACAATTGCAGCAATATAGACATCCCTATTTCAACAGGCAAGGAACCATAACTGAATACAACTTCATATATAATGGCCACAGTAAATCAAATTAAGAGTAATGCTGAGCAACATACATCACACTGTCCATACAGAATGCTGTTACTTTGCCATAATATACTCAGCTGACCTAAAAATCTACATTCATCCCAAGAATGAGATTTTTCAAGCTGGAGATACATCTAGATTTGTTTTATACCAAAATCAAATGAAAATGATACAAGCTCATCTCTGGCAGACCACCAGTCAGCTTCCAGCCATTTTAGCTGGCTGCATTGAAGTAGGATGAAAATAATACATACACATCTTTCTGTCCTTTGTAAGACTAAAGTCATATTTGCAATATTTTACTTGTTTAGTAGCTGACTAGTTAAAGGCAGATCTTAGTATGATACCATCAGTGATCTTACCTCCTCTCCCACTGATTCCTGGTCTTTGTTGTGCATGAACGTCAAAAAGTAAGATGCCAGCTTGTGAATGTCATCTTCAGTCTCGATACCAAGGGCCTAGGTGTGGGAAAATACAAGACAATGATTGCATAAACTGTTGTACATGTCACATCAAATTAGCTTTCTTCATATTAATTACCACAGCCTAGGGCAAACTACTCCCCCCCCCCCCATAATTTCTTGACATTCTTACAAGACATAGTGATCAATTGATACAACATTTGTTTCACTGATCATACCCAAAGGTTATGCCCTACACATAGTACACACTTAAAAAAAGAAAAGAAAAAGAGTTTTAACTAAGAGTTTACTTCTGGATTCATCACAATAATGACTAAAAATTATCAAGGCATACATGTGTTTAAGCTAAAATCATATTTTCACCAGTTCCTTGTTCTAAAAGTACCCTATTTCTAAATCGACCTAAAACTTACACCTCAAAACAACTGATGCACATTTTCCTTCACCATGCCCTTCATTAACAATTTACTTTCATTCTTTCTCTAGTTTGTTTTGCTGAGTAAATATGGTTGATTTCTTATATTTCACTGAAATTGTCAAAGCGCTTTGAGTCTATATGGAAAAGGCGCTATATACAAAATATTGGTTATTATCATTATTATTATTACTAGTGACATTCTCATGTACTATAACAAAGTAGGAAAAACAGCTATTAGCATGACTGCATTTCAATGACTCATTAAATATATCAATTGGAGTGGGCAAATCAAGAAAAGAGCACACCACTCAAAGAAACTCACAGCAAAGATGGCATCAAGTTTCATGAGACAACGTTCATCCTTCTCCAGCGGTGCCAGTAGTTTATTCAACTTTGCTTCCACCAGGAAACCCTGAAAAAGAAGGTTACAAAACACTTTGGGTTTACCACAAGCTTATCATCATGACCAAGTCCATCAATGTATTTTTTTTCATAACCCCTACAAAGGAACATATGACCTCCTGACCTCTTCTTTTATTCTCACATGACCTCATGACCTTTGTGTCCCATTACCCTTATCCAAGAATCCGTCTTTTACACAATACAAATAAAGACATTCATGTCAGGCCACTGCAATTAGTGAAGAACATTTAGCATCTTATGTATTTTGATCATCATGCATGAAAATATTGATTAAACCCACTACAAGCCACAGCTTCATTTACAACAGAGAACATGCCTACCATGCATGCAAACCTTTGCATAAGACTAACACACACATTTTTCTAGTAAGCACATAGTACATAATTTTGTTACATAACATGAAGAAAAGGAGTGCTATAAAAGACAAGATTATCATATTACAGATAAACACAAGTCAAAGATTTTCTTTAAATCATGACTGTATAAGGTGTCAAGTGCTTGCTGAATCTTATACTGCTACTGTCATGCTTCCAGTGAATAACTGAATATCTTTGTCTGGGAACACTCCTCCATGGAAAATGTTACTGAACTCCATTGTGGCATGCAACAAAGTCAATCAAAAAAAAATCAACAGAATTATCACAGTTGTCATCAAAATTGCATTTCATCACATTTCAAGAAGAACAAAAATCTCACTTCAACAGCGATATTGGTTCTTAGTTATTCAGTCTTTCACTACTTAATCACAAATCAGCCTTCCCTCATGTAACTTACTGATCCATCAAAGATTTCTTTTCTCTATATTAACTACTGATCCACTAAAAACATTTTTTTCTCTCTCTTGTGCTAGTGATCCCTCAAAGATCACTGTTCTCTGTGTTATTCACTGATCCATAAAAAAAAAAAATCACTTTTCTCTGTGTTCCTCACTGATCCCTCAAAAATATTTTTTTCTCCATTACTCACCGATTCATCACAGATGAGCTCCAGGATCTGCTTGACAGTTTTCACTGAAAGTTTGTTGACCTCGTTGCCATTGCCTTCCTCCGCTTCCCCCTCTGCCTCCCTGGGGGAGCCATCCTCACCCCACTCCTCTTCTCCCAGTGGCTGGTTCCTCTCTGATCCAGTCATACTGCCACCTTCTACATCTCTCTGACTTCCTTCTGACATCACTTCCTTTAAGACTTCATGAGCAGACACAGGTTTCTTCTTACTCCTCTCAGTAGTCAGTGGACCTTCATTCTCCATGAATTCTCTGCATCAAAAGTTATAATCAAAGCTGTCAGTATTGCATGCTACCATTGAATCCTAATGGCCAATGTATACTCAAAGCTAGTCCACTGTGCATTTGCAGCTCAACTTCTCTATATCAATCAGCTATCTTACATCTGGCATTTTTCAACATACCTTATTGAGACTACACTAGCAACCCCTTCAAACCAAAACACTTTTGACTCTTTCTACTGAAATAAAAATGAGAGACTAAACATTACCTATTACAATTCATAAGTGGAATAACCAAACTCACATTTCAACACCTGGTTTCCATGGCAATCCAAGTTGTTGTTCTGAGATGATTCTGTCCTGTTCCATCAATTTTGCTGCCAGCTCCTTGACTTCTTCTTCATTCATGACCCAGATGTCATGAAATTTCTTTGTGTCTGTGGCCTGAAAATGCCTGAAACAGAATAGACAAGAGACAGTAACACAGATATGCCCTTCATAATGGTGTACATGCAGCTACCGATTAGTAGCATAAATTGTGATCAATGATACCATTCAAAACACTCTCATACGGTTTAAAGCAACTATTTACCACTTTCAGATTTAGAAAAAAAAAAGAAAAAAGTTTTAGTGCTTCAAAGTAATTCTATGCTGTGAATTAAGGACAGAACCCGCCCTTGTCACCACTCATGTCAATATGTATATCATGAAGTTCAAAAACTCAGCTCTACTTTCAGACTTGACGCAGAGCTATGAATACCAATATAAACATTTTGTGAAAATAGTTAGCCTTACTTTGTGGGTTTGCACAGATACTCAGTTGTTACCTGTCATCAAATGCAATTATTCAGCCTTACTTTACAATTTTATGCAAGCACTCAAACTCAATTTGAGTTTCTATGCAAAGGTTACATTTGAAAATTACTGAGTAAATCAAAGGTTTAAACTGTCTTCAGATGAACTACTAAGACTCATACACAATTTAATGTGTAATCTCAGTAGAGATGGGCTGCAATGTTAACATCTCACTTTGACTTCTTCTGGAGTTCTTTGAACTGTTCAGTGATCCTCTTGTAATCATCAGCCAAGCCTTGGTTCTCCTCCTTGTACTGCTTCTCCTGCTTGGCTAGCTTCACTTTCAGGTTGTTTAATACATCCTGCAGTCTGAAGTCATGAGAACAATGGACATTGTTATTTCTCTACTTGTCTGACCAAGACATCCAGAATTCCAGACAATCTGCCTTCAGCAAAGAAAGGCTTTACTTTAATGGAAAGATACAGATCCTTTCACCTGCACCTGTTATTTTCTGTTGAATTATACTTTTATCAGCAAAACATGTTCACTTGACACCAAGTTCATTCAATATTTATAACCTCAGCTTTGCTTTCTCATTGCTGCAAAAACAAACTGAGTAGTACCATGTTAGATATTGATGGAAAACCTCACCAGGAGATATCAGCAGGGTTGAACTTTGACAATAACAATGAATTTGTTCTCTTCTAAAATGGTTGTAGTCCCTGCTTTTATATCAAAGATCAAGTGGAACAGTCTGGTAAATTCCTTTTGAGCAGTTCATTTTACTTCTAGGTATAGAGCGCAGCTTGTACATGTTAAGAAAATATGTTATTGTGATATTTGGACAGGTTTTTTAATTTTCTAATGAACTTGAAATCTTACTCCACACAAGCTGAGAAAGGGAGGGAAAGGTTGAATGAAACTTAGAATAATGACAACTACACATAATCCTCACTGCTAGGGAATCTGCATTATTTCTGGCTTAGCTTCAGATATCTCTTGTACAGCACTTAAAAGCTAAGGTTGGTTGTTTCTTTACTGCAACTGTTTATCCACCCAAGTCCTTCAAAGTGAAAGAAAACCCTTCACAGAATCATCAACCAATAATTCTTACGTACCTTGTGATTTTGCGTTTTTGCTGTGACTTTGTGATGGTGTTTTCCTCGTCCCTCTTCTTCAAGACTTGGAAGTTATATTCCAGTTTCTCCTGGTTCAGCTGGTATGTGGCTTTCATCTGTTGTAGCTGCTGTTCCAGCACCTACACATAGAGAAAGGACAATCAGACAGTTGGACGACACACCACACTAATTCTTAATTTTTGACCTGCTGCATTGACTGCTTGTTCACATAATCAATCTAGTTACCCCCATCACACTTTGTAATCACTGCAGGAATCACTTTTGATTATCAAAAAGTGATTCTAAAGGTATACAGTAAATTCACTGTTCAAGTTACTTTAATTCAATCAAACTACCAAAAGGCACCAGTTCTAAAATGTAATTTTAGCATCATCTGCCAAATTTTAAATGAAATCTTCTCATCTGTGCATAATTTTGCCTGAATTTGAAGTTCATCAAAAACCGCATTACATTATATTTTTCTTCTCAACACAGCACAGTCTCGATACTTCACACAGATCTTGAAATCAATAAGCACAAGTTAATTATCTTCACCATTTTTGGGGCTTTTACAAAATCTCTGTACATGCACAGATGCTGCCTGAAGGTTATTGTGACCACAACAATCCCGATATCGGCATCCAAGCTAATGCCACGGTGGGTGATATTGTGCCATTGACTGCCATATGGGTTGTGACCTGTCTTGATTTGCAGCTAATGTTGGACTTTCTGATATCTATTACTCTTGCTTCACAGTGCTTCACAGCTTATTTCCACAGAAAGATTCTCCTTGATGTTTTAGGAACTTGAACCTGTCACAGAGTTTGTATATAGAAGAGATTTACATGTATATTGGTCTTATTCCTGGATGGGTCAGGTTCATTGTGAAAACGTAGAGTTTGTCTCTGCAGCACTCCCTAACACAAGCGGAAAACTCTTGTTCCTAGTAAACATAGACTTGACAATAGGATTCCACCAAACTATGAAGCCAATTAAAACTCACCTGGACATCAGTTTCAAGCTTGATTTTGACCATATTATACTCTTCAGCATCCTGGATCCTCAAATGCTGAATCTGTTGCTCATATTCATCCACCCGCTTCTCTCTCTGGTGCATGTAATCCAGTTCTTGGTCTCTACGCCCTGACATGGACTGCTCCCATTTTCGCTTGTTGTTTTCTAGAAGCTCCTCTCGCTCGGTCTCAAAGGCTTTCTGCACACAAAGTTTGTTTCATTTGAAGATCAGCATTAACATAATGAATTACAGTGTATAATACACTGTGTACCTACATGTACATAATGAAACAAAACAAAACAGAAGAGCACAGTGCAAACAAACACAAATCCATTTCAGTATAAGCTTCTCAGTAGTCACAAAGAGAGCTATGTCCATTTACAAAATAATGTACATTCACATATTGTTCATACAGCAAGCAACTTATAATATTGAAAGTGTATTAGGAATACTGGTCATGTTCTGAGAAATATCATCAATGTTCCTCAGTCATATTCATTCATGCACTCTCACTGCACCATGTATTAATTATACCTCTTGAGCATCATTATCATATAAGATCAATGGAGTTTTGTGTTATGAATATAACCTGCTAAGCTCTTACCTCAATCTGCTTGATTTCATCCCGATAAGCCTTGGTGAGATTCTTCACCTGTTCCTCCATTCTTTCTATCATGAGATCAACGTCTTCTGCCTGCTTCTTCAGGTCCTTCACATATTGATCATCTTGAGATTTCAGCTCCTACATTGTAAGAAAATTAAATGAAAATAAGTTTTTAGTTGACAAAAACCTGTTATTGCTAGTAACAGTAAATGAGATAAAATACAGGAAAATAAGCTGCAGCAAAGCAGACTCATTTGTAGCAGCCAAACTTTGCACAATAATGCCTTAATCAGTACATGTTCTTCCCTCAATAAAAGAGATATGATTTATTTCAGCACCAGTTCCTTGCCAGAATAAAGGAGGCTCATCTTAAAAACGTTTGCAGGATTAATACATGTAAGTCCTGCAATATATTTTCAAGAGTAATAACAAAATTTCAAGAGCAAGAGAGAGAGAGCTTAGCCTTACAGGTTTATTATAAGACAGTTGTCTGTTCTCAGGTGCTGCTTTGTCACTGAATGTCAGCTAATTTCAATAAATCTTGAAATAAGTTGAAACAAGGGAATGGTTGGTTGAGAGCTTAGAAAGAATTGATTTGTGATTTTAGAATACTACAACTGATCTAGTAGGGTTAGAATGATGACCCTAGAAATCTACAAAAGAATCAAAAGGAAAAAACAAATAAACAAAACATTGATATATACACACATATTTTCCACTAAAACCACTATAACTAATGTAGCAAATCGTCTCACCATCTGAAAATCATTGATGAGTTTATTTTTCTCATCTATCATCCCATCACAGAGAGCTTTTTGCTGCATCAAGATCTCATGCAGCTCCTGAGGGATGTCACGTCCATTGGCTTGCTCCCAACGTTTAGTGATCTCTTCAAAACGCTCCATACCAGCCTTGGCCTCCGCCTCCAGCTTCTCATCTCTGTGAAATCACAAGATTAGATAACATACTGTATATGGCATGTCGTCACATCAAATCAAGACTACATCTTTGTGAAATCACAAGATAATATACATGGCATGTTCAGTCACATCAAATCAAGACTACATCTTTGTGAAATCACAAGATAATATGCATGGCATGTTCAGTCACATCAAATCAAGACTACATCTTTGTGAAATCACAAGATAATATACATGGCATGTTCAGTCACATCAAATCAAGACTACATCTTTGTGAAATCACAAGATAATATACATGGCATGTTCAGTCACATCAAATCAAGACTACTGTCAAATCACAAGATATTATACTGTACATGGCAGCATATAAAAGATATTAGGTAGTGAAAAAAAAAAACCACATCATCAACTCAAAACACCAATGACAAATGCTTCACTAATATACACTACCGGTAATCTAGAAATTCCATAAAGATGTAGCAATGACATCAGAATGTCAACTTTGAAGAAAAAAAAAACAGAAACTTTTCTAATTTTCACTTTTCTTGTGTTTGATATCTTCAACTTTCATGAGAAAGTGTGGTGATGGGTGATACTAAAGGTGTACATCATATTGCATGTAACAATGTGTATATTTATTTGTTTATTTATTATTTATTTATTTATTTATTTATTTATTTATTTATTTATTTATTTATTTTTATTCTTATTTATTTATTTTTTATTTATTCATTTTTTTTTTTTGCTGTTCTGACCCAGGGTCCCGTTTTATAAAACTTGTTATCAGTGACAACTGCCAAATTTCTGTGACAAATTTGCTCTCAGCCAATCAGACACAAGGATTTCAGTAGCTTGTAACAACTATCACAACATGTACCAACCTTTGTCTCTGAGATTCCTCTTCCTCAGTCCGTCTCTGTGCCTCCCTGGAGTCTGCTGCCACTCTGACATTGGTAACCAGCTCAGTCCCATGGCCTTGAAGTTTGGTCACTCTCTACATTGACAAAATAAATCTCATTAACATTACAAGGAAGAATAGGAGAGTACTGCGTAAACATAATTTGTAATAATGAATCAAATTCTCTACTTGACTACTCTGGGGGACATTTCCTTACAAGACTTTATGTAATTTTGCTTTTATCCCAGATCTGTCTACAATGTTCTCAAGAAGTCTTAGTGCAATCCTACATACAGCTGTAGCTGATAAACAATGGAGAGGGTTTTGGTAATTCTCATCTTATAATGAGTTGCAGAGAGTAACTAATGTACTGATAAACTTTATTCAATGGCATTTTCGTATGTGATGTCCACGATGAGTGCTTTTCATGCCATAATTGAATACCTGGCTTCTTAACTGCTAAATTTTGTAATAACAAAACAAAAGTGTGAAAAAAAAGGCTGTTTAGTATTCATGTAAAAAGTATGTTTATGAAAAGAGCATTCACTTTATGTTGGAAATCACTTAGTATCTTAAATTAATTTTTTTTTTCTGAAAAAAACTGAGTGCTATCAAGAGAATTAGCTATGTCAAATATGGTTTAGAACCACAGTGATTTTTTCTTTCTCTTCATATTTGCAGAAGTACTTTACATATAATATCTTGACAAAAGCATAAACTTTACAAAATATTTATAAGTATGCTTGAGTATTTCTTCATTAATTTGAACATCAATTTTATAGAGCTGAGCCAGTAAAGTTTAAAAGTGTCTTAGACAATAGCCATCACAATGCTACAGTGTACACTGCATCCTCTGCTACACAGGAAATTACAATGCTACAGTGCATCATTTACTACACAAGCTACCAGGACTAGTATGTATGACAGCATTTTGAAAGCTCTCTACAGTACTTTTAATTGGTTTGCAGCAGTGCCCTAATCTTTCAGCAGTCACCTATACTTGGCAAATAATGGAAAATATTACTGGTGGCAAGTGGTTGACAAGAGGTACACTATTCAGGTTTCTAAGAGTAAGACATTGCATGGGGATCAACAAGAATTGCCTCTATCCACAAGTAGCTACAGTTCATTGTACATACTGTACATGTACACTGTATGTATGAATGTTATTATTTATGCCAGGATGGCATTAGAGACAAACATACAGTACAAAAATTTTCACCTGTCTGCTTTCTTCGATTTGCTTTCTGCTTTTGCTTTGTTCTTCTTTGTCCTCTTTCTTCTTTGCACTGGGATCTTCACCAAGCTTTTCCCTGATGAGAAATGAAATCAATATTAGTCATGAAAATTGACAGACAACTCCCAGTACCGGTAACCAAAAAGAGTCATCAGTCATTTTCTACACTTATGTCAACCCAGTATGAAAGCAAGATCTACAAACCTTTGTAAACATTTTTTTTTCTAGATGTTAATCAATCAAAGAAAGAGAGAGAATCACTATAACTCATATTCTTGTGGTACTGATACAATATCTGTGTCAAAATTTCACAACTGTGAGTACTTCTGCCTCCTTTTGTGGAGATGATTCCATTTGTGTACAGTAATTTTCTCAACAATTCTTGCAGCAACCAAGACATAATCCACACAAATGTTGACCTCTTATCCTCAGTACACAATTTGTTTCCGCTTCAATTTCTACAAGCTCCAGAAAGAGATCAAAGATCATTTTTTGTCATGCTAAATCGAAAGAGTCTCCATACATGATACAGAGTAACCTGTACTGTAGCCATGCATGAATGCTTATAAAACTGTGTAGAGACTAATTCCTACTTTCCAGGTTCTCCACTAGATATCACACTCAGATAGCATTCTTCCTGTCACTCACATAAATTTGAGCCAAATTCATATTTGGGAAGCGTTGATATTGACATTGACTCTGATGTTTACGCTGCACACTGACATTGTACAAGCTGAAAGTGAAAAGTTAGCCATCTCATAGTCATACACAATATGTGACATACATTTTGTATCACTCTTTGGCAAACAAAGTTAACTTAAAATCGGGACCCAGAAGTTAAAATTTACCCAATGACCGTACCGTAGAATATACATGTAATGTACAATGTAGATATGGCAAGTTGGCAGAAGTTAGTAGAAAAATGTGTCTGTCTGCTTCTGTCTCAGAGATGCCAAGTTCAAAAAACTTTTATGAGAGAGATTTTTATGACTCGGCGTCTCGGCGCTCGCGCGCATGTGCACGCGAACGAGGAGGGTGTCCCCCTCCCATGGTAGGGAGCTTTTTTGAATTATTAGCTCTTAATGATGCGATCTGGTGCATACTTACATGTAAGTGACTATTTTTCACTAATTTTGAAAGGCAAAAGGGAAATATACCTTCAATTGCAACTATCACTAATCCTTTGAGCTATGCTCCTTATTTTTGGCCCAAATTGCAGACTTCACCAGATGCATGAGAAAAATGGGTGCCGTGCGTGAGATCTTGAAACAGACCCTAAATGCTTGAGTCTCACGCAGAATGCGTGAGACTTGGTAGCTCTGCTGTCTGTGTGTGATAATTTGCGCTCCAGATAGGAATTTGAGTAAAACCACCAATTTTCGGACTTTTAAGCTTTTTTGCAATATTTGTTCAACTCAAATAACACTCTACAAAAATGTATGTTACATGTAAATATATCAACCTACTTTTTCCCAAACGGTTTGTTAAATACATTATCATAAAATTTCACAGAATCCCCAAATATTATCACCTTGTCAATTCCCCAAAATTCAGACATGCGCGCAATGTCAATACGCATACAAGGCCGCTGAAAAATGAGCACATGCTATGCCTAGTTGGCGCAAGGTTGCATCAGGGATGTTGCGGCGCCCGTTCGTGTCCAAATTTCGGGGATTCTGCACTTGCATTCAACCCCTGTACAGTGTACATTTATTTCCTGCATCGTCACGTATGGAGATTTTGTTTTTCTTTTGTGTTTTTGAGGATACCATCACACTCTGAGCTTGCAATAAGTGAAAAATCTCACAACGGAACGGCGTAATTTTTTCAATTTTTTTCGCTTTTTTCGGTGACCCCGATTCTTTACAAGGGACCTAGATATAATTCGCGCGTGCTTTGGAAAAGTGGCAGCGAATTCGTGTTTCCGACGTCAAAATTTGGGATTTTAGAGCGTCTAGATGGATTTTTGGAGGCGACTCGGGCACTTCCTGTGGTGAACAAGTGTGCCAGCATGTGAAACGATGTGATATGCATGTGTTGTGACAGTTGAATTTGCTGGCTCAATCGTGATAAGTGATAAGTCAAGTGTCCGGATTTTGGAGGCCTACCGAAAATTGGTTGTTTTACTCTATTTATGACAATAAAGTAGGGTCTACAATTTCAATTTCAACCACTGTACCGGTACACACATCAACAACTTGTAACGTTACTGTTGTAAACTTTTAGTCCCATAATAGGAACTTTCTAGTATGGTTTCTACATCAGTTCGGGAAACCCACTCACAAGGGGGGCCCCTCCTTATAAGTAACCCGTCCCCCTTATAAGTAACCCCCGGGGCACCCCTTATAAGGAGTCTCCACGCTTTTTTGCAATGCAACGCGAAAATGAAAGGACTGCGGCAATTCGCTTGATTATGTCCATAAAGCTTCACAAGTTTCCTAGTTACTCACGAAATTTGAGCAAAATCGGTTTGAGGCATCATATCTAAAATCATGGATTTAAATGCGATGTCAAACGACCCATGCGAATGCTGAAATGCTAGCGATTACTGGCGTGAGTGTCGCCAGGCGCGGCAATGCTTGAGTGCAGACGTGGCGACTGAGTACGGAGACTTTCGTACTCAGTCGCCACGTCTGCACTCAAGCGTGGAGACTCCTTATAAGGGGTGCCCCGGAGGTTACTTATAAGGGGGACGGGGTTACTTATAAGGGGGACGGGTTACTTATATTATAAGGAGGGGCCCCCCTTGTGAGTGGGTTTCCCGAACTGACATGTATTATTACAGGCCATGTAACAAATATCAATAACTCACATTTAGACCGGTAGGCCCTACCGTACTAGCCTCGACTAGGGTGGGGTTAGGCACGAGATGGGGTTCTACAACTTCTAACGTTAGTAACTGCACCAGCGACCCCGGCCCAACCTGTACCGCCGGGCCCGGGGTTAGGGTTATTTTGTACGTAGCCGCTACTCCAGATTTAGAACTCTAGATGGATCTTGAAAATTATTCGTACAGTTATCTTTAGATCCCGGTCCTTAGAATCTACTAGTACTAGTGAATTTAGTAAATTTAGGTGTGAATTTAGCACACGTTTGAAAGATAAGGACAAAACAACACAGTCATTTGAGTGCAGTTAACGTCCTTCAGCCCCGTGACGTGACACTGCACAGTACAGCTGCACCGCTGCGGTACTGCCGGCTGCCTACCTTCTCGCGATCTCGATTCGTTTGGCTATGCGAAGCCTCCTTGCAGCTATCCGTTCTTCTGGATCGTTGGAGTCTACAGAAGGTCCAGTTTCTTCTTCTTCATCGTGGGTACTCATTTTGATTTTAAAACGAAAATGCACAAGTAACGTGCTGATTAACAAACAGCAGTGCGTCTGGTAGTGGCTTAGTCATGTACCGAGGGTCCCCTGTCGTACTGCGACAGTGTGAGCCGTATGCGTAGTCGTCGAGTCGACTGTGTATCCAAATAGGGCGGCATGTATTAATACGTATCGTACGTACACGCAGTACAATGCACAAGGATCAATGTGCACGGTATATACAACATGTTGCTATGCACCAAGCTATAGGCTCGCCCAGTATGTTACTATTCAAAGTTTTTATTATTCTGGTTTTGAATAAAGTTTTGATTACTTTTTTTCCTTAAAAATAATTCTTTATTTTTTATCTATATTATTTAATGATAAAAAGGTGCTTATCAAGATTTTTTTTATAAGATTATAATAACGTGAGCTTAAAAACTGAAGTTATCGAATAAAGTTCCTCAGTACCTTTGTTGCCAATTTAAGAGACAATTACTGTAATACCTCGGAGTGAATAACTGACAGGGAAATTTTTGGTTACCCGTGATACCATTAATTTGGTACTCAGTGTTGTTGCCTATGTTGTCAGAGTTTGCATATTATGCTTTCTGGCATGATTTTAGACGCTTCAGCGCCTAGCATTAGGTCCTATGCTAGGCATAATTTGTCTGTTTGTAGTATAATTCTAGCATATTTTTGGAAGGAAATCTCTACGTGTTTAGTGTACTGTGGTTATATCCATAGAGCTCTGTATCCAACTCTATGGTGGTACATGTATCTTAGGTTTGTTAGTTACTTTGTCAGGTAATACCGTGATTTGTCGACGAAATTGACAATAAAAAGTTGTGAAGGCGTTGTTTTACTACAATTTATTTCTAGAACCTATTTTTATTTTCTCTTATTTCTTATGTCCTTTTTTTTTTCCTCGTTAGCCGATTGGACAGCATGTTTAAAGGACAAGTTCACCTTCATATACATGTGGACTGAGTGAATGCAACAATATTGAACACATCAGTGAAAATTTGGGGAAAATCGGACAATCCGTTCAAGAGTTATGAATTTTTAAAGTAACTGCGCAGTTATTGCTGGATTAGAAGACTACTACAGTGTTTGATGTCACATGCGTACAACGATATAGGAGAATTTCACAAAACTTTACTTTTTGAATAAAGTGCAAATTTTTTTTTCCACTTGTTACTGACGTACGTTAAGGGTAATATCATTCCCCCTGCCTCTGAAAGAGAGAAGACGAGTATTCTCTTGTTATGCGAGGAAAGTGAAAAATATGTTGATTTTTCTTTATTCTTTCTTTATATCGTTGTACACATGTGACATCACAAGCTATAGTAGTCTTCTCATCCAGCCGTGACTGAGCAGAAACTTCAAGAATTCATAACTTTTGAACGGACTGTCCGATTTTCGTCAAACTCTCACTGATGTGTTCTACTAATATTGCTGCATTCACTCAACCCACATGTCTATGAAGGTGAACTTGTCCTTTAAGGACAAGTTCACCTTTATAGACATGTGAATTGAGTGAAGTAAAATGCAGCAATATTGATAGAACACATCAGCAAGAGTTTGAGGAAAATCGGACAATACGTTTAAAAACTATGAAATTTTTGAAGTTTCTGCTTAGTCACTGCTGAATGAGAAGACTACTACAGCTTGAGATGTTGTTTGGGTACGACGGTATAAAGAAAGTAAAAGGAAAATTCAAGATATTTCATTTTTTTCGCATAAAAAAGGAACACTTAACTTCCCTCTTTCAGAAGGCAAGGGGAATAATATTACCCTTGGCTTAACATACGTCAGTAACGTGTTGAGGATATGTGCACTTTTTGCAAAAAGTAATATTTTATGAAATTCTCTTTATATCTTCCTTATATCGTTGTAGAGCCTACACATGTGACATCATACACTGTAGTAGTCTTATCATCTAGCAGTGACTGAGCAGATACTTTAAAAATTCATAACTTTTGAACATTAATATTGTCCGACTTTCCCCAAACTTTCACTGATGGGATTGTGTTGTACAAATACTGCTGCATTCACTCAAACCATGTATATGAAAGTGGACTTGTCCTTTAAATGTGGGGACGTGGGACCCCCCCTTTTTTTTTCTTTTTTTTTTTCTTTGCTTGCTTGTTTGCTCGTCAGCCTATAGGCACACTGGTTGACATGATGTTATGTGACATTAATTTCATGGCGATTGAGCATATAATAGGCCGCTTCAAGATGCGCCCCTATATAGTATAAATTTTCACTGTTATACTCTATGGGTTGCGCCCTTATACTTTCATGTTTCAATTCATTTTCAATTTCAATTTATTGAAAACCAATTTATTGAAAACCAAAAATCAAGGATATATCAGATATTACATAAATCAATGTTAGATAAAATTCACGAGTTACAAAATTATGATTTTGAAGGGCCCCTTCAGAAGCCAGGGTTTGTGAGGGCACTCCATACAAAATACAATTAGAGCTGGGATTCGGTGACACAGTGGACAACAGTCACTATAATGTCAGGTGACAAAAACTAAGTCATCTGTCATAATTAATATCAATTATCAATCAGACCAGTCACGAGACTATTAATCAAATACCAAAATGCTACACAAGTCCATACATTAGACGAGTTAGAGGGATAATAATCACCTATATTCATAAGTTTGTTGAGACAGGGCTTCAGGTTTCCCAACGTTTTATGATTTTCAATTCAATTTTCAATTCAATTCAATTCAATTTATTCATTTCATAAAATCACATATAAAATATTTGCATAGATGTGTGAGTCAAAGGAGGAAATCACGCAAAAGCCGAGGGTAGGGCTTGGAAATGGGGATTTCCTTTAAAATATAGTTTAAAATCACAGTTTTGAATGAAACATATTATATATATATATATATATATATATATATATATATATATATCAAAATGTACGCAAAACAGAACTAAGATTAGAAGTCGTTACAAAATCAACAATACATTATGATAGAAACAGGATACAGGAAACAAAACAACGACTGAACTAATACAATATGATACAGTACAATAAAATACAAAACAAACATACAGGATAATTGTCAAAGTTACATTTTAAGATAAAGAGAAACCTCATGAAATATGAAAGAGCATGTATAAGAGGAATTCAAAATGATTGCAATTAATAACAATTGGCTTTGAAATGCCTGAGATATCAAAAACAAAGCGATCCTAATAAAATGTGGGACCCACCTTTCCTTATGATTGCTTTGTTTTATTTTATTTTTTGACATCAACCATTTCAAAATTGATTTTTTTTTTAAAAATCAAATAAACTTTGAATTTCTCTTATTGCTTGCTCTTTAACATTTGATAAGGGGGTTTCTATAGTAGGCCTATCTCGCAAAAAGTTAAAAGCTGAATACTCAACTCAACCAATGTAGAGTATCATCTCTTTAAATTTACAACATATCAATGAGTGTAGGCCTATCATGAACATCATTCGAATTTATTATGCAAAGAGATAAGAAAATGAAGACCACAAACACACGAATGCACACACATACACGCATCCACGCCACATAGAACACACAAGAATGTGTGATGTTTAGGCTCATAATCTTTGGTCAGAAAATCACTCTTTTGTAAAATGTTCAATGGCAATGGTGTCCAAAACTTAGTTCACTTTAATTTGTTAGAGCTTTGTTTTAATTATTTAACCTTGAACCTATCGAATATCGTACTGCTCATTTGCCATAATTTTCAAGGATTTTTTTTTTCTTGAACCTAGAGAATGTCCTATTGTTCCTAATATCAATAATTTGGCAGATTTTCAAGCCATGTCGGCGCAGGAATGTCAATAGATTATACATCTCTGTCACTGTACCTGTTCTTGTGTTTTAGGTCTAGTACAGCATATCAATAGTGAGCGACTATAATGCATTCATAGTTGCCATCATTTTCATGGACCTTTTTTTTCGTTAGATCTGTGAAGTTTTTTTTTTGTAACCTCTTTCCTTTCCAGTCCTGCTAATTTCAATTAGCAATTCAACATATTCTACTTTTGTATTTAGCTCCATTTGCATGTGAAGTGTTTTATTAAAGTTCAGACAGTGATCCTCATCTTCAAGGATAAGCTAATTAAGTGGCACTGCACTGGCGAGCCATGTAAGCTCAGTGGTATCCTACAAAATAAATTCAGCCAGCAAAATCTGTTCCCCGACATAAATCTTACTGGATATATGCAGGAGATATTATCTTAAAACCGACACGTCAAAGAAACAGAACAAAACAAATCAGGTATATGAAATGGTGTAAGAACAGTACCCCCTCTCAAACAATATTCATGTCGAATTCGTGTAATAAATAAATAAATAAATATGCCACAGCAGGACTGTGTTTTAATTCAGTGTGACTCCGTAGGGAGGAAAAAGAAATGAGGGAGAGGGAGAAAGACGGAGGGAGAGAGGCAGCGATAAGTTGTATCTTCCCCATAATCAAAAACAAATAAAAAAAAATGAAAACTTTTCTCATTGATTATGCTGCTGTTGCGTTATGTGGGCTATATTCCATGTGACTCATTCCATGATTGCATTGTTGACTTGCAGAGTGCAGCGGCTATTTCACCTGTGTTGTAATGCTGTGAGCGATCTGTGTGCTCTTGCGAAATATAGTAAGCGTGGGGAATTGCCATTTTCCCCACGTCCACAGCTGTGGGAATCCCAAAAAGCGGCTACTGCACAGACAGTATAGTTCGCTACAACTGATTGGCTTAACTTATGTACATTGCAGTTGTTGAACCAACCGACAACATGATGACATTTGCCAGCTCCATTGCTATTGTAGAAAATAAGGGGGGGGGGGAGGGAACCTCGAGTGGAATTATACGAACTCGTGCAAACTATATCATACCAGCAGTGCCTAGAAATACTATTTTGACTGAGTAGAGAGAGGCATCCCAGTGTCTATATATAGGAGAAAACCAGAGGAACAATCTTACTGAGCCACAAACTTGGCCAAGTCATTCGGTGTGAGCAAGGCTGAGGTTTTAGCACTGTAATACACGACTACGGAAAAGATACGCGGAATCAACTTGAAGTATGGCTGATTTGGAAGGAGGAGAGCAGGACGGAGAACGGAACATCCAAGTAGTAACGGTAGTCTACAAACCAGTCTTGTTGGAGGTTTTGGACCCCAACGATGTCCTACCCTACATGTCTCAGATGTTCACGGGTCCTGAGAAAGGTGAGGATTCATTTGTGTTTCAACAATGCCAGTCTGACAGGTTAACTGTGACAGATCATATCCATCCACTTCTCAAGCAAAGTGAATGGGAAAGTGCGGATTCATCCAAAACAAGCTACAAAAGCCAATACATTATTACACGATTATAACAACTATTGCTTATCATTTAGTTATGTTCATTTTCAACTAAGATAGATGTGTGCAAAACATACTATTAGAGAAAAAAAAGGAACACACATGTGCTAAACAAACCAAAATATGATAATCGCACTGTAATGCGTTCTTCCGCGTTGCGGTCCGCTATCAGCGGATAAGTGGAATATATATAGCCTGCAGTTCCAAACAGGAACACTCCCCTTATACGATTACCGGTTTGCACGCACTAAACTGTCGCATGGATTTTTTGTTTGTTTGTTTGTTTGTTTGTTTTCTCATGTTATTTTGAATTTACACGAATGAAGCGATATGCCTCGTCATGTTCGAGTGAGATCGAGAGAGAGGGAGAGAGAGAAAGTTTTCCCTTTTGTTTTCACGCAGTTTTCTACACTAGTTAGTTCACTTCTGTCGTTTAATAGCCCGACCAGGGGGGCGTTTCATGAAAGGTCTTGTCGGATAAAATATCTGACAAGTCAGTTATATCCGACAAGTTCAGAGAAATCAGCCAATCAGACTAGAGAATTTCTCAAAACTTGTCGGATATAATTGACTTGTCAGATATTTCATCCGACAAGACCTTTCATGAAACGCCCCCCTGATCTCAGAGACCGCGCCGCGCGCCGTCGCGACTTCTGTACAAATTTCTTGTGAGCTGCAATGCAAGTTGCGATTGATTCGGGGACCTGTGATTGATTTGAAGGCTTTATAAGACGGGGCCCAGGGCTCGTACATGTCAGGGAATTCAAAAATACTTTTTCCAGAAGCAAAAAGTCAGGGAAAGTCAGGGAATCCATTAATTTCTTCTGGAAAGTCAGGAAAAATCTTCTTTTTTTTCAAGATATTTGTTAAAATGGTATTTGTTTTCTCTTATCAACAAGGGAAAAATAGTTTGTCAAATTTGTGGTTTCTCGT
This sequence comes from Diadema antillarum, assembly GCF_040938485.1. Classification (NCBI taxonomy): domain Eukaryota; kingdom Metazoa; phylum Echinodermata; class Echinoidea; order Diadematoida; family Diadematidae; genus Diadema; species Diadema antillarum. The sequence goes on from NW_027271112.1 coordinate 249,664, forward strand.
ATTAAGACCGTTTTCGTAATAAACTCCTCGCAGATATTTTTCTAAACACCAGCGCAAATAGAGTAACATACAGGCGTTCATTACCGTAACTTGGGAGGTATTTTTACGCTGTTAGTGCCCCGCGGGAATGCGATGATTTCATGAATCAATTCGGCTGTAATCTTGTACAATGTATGATTGTTGCGTCCGAAGGGATTGAAAATGCGTTCTTTATTTTCTTCCGAAAATCTCTTCGCGTTTTGTACATCCGTTGTTGAAAAATATGCGACAGGATTGAATGTGGAAGGTTGAGATCCTTTTTACGCAAATCTGTACCTGGAAGACCATTCTGAAAGAAAGAAAATCATTGTGAAATACAGTGTTAAAATTGTGATAATGAACAAACCCACATCTATTCAAACTAATAAATGCGTTTGTTTCTTTTTCTGATTTAGGTTAGCATGCGTCATTCAACTATTTTTACGCTACTGTCACCTGGCGAGATCGCGATAATTTTAGAGTAACATACATGCGTTGTTTACCATAAATTGCTGTCGAGGTACTTTACGCTGTTGGTGCCCAGCGGAAATTCGATAATTTCATGTTGCGCCCGAAGGGATCAAAAATGCGTTCTTTATTTTTTTCCGAAAATCTCTTCGCGTTTTGTATACATCCGTTCTTGAACTGTTGAATGCGTTTGTGTCTTTTTCCGAACACCGATTAAGTAGGTTAACATGCGTTATTTAACTATTTTTACGCTATACTGTCACCCGGCGGGATCGCGATTATTTCACTAAATATTTCTGCTTTAATGATACACACTCATATCTAAATTATCATTTCTTGAATGATAATGAACAAATCCAGTTCTATTCAAACTAATAAATGCGTGTTTTGGTTTTTTTTTTTCTGAACACCGATTAAGTAGGTTAACATGCGTTATTCAACTATTTTTACGCTACTGTTACCCGGAGGGATCGCGATTATTTCACTAATTATTTCTGCTTTAATGATACACACTCATATCTAAATCATCATTTGTTAAATGACAATGAACAATTCAAGATCTATTCAAACTAATAAATGCGGGTGTTTTTTTTTTTCTGAACACCGATTAAGTAGGTTAACATGCGTTATTCAACTATTTTTACGCTACTGTCACCCGGCGGGATCACGATGATTTCACTAATCATTTCTGCTTTAATCATACACATTCATATTCAAATCATTGTTTGTGAAAATGATAATGAACAAATCCAGGTCTATTCAAACTAAAAATGCGTTTGTTTCTTTTTCTGAACATCGATTAAGTAGGTTAACATGCGTTAATAAACTATTTTTACGCTACTGTCACCCGGCGAGATCGCGATGATTTCACTAATTAAAAACTGCAGAAATTAGGATTTTTGGCTCTCTTTAATAATAAACAGTGCTATGAATAAAGAAAATGATAAATTTTGTATTTACAAGAGTTGTTTCTGATGATAAGAAAATAACAGACCTTGCGTCGATTGCAGATGCCTTAAACTTTTATTTTTCTCAGATTGGACATGATCTAGCCAATAAAATTTCTATATGTCAAAAGAAATTATATGAATTTCTCCATTCACCTAATTCAAATTCATTCTTTTTTGATCCGATTACTAGTTATGAGGTAAAAGATATCATTATGAGTTTGGAAAGTGAAAAAAAGTTCGGGACCTGATTGTATTGATAACGTCATATTGAAAAATATAAATGAGTATATTGTTACACCTTTAACCTATATTTTTAATTTGTCATTAAGTAATGGAGTTGTTCCATTACGAATGAAAATTGCCAAAGTAATCCCAATATTTAAGAAAGGTAACAAGGAAGATATTAGTAATTATAGACCAATTTCATTGTTATCGTTTTCAAAATTGTTAGAAAAAGTTGTTTATTCTAGACTCCTCAAATTTCTTGATTTTTATTATATTATTTCTGATTCACAATTCGGTTTCCGCAAAGGACATAGCACTTCTCAAGCAATTCTCTCCTTTATTGAAAAAGTATAGCTAAAGCAGTAGATAGGGCTCATCACACAGTTGGTGTCTTCCTGGACCTCTCCAAGGCCTTCGACACCATTGATCAATTTACTTCATGAATTAGGTCACTGTGGTATACGTGGTAAGGCCTTGGAGTGGTTCAGGAGTTACCTTTCAGATCGTAAACAGTATTTTTTATCTGGTTAAAACTCCTGCAACCAATCTGTCAAATGTGGTGTTCCTCAGGGTAGTTTACTGGGACCTCTTTTATTTATTTTGTATATAAATAATATAACAAATGCTTCTAATATTTCATATTTTGTATTATTTGCTGATGACTCTAATGTTTTTCTTTCTCATTCAGATCCTCATATTTTGGTGGATTTGTTAAATTCTGAATTAAAGAAATTATATTGGATAAGGTCAGATAAGTTGTCTTTAAATCTTCTTAAAACTTAGTGTATATTATTTAGTAATACTTTGAATAGTCTCCCTAATAATATGAAAATAGATGATATAGTTATAGATGAAGTTTCATCTATGAAGTTTTTAGGTTTAGTTATTCATAATAAAATTTCTTGGAAAACACATATTGATCATAGTATTTGTCACGCAATATCTCGAAATATTGGTGTTATTAGATATTTCCCCACTCCCACCCTTTTAATGTTACATTCAGCTTTAATTAACGTATTACCTTATTTTGATTACGGTATCATAGCTTGGGGGAACACACATCCAACCTATCTTGACAGACTGTCCCGTCTCCCCCCCCCCCCCCCAAAAAAAAAAAAAAGCTCTTCGAATAATTTGTCATACATCTTGGAGAGCTCACACCGATGTTTAATATTCTGAAAACAAAATTTCAAAGATAACCGATATTCATTATTATTGTCTTGGTCAATTTATGTATAAACTCTTTAATAATTTGTTGCCGACTGTTTTCACCAACATGTTTGCGAGAAACCGCTCGTTCCATAAATATCCGACCCGTCACTCTGATGAATTCCATCTGCCTTTAACTAGAACTATGTTTACACAATCTATATTTACATTTTCTGGACATAAATATTGGAACAATCTTTCTAACTGTTTAAGGGCATCCCGAACTTTAAGTTCTTTTAAGAATAATCTGAAGGAAAATATTTTGAATAGTTATAACAATTCATCTGATTATTATTATGAAAACTAATATTTTGTATATTAATCTCATATGAAAAATTGTGTTGATTCTTTATTGGTTGCAAAGAAGTGTAAAATCCAACCTTATATTCTGTTGAAATCACAGCTAAGCGGTTGCATTCATCCACTACCTCTCGTCTTGTTATATTCTTCTTCTATTTATTTTTTGTATTTACAAATGTATCTTCACTCCACGTAATAAGTTTCTCTCTCCCTCTCTCTCTCTCTCTCTCTCTCACATACACACACACACACACACACACACACTCAAACAGACACACTCCCCCCCCCCCTCTCTCTCTCTCTCTCTCTCTCTCTGTCTCTCTTTGTTTCCTCTCTCTTCCGGCATGACAGCGACTTAGTATATAGGGATTTGTTCAGGGTTTTTGTTTCGGATTAGTTAGGTTAGTTATAAGTCTTTTTGTCTTAGTTTCTTTGTTTTATCCATTTTCAATGTATATCAGTCAATCGACCATATTATAATTTCTTGTATTACGTGTGGGGGAAATGCACCCTATTATACAAGCCCAACTTTTTTGCATTCCTCCCCATTTCCAACATTTGCGTACACTTAATTTTTTTTTGTAAACTTATACTTTATTTTGTAAATTATGAAATCTATGTACTTGTACTGTTCTGTAATATATCTATATATTTCTGTTGGAAATGAAAAATAAATGAATGAATGAAAATTGAGGTGGAGGGCGATTGCCGTTTGAATTACTTGAACCCGACTCCCCACCCCCTAAATATATATATACATATATCATTTTGTTTTGTTTGATAGATACTTTATTTTCTGCAAATCAATATATACATAAATTACATAATCATGAACATGGGAAACATGCAAAGTATATTTGAAACAGAGTCGTTTGACTTGCATAAACAACGATATAAAAGGAAATTAATGATTTATTATGATATTACAGTATGTATGTCTACGCAGCAGGGATTACAATAACATGTTTAAGAAGCGATAATGCAGAGGGCCGCCATTGTAAGCATTGCTTGAAAAGATGGCCGGCCCGAGGAAAAGGTAAGGACGTACTAGTTTCGTAACAATACAAATTCTGCTGCGAAGATAGCAGGGGAAAATAAACTGTGATGTGTGATGGTGGTGAATGTGCGTGCAAGTGCTTGAAAGTGCACAGGGGCAGATAGGCTGGAATTTAGAATAGCAGAATTGGTTTGCTGGAGGAGGGAACGACATGCGATGTTGCTATCGGGAGACCAACATGAGTCTTATAAATTATTCGTGCTTAATATGTATTTGAAATATAGTGTAGTAAAATATGCTTCTTTAAGTTTGCTTTGAATGAAATCAAGGAGGCACACTGTTTCAACTCCTCAGGAAGAGTGTTCATCTATCCGGACCGTGATGTCTAATCGACTCTTGAGCAAGTAAAAGCTTTGGATTACTTAAACGAAAATCATGGGAACAACGGGTAGGGCATGGGTGAATATGGTCATTGGTTACTAGGGCATTATGGAAAATGGTAATAAATTTCTAATGTGTTTATACATAAATATGGCAGTTAGGTATAAATGTATATCATGGGCCTTTAGAGTTTTTAGGCGATAAAATATGGGATCAGTGTCAGCCAAAAAAATTGAATGTGTACATTATATCGCCATTGTGATTCGGGAATGCACTTGGTTAACAAAAGAACCCCAAAATATTGTCGATTAAACATCAATATTTATATCTATCTATTTATTATATGCATATATATATATATATATATATATATATATATATTCTATATATAGATTATAAATATATCTATATATAGATTCTAAATATATATATATATATCATATATATATATATATATATATGTATCATATATATATATATATGTATATATATATATATCCAGAAACAAAGTAAAGCAAAGAAATCCTAATAAAAGGGGGTCCCACTTTTATTAGAATTGCTTTGTTTTGACTATCTCAGCCATTTCAAAACTAATTTTCATCAAATAAGATTTTAATTCCTCTTAGAATTGTATACCCTTTCAAATTTCATCTAGAGGTTTCTCATTATCTCAAAAAATCATCATCAAAAGATGTTAGAACCTCATCTCAACGGATAAAACTGTACCATCCCTTGACGTTTGTTTGTTTTACACTATTTTCCTTTACACCAGCCGACATAGAGGCGCTGCAGCAACGATGCCTTAACGGTAACACTCCTCGTCGCGACCTGGTGCAGGAGTTCCTAGACATGCTGGAGAAGGTGGAGGATAAACGAGGAATCTTCCAGGCCTTCATGGAAGCTCTTAACAGATCTGGTAAACTTTCAATCAGCATGAATTCATGACCTTTTTGTGCATGCATAGTGAGAAAATCCTCTAATTTTAGCGAAATACACTGTAGTATCGTTTCTTTCTTCTCAACGACATTTTAGTACACTGTAAAAACATCGGTGTTAGATTTGACACCACGGGTGTTAAATCTAACACCGATCAAACTTCAATAGAGGACCACACCCACAGGTGTAGAAAATGCACTGTGATGGTGTTGAAAAGTGTTCACCTGACACTTCGTGATGTTAATTTGACACTGTACCTGGTGTTATTTTGACACTGTACTGGTGTTAATTCAAACATGACACCACATGGTGTTGATTTGATATTTGTTGGTGTTAATATCAATGGTTTAACACCCGTCCAGCTTCAATAAGAGACCACACCAGCTGGTGTTTCTGTGGTGTAAATTTATTTTCACATTTTTTCAAAGATCTAGTATTTTAATGTAAAATTCTTGATCGTCTTGTTTAAATTAAAAATCAAAAAGAGGTGCAGTTACTAAGAAACTCTTCAAAAAACAGTTTAAAATTTGGAAATGACACCCGGAGGTGTTAATTTAACACCATAAATGAGCACCGAAAATTTAACACCAGCTCGGTGTTCACTATTTAACACCGGACTTTTTGCAGTGTACAATATCTCTTTAGCTATACATTTATTCATCACAAGTATGGATTCATCTATTTATGTATATACGTATTTTGGTTTTTATTCGTATTCACATGATATGCTACTGCATTTCCATGGAGAGACAATGAATTATACAAATATAGTATCTATTTCAAACAGCATTGTTTTAAACGTGGGTAATATGAAATTCACTATAGGCTAAATAAATTACATAATACGGCAACTTCATACTTAAAATATTTTACAACACTACCAAGATGCCACATTTGAATTAATGCACATGGTAAAAATCATACTAGGGAGTTGAGACGAAACCTCCCTGATCGTGTACTGAGCCGTACATGCCGTGCAGAGTCAACTTCCCTGGATAGAAATACACCAGAGAAACAAACCCAGAGTATTCTATCTCGTATTCTTACTTCTTTGGTGCCCAAAATTTGTCTGTTTTCTCAACTTTGTGTTACCTATAACCGATTAGAAGCTTTTGGACTTCATGTACAAACTAAACACGAGATCATATTGATACATATTTTCATGACTGACACACATACACACGCACACACACACACAATATATATATATATATATATATATATATATATATATATATATATAAGTAACAAAGCTGCAACAAAGTTCATGCTGTATTCACCAACGGTTTATTTCTTCACACAAATTTTCGAGCGTCTCGCCGCCCTTTCTCAAGACTGTTGATACTGAGAGAACATTGTTCTCTCAGTATCAACACTTGAGAAAGGGCGGCGAGACGCTCGAAAATTTGTGTGAAGAAATAAACCGTTGGTGAATACAGCATGAACTTTGTTGCAGCTTTGTTACTTATCTTTTTATCTTGCCAACACGTGGACTACCTTATCAACATCAATATATATATATATATATATATATATATATATATATATATATGTTATAGTGTGTTGGGGTTTTTTGGTTTTGGTTTATAGGTGATTATCTATCCCAAATCATTCTGTTCATGCATGCGTATCAAACCAGTCATAGAAACTTGCTATAAGAACATAAAAAATGCTTACAATTTTACTCCCGTATAGAGAATGAGCATCCTTTGAGTGAAAGGAAAGTCAACTGACTTTTTGAACGATTTTATACCATATCAATGTGCATGAACGCTTGTCACTACTACTCAAAAATTGAAATTGTTTTTTTCTAATCTCCCGTACATGCGTCGTAACTTTAAAGGTATATAAAGTAGTTCTGGTTGAGATGGGGATTCAGGTTTTGACATTTTTGCAAGATAATTAGAAACCACTTATATATTTATATGAAATATGAAAGAGCATACGATTCCCTTATGGAACAAACACAAGTGTTACCACAATGTGTTCACATAGTTAACTATGTGTAACACTTGTGAATATAGTGTGTTCGCACTGTTGCCACAGTGGGAAATTACAAATTATGTGGTTCACCACATCTCACATAGTCATACACAGTTACCACATTTACCACATAATGGTCACAGTGTGTCATATGCTGCAGTATGTGGGCATGGTGTGTTCATAGAGTTGTCATTGTATGAATTTTCAGACTATGTGATTAACCACATACTTATCATTATGATGACATGCAGTTACCACATAATAGGCACATTGTGTCACATATTGCAGTCTATGGGAATAGTGCCTCCACAGAGATGTCACATTGTGAAACGATGGACTATGTGGTTTATCTCCTACTAGCCACACAGTAGTATACAATTACCACAGCTACCACATAATAGTCACAGTGTGCTTCATATTTCAGTCTGTGGGAAAGATGTGTTCACGTAAAGGCACAGTGTGTATTTAAAACTATGCGACTTACCACATGCTAATCTCATAGAAATTTCATAGTGTTACCACACTGTGTTCACATAATTAACTATATGTAAAATATGTGAATATAGTGTGTTCACAGTGTTGCCACAGTGTGAAATTACAAACTATGTGGTTCACCACATACAACTCATATAGTCATACACAGTTACCACAGCTTACCATATATGTAGTGACACAGTGTGTCACATACTGTAATATGTGAAATTTGTGTGCCAACAGAGTTGCTACAGTATGGAATTCTAGTCTATATGTGGTTCTTCACTGAAAGTCACATGGTAATCACAGTTGTTACAGCGCTTACCATGCACACAAAAACCACAATGTGTCACATATTGCAATATGTATGTGTCCACCGAATTGCCACAGTGTGAAATTCTAGATTATGTGGTTTCTCACCCATGTACAACAGCTTTCCACAAAATAACCACAGAACATGTCACATGTTGCAGCATGTTAAAATGTAGTGCTGCAGATTTGTCGCAATATAGACCGACCTACAAGTGAATGGCGATGGGGTATGTCATTAGAATTATGATAACAATATTGCTGGCCAAAACATTCATTTATAATTTGAATGGGACACAGGGTATTCCCGTGGTATTTTGGGACATATATCGCAGGACTATACCACACAACATTACCACACATGAGTACCACACAGCAAAACCACATAGTATCGCACAGCAGTTCCACATTGCAATATATAACAAACAGAAGTACCAAACAACAAAACCAGAGAAAATACAACAGAAAGTACCACAGGAAAATACCACAGGGTATTCCCATGGTATTTTGTCACATATACCACAGGACTACCACAAGACAACACCAAACAGCAGTACCACACATGAGTACCACAACCAAAACCACATAGTACAGTATATCGCACAGCAGCAGCACATAGCAATACTTAATACCACACAGCAATACTTAATACCACACAGCACTAACACAATATTCCAAAGGCAAAACTGCACAAAATACGAAAGAAAGTACCACAGAAAAATACCACAGGGTATTCTTGTGTTTGTTTGTTGTTTCTTGATATACTTTACCACAGGATTATCACAAAACAATACAATGTACCACACAGCAGTACCTCACAGGAGTATCGCGCAGCAGCACCAACTGGAATAAAAAACAACACACAAACAAAACCACATACATATTCCACAATTAAGTGATAGATGAGTTATGATGTGAATTACATCAATTGATTTAAGCAGTATCTAACCTGACCTATGCTCCTACAGTGTTACCTACTAAGTGGGAGTGCTGAGGTACAGTATGTGATACTTTATGTGGCATTTCTGTGGTATTCCTGTGGTATTCTTGTGGTACTCCTGTGGTAACCCTGTGGCACAAATTTTTACATAGCTCATAAATGTTCATAGAAAGCAACCAAAATTTTCGAAAATACATAAAACACTTCTAATTTAATATCATTTATGATGGGATTTACTTTGAACTTTATCAAAGATTGTCTAATAATGTTATGATATTCCCAATGTCATAAATTTTGTTATGAAAGTGTAATTATTTCATATCTTGATAATAAAGGATTGTCTAGTTAGTAACCCTGCCTTAATGCATTACGAATAGATGGCTTATACATGTATATATGAGTACTGATACACCCGATGACTAACTTAGGAATAGGATGATTATCATAGATCTATTTAGGAATAGAATGGTAGTAGACCGTATCAAATACAAGGAGTTGTTTTAGGTTATATATTAGGAGAAGGACAGGTTGTACAGGTAGGGACATGTTTTTTCCTGAAATTCATCACTCGCCTATTAGGTAAATTTTGGTATACATGTATATGGATATTGATTGTCCCAGATTTTTTTTTTCTTCTGTGGTTGATAAAACAGAGTGAAAGACCGTGGTAGATAACACAGTATGGAATGTCTCAGTTTGACATACTGTGTTACCTACCGCAGTATCTACCCTGTGATTTTCCACAGTGTGATAATAATACAGCATTACCACACCTCATGTCCAAATTTCACAGGTAACCATATTGTGACACAACACGCTGTGTTTCACACTGTGAATCACAGTGTGTTTTACTATGTGGCAACACTATGACTGTTCCATAAGGGTTTTAGGAGAAATTCAAAGGTTATTTGATGAATTTGGTACCAAAATGGCTGAGATGTTCGTAAAACAAAGATTTCCCAATAAAAGATGGGTCCCACCTATTATTAGGACCACGTTGTTTTACTATGTTTTTAAATATCTCAGCCGTTTCAAAACCACTAACCATGAAGTCACTAACTGCGGGCACTTAAAATTCTCTTGCAATTCTCAGCATCATGACAATCTTATGTGTTTATATCCTTTGAATAAGGACTCGTCTCTTCGAATATGATTAGGTGTGCTTGTATATATATTCTATTACCGCAATTTGGAGTACATAATGGTAAAATTAAAAAAAAAAGAAGAAGAATGATATGAAAAATAAATGGTGAAAGAAAAAGATTCGTGTGACATAACATGCATCTCGCGCTTGACTTAAATCATTGTTTTAGACTTTTGCATCTGAACGTCTATAAATAATATCATGCTTCGTACAGAGTTTTAGAATTGAAAGTAATTGGGATGAGGAATAACAATGTTAAAAAAAACCATAACAAATCACAATAAATGCGGATGATGACATAGCAGCTTCACATAAGCATACATGGTTACGTGCTCAAGGAAACAGAACAAAAGAAGAAAGCATGCATAAATTTTGTACAAGTGATCTTGTTCAGCAACTGGTATTGTAATGGAATGACGCTGATATATTACTGGAATATGTGAGCTCCCTATGTCATCATCCTTGTTGCAGTGAATCATATTTTGGGTTTTTCAAATGGTTTATCACCTCAAGGATCACAATAGATTCCACAAATCTATACATGCAACAATCAATTTATGTATGCGAAATGTATGAAATTACATGAATCGTCTGGAATGCCCTTTTAAGGTGTCGTATATCAACACAAGGAATTCTTACGAAAATAATGTAAACAGTTAGCGCAAATACGATGACAATACTTACCTCAACACGCATAAGCAGTAATTATGGATGATAAATCATTCTAAAAAAATTATGTGACTAATGCTTTGAAGACATGTCGATCCATTCGATTCATCTGTCACCATGGCTACGTGATGCTTCCCCTCCCAGATAATGAATATCTTCGCCACCATCTTGAAGGGACATCGAATTTGACCTCGAAGAGAAGAGAAAACTACCAGTACCTCATGAAGGTTTACCTGGAGAAGCTGAAAGACATGAGCACAATGAGAGTAATGAAGCATCTAGAAGGATCCTGTTTGAATTCAAATGACATCGAAAGAATTCGACGAAAGGTAACACTGTGCCATCTGCAGAAAAGAGAAACAAAAAATAAGTTTCAGCGGGCTTTCAGCACAACATAATCTTAACATATCTGAAAAGAAATAATATTTTTCATCTCTCAACTTATCATGGATGCTTATGAAGATGAATAGGGCACATACATAAAACATCTGCGATGATTTACTGCAAAAAAATTGAATGTTAATGAATGTCAATTTGATATTCTTAAGTAGTCATGAATGCGCAAATATACAACTCTCTAACTGCTATTACATTACATAACGCGGACTGTTCTGGTTCTCCGCATCAATTACTTATTTTCTATTTGTAACTATCGTGAATGTCTTCGTAACTCCTTTGTGTTACCGCGCACCACAATTTACAGACTTTACATTATTTTGCATTTGCTCTGCTCATTAAAAAGGCATGTGAATAGAAAACCTGATTGAAAGTACGAAATGTATACGTTTTTATATTTTTATAGACCTATCATTTTCCCTCAGACTCTGAATTGTCTGAGTTACTGCTATGTTCAAGGATTAAAAGGGGGGTCTGGTAAACCCTGTGGAATTGTTATTACTGAGTTCTATACCATCATTTGGGAACGCACATGCACAAAGAGTGAAAATAATTATGCTTCCGTGAACGATAACCTATTGATTTGCTAGCCCTTTCTGCAAAATAATGGCTGGAATTTTTATGAGTTGTCACAAAGTTTGACTTTGTTTGGAACATCCACTGGGTTTTCGTTGTATGTCAGTATTTACAGAATTCCAAAGTTTGGGGCCATTAAAGATGATTAGCTATTTTATTTATTTTTCCTCTCTCTCTCTCTCTCTCTCTCTCTGTCTATTGCTCTCTTTGTAGATGTTTAACTGTAGTGGTTCCACTCCTGCCTCTACTCTTTGTTATGTATATGTATATGTATATATATATATATATCTATTATATAAATAGTGCATGCTCTATGATGCACTATACTGGATTAGAGAACGACAAATACTAAATTATCCCGAGTGCTGTTTTGTTTCACCGAGGCCGCAGGCCGAGGTGAATAGAACTGCACGAGAGATAATTTAGTATTTGGAGTTCTATAGTCCAGTACTGGTGCATCAATAGAACATGCACTATTTGTTATAGTAAATAGGCCTCTCGATCTAGGCCACCAATGCATGTTGCGTAGGTCTTCTAGAGCTAGAGGTCTAACCGTTATGTACATTGTACATCTAGATCACTTTTCTAACGTTAGTAGGCCTACCGTCCTTAGCTTAGGCCTCCTGACTCTAGCTCTAACGTTAGATCATGATCTAGGTCTAACCGCGCTAGTTCTAGACCACACTCCTACTTCGTTTAGAAAAACGAGGTCTAGATCTAAAATACTCAAGTTTCTTACCTATAGAACAAAATGAGCTCCAAATCCAGATGAACACCAAAAACTTGAACTTGTTGAATGCGCTGAAATTCCAATGAAAACTTGAATGCACAACTGGAACAATGGTCAATCCACTCAATGGAACATATTCACAGTAGCGTTAACACGTTCTCTAGTTAGTCTAGTGTCTTCCATTTGGAATGTTACTTCTGATTGTAGATTACTTTCACTTTACAATTGTGAAAATGAAGGTGCATTTGAGAGCTCACAGATGTAGATATGTTCACTGGAGATGCAGTTGGCTGACTGAGATCCAGCTGAGATGACTGTGGTGGGGAAGGAGGCGCAACATTTGAAGTGGTGCTTGAAGTAGGTCCAGAAGTGACAGTAGACTTATCAGTAACGTTAGATCCAGCAGTAGAACTACCGGCACGCTGTATCTGTAGCTGAACAGGGCCAGAACTAGCTTGGTTAGGAGTAGCGTTAGTTCCACTAGAGCTAGGTCTCGATCTACGCAAGGTTGACTGTAGGCCTACATTCACCTCTTCAGATCTGCTTGTACTGGTGCTTGCGATCGTCAAGCTCATTCTCCTCTTCTGACTCTCCTCTACCCTAGAGTAGTGTTTGATGCTAGACTCCGATTTATGTCCAGAAATGGACATGATGTGCCGAGCTTCAAACCCAGCAGTATCAAGCTTGTTGATAGCTGTTGCACGGAGGCAGTGATTGGTATATACCCTGGAGCACTTGGCTTCACTTGAGATGACTGCCATTTTATTCCCAAGTGTATTCATGCCCACAGCCATATTATCGTACCAAGGGTTACCTGCAGGCCTAGCTGCCTTTGGCCGTTGCCAAAATGCTTCACATTTTTCATTCAGACGAGATTTGTAGTCACAAAACGATGCGACAGGGCAGTCGGACTCACCCGTTTCGTACATGCGGCCGCATTGACTTTTTTCATCATCATCCGCACCGCCACGATGGTTCTTTGTCGTCATGTCCCGAACAAGGTGAACATACCGCTGATTTGCTGAATCTTTGTCAACGGCAAAATCATCTTTTTTCATCTGACGAAGATTTTCACGACCTCTGTTGCAGAGATGCAGCATGAGATCGAGAAACACCTTATTCTGCAAACCTTTTGGTGTCGTGGGGTCAACTGCAGAACTTTGCCTTATTTTGTCCATGTCCTCTGTGGTGATCGGATCTTTATGCCGAATGACACCTTTCCCCTCTGTCTTCAACATGTGGAGGACCGCGTTAAACATTTCACAAGATGATTGAAAAGCATCATCCTTCGTAATGTCTACTTGACGATGCTTTAGTAAGTAGCGATGAAGTCCGTATCGAATCGTGATCATCGACCGCTTGGCATAGAGCTCCCCGTCGCCTCGACGTACTTCTGCATAAAATGTCCGAAGGAAAGTGTTCAATTCGGGAGAAGAAGAATGCTCGGTCACACGAGAAAAATCTATGTTTTTCTGTTCGCAATATGCCCTCAAAATGCTCAAGGAGTGATTAATAACGTCCTTGGTTCTTCTGGAATCCTTTCCATCGACGATAGACTGTAATTCCACCTCAGAAAGAGATAGAAATCGCTGATCTCGCCCACTCTCTCGAAGAGGTAAACTGGCCATTTTGACCGATAAAAGTTAGAGCTTGATTAACCGCTTAACTACTACTACTGGTACGTTAGAGCCGAAAATTTTCCTCCGATCACACATTATCGATCATTAATAATTGTCTGATCGAAATTATCTACCGCTACCTATATAAAATCCCGCAATTTTGCTTTCGCTGTTATCGATAGCCCTGTGAGTAATGTTTTCTTCACGAAATGATATCGATCCCCATACGATAGCAATCGTAAACAATTAACTCATCCCCTATTTATTAACACGGGATTCCCCGTGCAAAAATCAGCGTTATAGTGGCACGGTCGTGCCACTATACCGGAATTTTTGCACAATCACGTGATGCTATCCAGCCAATCACAACGCCAATTTCACTCTACCTATTTACTATATATATATATAATCATGTTACATATTGAATTCTGCAAACTTCTCTTCATTCAATGTCACATCAGACACAAACATTATTATGAATACAAAAGTAATTTTGTTCTCCCGTCACTTTTCTCAACGAATGTTAGAATGAGAACTACGGACCTATTGCTGCCTGCACGGAGCTCATGTTGAGACTCCAGCGAAAAGACGAAGATTTCTTTGACCGTCTTGTGAAGGGACTTGATGAGAGTGGGTCAAAGGATCTCGCTCGTGAGCTACGTCACATGAAGAACTTTGCCCTTGGGATAGAGGATGCAGACTCTGATCAAAGTAAAGCCATCGCAATTTTTTAATACTTAACCTTCACTTTATCACTTTTTCTTCCTGATTTCTTCCCGAGGTTATTACACTTTATATGAGTGTGGCAACAGAATCCTCGCGTACGTTTTCCACTTTCTTGGCAAACTGTTAATTAGACCTTTTTTTGTCATGTTTGCTAACTAACTAGTGATCCTGCAGTAATTATTCTGTGCGCACTTCCAAGATGAATTATGTGACAAGTTAAAATTTGTTTCACGAAAAATGGTTTAAATCACATGGTTATATTTTTGTGAAATATTCTTACAGTAATTAACACTTTTGAGGTGCCAGCTACGATGGACTGTATGGTTATATCAACCAGATCAAGGTGTATTGACAAATAATTATATCCTAAAAAGGGATAGATATACACACTTTGGTGTAAGCTATCATGGGTGCGGTGTGGTGAATAGACTGGTGTCAAATTTGCCAAGAGAGAGCACATAGCACAGACGCAAAATCATTCCTTCCCTTTATCTTTTTTTAAACGAAGTCAGAAAATCTGTTCCTTTCGTTCTTTCCTATATCTCTTCTTTTGAACAAGTCACCAGCAAGTACTTCGGACATTGTAAACAATGATTTGATTATCTTTAGGACTGTAAGCGTTTCAAACTAAAAAAGTAAATGTTGTTGCCGTTCTGTCATATGATAAAGCGTCGATTGTTTCGCTTTGTTCTTGTATTTGGATAGTATAAACTTGAGATTCAACGGAAAGATATATTCGTTTTTGTGTATCATGATTATGTAGAAACCAGCAAAGCTTTTGTAATTATAATCAAATCTAATCATATCAATTCACATTTCTCTCACAGCAGATGAAGAAATCCCCATGGAAACAACCGAGACAGAAGAGGTGGTTGACGAGAAGACAATGGATATGAACACTGCTGTCAATGAGGGACCCCAGGAACTCATACTGAGGCCTTACCAGGAGAAGGTTGCAGCTCAATCTCTTCGTGGTGAGAACTCACTGGTTGTACTCCCGACGGGCAAGGGCAAGACTGAAGTTGCCATTGCTGTGATCCAGCGACTGTTTTTACATTCGTCAGACAGTGAACTTGGTGCGAGCAGCAGTCATGGAAACAAGAAGACAGTCTTTGTTGTGAACAAAGTATGTAATTAGGTCAATTATTACAAAAATCCACTCGCATAATGTAGCGAACATAAGCATAGATTTATGTCCATCCTTAATTCAGTATACTGTTTTTCACTAGCTGTCATGCCTATGACGTATTTTCTCCTGCTTATAGCAATGAGACATTATTATTATGTGTGTGTGTGTGTGTGTGTGTGTGTGTGTGTGTGTGTTCTGAAGGGTGCTAGAAGCATTATGCTTTTGGGTTACACGTTCGTCCATCTGTCCACATAGATCTCGTTGTCAGAAGCGGTAAGGAACATGGGTATACATTATACAGAGCTCTACCATTTCTTTTGTTTTCATAATATACTATCTATCATATGAAATAAGACATAATGAGGCAGTAAAGTCTACGTGTCTGACTCAGAATCATTCGAGGCACTTAAAAAAAGTGGTTGTATGGAGTGTTATATTCAATTTCTAATGAGTGAATTCTGACTCCAGACAAAAATTGATTGGCTCTTTTGTTCATAGGCATTTTCCAATTCGAGTAAAGTTCCACACTTTCTTCTTGTAGGTCCCCCTTGTAACACAGCAGAAGGAGCGCTGTCTCAAGTATCTTCGTGGTAAGTGCAGGGTGGCCGGTGTGAGTGGGGAAGAGATTGCTGGGGCACCGCTGGACACTGTCATTGACAGCAATGACATTATCGTGCTAACAGCACAGATCCTGGTCAACGCACTGAAGAATAGCACGTCGGGGGTCAGTCTGTCTCAAATCGATCTACTCGTCTTGGACGAATGCCATCATTGTCAGGTTCGTTATCCCTAGCTCATCTCCTACGTGACCTCCAAGAAGTTTATC
Organism: Diadema antillarum; assembly: GCF_040938485.1. Taxonomy (NCBI): domain Eukaryota; kingdom Metazoa; phylum Echinodermata; class Echinoidea; order Diadematoida; family Diadematidae; genus Diadema; species Diadema antillarum. The sequence continues at coordinate 266,669 of NW_027271112.1, forward strand.
TTAGAATCACATGGACAAATTAACTTCTGCAGCCTCGCTATAGTGATAGCATTGTTCTCCGCCCGGCCCTAATGGCCCTCTCTTCTATGTCATCTGTTCATCTGGTTAAAATAGAAAACCAAAAAGCCCCACCTACTTCGTCTTTAATGTGTCTTTTTCCAGGCTTGTCGCAGAGTTCAACTAAACAAGACTACCAAAACGAAGTTTAACATTTCACTTCTGATCGATTGTTTTTGTATCACTTAACATAAACTGTTTACCGTCGTCCGATCAGTCAATGTAAACTGGTTTCCAATGTCTGATCATTTCTATCAATGTTTTGACATTCTGCAGAAGTCGGATCCGTACAATGTGCTCATGGCTCTTTACCGCGACCTGAAGCTGAATCAACCGACGGCTCAAAGACCACAGGTCAGTTCCTGTCAAACGAGAGATATAGAAGGAAAAAGACGTTTAGAGTTTTCTACATGCCATACTGCTGTATTTAAGATTGTGGTTATTTTGACATTACATAGCATCACAATCAGCTATAGAAAACTTGCATTTTATACAGGGTATAACTAAACTTCTATTCAATGAAATATGACACTTGAACCAAAAATTCCTTAACTTTCATAGTCTATGATCGATTTTAATGAGACTTTCACCATTTTGTTTATCTGATACTTGGATGAATTATCTCGAACTACGAAGGTCTACTGTAATGTTATGGGAAATTGCAAAGAAAACGTCCAACTGACTGATTTATTTCGCTCGTGTGCTGGTACGAACTGTACTAATTCGTACTTTCTTTTAATACCATGGTCTGTGGAAGAAGTATAAATCTAAAATGAATTGAATTGAAATTTATTTAATTGAAGTGAATCTTATTTCAGTCTTATGAAACATTCTTATCGTGGCCAGATTCTAGGCTTAACAGCTTCTCCTGGTGTTGGAAACGCGAAGAACCTGAAGGAAGCAGAAGAGCATATCATTAAGCTGTGCGCCAACCTGGACGCCATTATACCTCAAGAAACTAACGAGGTGACTTTCGATGACCAAGACGTAGGTCCAAGACAAAGTGAGTAGGGCGCCCTCTAGGGCCCTTCACCCATACTTTGTTGTTGTTGTTGTCGTTTTGGTTTTAATGGCGTGTATCACTCAGAACTGAGTAATTACGTTGTTGTTATTGTCGTCGTTTTGGTTTTAATGGCTTGTATCACTCAAGATTGAGTATTCACGCAAGATTGAATTTTTTCGGCACATGTAGCCTTTTGTCAAGGACCTCTTGATGTATGATGGCCATAACGGGCGAGCGAAGCGAGCCCAGCCGAGCGCGACAGCGATAGGCTGTCCAACTCAGCTGTGATCGCTTCGTTCGCCCACATTCTCTTACCACCATACGGCGAGAGGACCTTGGCGAAAGGCTATACCCGATACTGATCGTAGTCTGAATACGTGACATTCGTCACTTGTAATTCACATTCTTCTGATCTTGAAGCATTGAATTTAAATTAACGCGATGCTTATCGCGTGAGAATATTGCAACATGAATATTTGCTTGGTGAAAATCATGTTTACTTAGAAAGATGAACTTGAATATTATGTTCAACCGTCGTGCTGTGTACACGGAAAAAAAAATAAATACAAGCATAACGATATAACCAGCCACTGACACCCATTCGATTTATGCACACTCGTCTGATGCCCACTGACCACAATTCAGGGCTTTTTACACTTGCAAAATTTTGCTTAGTCAAGTACCAACGGTGGGGCTAAGGCCCCTTAGCCCCACCGTTGGTATCGGACTTTCCTTAGCCCAGTTTCTGTTTACGCTTGTTTTTGCCAAAGTGGGCTAGCGCCACCGATAATCCCGTACTATCTGACCCTGCAAAAAAAGCAGCGTTAGCACCCCAAATTGCGGTGCTAACCCCGCAAATGCGGTGCCAAGCAAGCGAGTGTAAACAGAACGAAAAAATAATCCGGGGCTAAGCGACGGAGACGAAGTCCGACCCCCACTGACCAATCAGAAACGAGGTAATCAAGTACTGCCGGTGCGTGCGTGTACTTGTACAGTACACAGCGTAATCATGAATATTCATTTGGTTTGGAAAGTACGGGACTAAGAAATACGAGTGTAAAAAGATCAGTTTTCTCCTTAGCCCAGGACAAGAGCTTAGTACGGGATTTATTGGGGAGTGTAAAAAGCTGAAAAAATTGGTACGGGACTAACGATAGTCCTGGGTCAGAGAAAGTACGGGGTTAAGAAACACAATTTTGGGGTGTTTTTATTGATGATAAATTATCCTGGAATTCTCATGTGAATCATATATGTTCAACAATATCGAAAAGTATTGGTGTTCTGTACAAATTACAATTTCTTCCACAAAATATTTTAAAGATGCTGTATTATTCGTTTGTTTCAGTTCACATAAAATATTGTAGTATTGTTTGGGGTTTTACTACAAAGAAAAATATTGATCGTATTCATAAATTACAGAAACGCAGTATTCGTTTGATAACTAACTCTTCATATTTAGCTCCCAGTAAGCCATTATTTCTTACGATGAAAATTTTACCTATTCAAGAATTTATTTCTTTGGAAAGTATGATTTTTATTTTTAAAGTTTCCAACAATGTTCTTTCTGAAGTATTTCACAACCATTTCACTTTGAATTGTTCTATACACAATTACCAGGAATGCTCTAAATTTTCACACACCATTAAACCGGATTTCAAAAACTCAATCCTCCATTTTTTTACCATGTCCCTATTCTTTGGAATACTCTTCCTCCAACAGTCAAGAGTAGTAAGACCTTACGTCAATTTAAAAGGCTTTATAAAATATATATTTTTGATGAAATGTATCTGAAACTGTAAGTATAAGTATGCATAGTTTCCACCTCTGCCTCTTTTCTTCTCTTTTCATTGTATCTTTGACCTTTGTTTTATCAAATGAATTTGTATGATAATTGTTTAGTTGAAATGTGTTGATAATTGTTTGTAGGGGATCGTTTCCAACAAGCCTCGTGTGTGCTTTCTATGATCCCTCCAATCAAAATGTGTAAATGTACCAAGGCAATTGTGTTTTGATATTTGTAGATGTTAAGTTTTGATATGGAAATAAATGAATGAATGAATGAATGAAAGTGTAAAAAAGGCTTTCATAGCATGTAGACATCACAAACTGTCAAATCAAGCGCCTAATCCTATTTCTTCCTCTCTCGTCTCTCTTCACATTAATCTGGACAGGAATGTGTCGTCGCAGCAGAAAAACAATTAGTTATTTTGACCCGCAGTGAAACAAACAACAAATAGACAATATGTAGAACAAAAAAAAGTAAAAATCGACGCATCTTGGTTTAAATGACTTACTACTGGTAACTTTCAAGTTCGTGTACCCTGTCTGAAACTACAGGACTTTCATACCATGCATACAATTTGCTTTGCTTCTTTTGTTTTTCGCATGTTTGGAACCTACTGGTCAAATTCTATCCTACCATGTCCTAGCGATCATATATTAACGAGAATGTCGCTAATTGGTTTTCTTTTAATCTGTATCTATTACAGTTCAGAGGATAGTTCCAGGACGCTCCGGCAGAGATCCTTTCTTCAGGAAAATTTCTGACATCATGGCTGACATCGAGAATAGGATTGCTGAATCGAGAGGTGAGCTTTGATGTACAGGCGACTGTCGTTATAATGAAGTCCTAGGGACTGGTAGTTTTCTTTCGTTTATATCAAAATTCCCGTATATCTGACACAAATAAAGTGTATGAAGATATGTAACTGATAATTCTGGCCCCTGAATTCTGCTCCGTTGTAGCCAAAATGTCGTTATATCCATGTTCGTTATAACAGGAGTACGCCCTATTACGTACTGGTCTTGTACAAACCGGATTTAACGGAGAAGTAAGACACAAGGCTTATATTGACTTTATGCATACTGAAACAGAACACGTATCGTAACGATAGAGTAATATTTGAGTACAGTGTCATTTGAATTCTCGCGGTTACCGTAACGAGAGTTGTAATCATTCACTATGCTATTTCTAGGGAGGCATATTAGGCCTACATAGTAATGATAAAGGAGGCTGTAATACGGGAACAATGTTACCTTTTTGTCGAAGTCTGTGATACTATTCACATAATTTTATCTCCGTAATGAAATGAAATGAAATAAAATGTAAGACACTCTCACAGGCAGGAATCATTGTGGTGCAAAGCTGGATGCCAGAAACTACAAAAGAATATTTCCAGTGATAAATAGTAGGCCTACATGTAATTTTGTACACTTAAACCGGAAGGTCCCTCGTCTCACAAGGTATACTAGTACACAATATAGGTTTCGTTGACGCCACTTGACTGATCCTTTGAAAATGTGTATTTCCTTGATGGCTACCGTAGAGGGCTCGCGACTTCTGACTGTTGACAGCACCTCGACAACAGCACGCTCAAAGCGAGGTCAGCAACACTACGAGAACTGGGTGGTCGATTTCACCAAGCAAATCAGACTTCAAGTGAGCGATGGCGAAGAGCATCAGAAACTTCTCACCTACGTAGAGTTCCTCAGGGTGAGAAAATTTCCTCAGATTTTTAAAGCAATGATGCTGCTTGAAAAAAAAAAACCGAGAGAAAGAATTACATGTAGGCCTATTGTATAAACTTGTAGTTGACGTTCAATCCAGTACATCTGCTTTTAGCACGCGAACACAACATAAATGAAATATTCAAATTCATGAAATTCTTCGTTCGAGATGTTTTCATTCCAACTGATTGCCAAATTGCCCTACATCGACGTAAATAAGCACTGAATTGATCAGTGATCAATTCATTGCTTAGGTCGATGTAGGGCAATTTGTCAATAAATGAAATAGCTGTTGTTTTCGACAAAAATACTGGAAATTTTCAAGTCCTATTGTTTGATGGAATGAAAAAAACAAAACTAAAAAAAAAAAGATCCCACAAACTCTCTATCAATATAAGGAGGAAATCTCTTCCTCACATTACGATGTCCAATAATATACCAAAACACCAATGTACCAATATGCCAACATACCAGCATACCAAAATATACCAACGTACCAACATGCCAACGTACCAATATACCAATATACCAATATAGGGCCCAACATACCAATATACCAACATTATACCAATTATTTACCAATATACCAACATCACACCAATTTACCAATACACCGATATACCAACATGGGTTACGTGTTGATGCATGTGCTATCACATGTATTTCAACTTCGTCACCTGCAGATAGCCTATAATGAATGCAACTATTTCTTTTATAATTACACGAAGGATGACAAAATTGCGTGCTTCCGTGTCAATCTATTGATATTACAGGGGCAGAATTTTTGTATTCCAATCAAGATTTGCTTTAATTCACTCACTTTTATGTCGGGAAAAGCTCCTTAATGTATGGACAAAACTAATGAAATGAGAAAGATTGTGACTTGACTTCACACTGTGATGATGATTATCATCTTAAATATTAAAGGTTTGTCATTTGTGCACATGGTATATACAGAAATACAACAACTGCCTGTTCATTAACCGTGATGTGCGTACCACTGACGCCATCGACTACATGGAGGAGTTCCTAGCCACTTCAGAACGAGAGATAGCTTCGGGCCTGACTGATGTGATTCTAGCCAAGCAGTTTAGAGGTAGGACCCACATCATTTTGAAGTTTTCATCGTGTTGTATAGTCACAATGTATAGTACTGTACAGATAATTAAGACAATAAAGATAATTACGAAGATAACAAGAACAAAAGACCAACTAAGATTTAAGGATTACTACTAGTACTCTGTTTTGCTCTTTTTTGTATACTGCAATAATTGCCACAAAGAAGCCATAGAGGTTGGCATTTTCTACAGCCAGAATGTTATGTGATATCATATTCGATAGAATTGTGATACACTTGGAATGGTCGGGGAGTTCGGTGTGGAAAGACAGTTCACTATTAATATTTTTCTAAGGTGATATGACAACAATGGATTCTTGAATGTGTGTGAGTTTGTGCGTGTGTGTGCGTGTGTTCCTCATGTCTGTGTGTCGGTGTGTCTGTGTTTTGCCTGTATATGTATAATTTGGTGTTATCCCTCAGCCCTTTTTTTTTCAGCAAAGTAAATGACATTTCACAGAGTTATGATTTTTCACAGACGCTCTCCCCGAACTGCGGCAGTCCTCCGAGCTGCATCTGAGCAGAAACCCCGTGCTGGCCGAGCTGGGGAGAAGGCTAAAGCACGAATACCGCCTTGAGCCGGAATCTCTGACCATCATCTTCACCAAGACTCGCCAGTCGGCTATCGCTCTGGTCAAATGGCTGAATGAAGAACCGTTCTTGCAGCAGTTTAAGGCTGGTTTCCTTATCGGAAGTGGTGATCAAGGTACGTAATCATGTTCTCTTATAGGATTAAAGCACAAGATTCATTCTCGTTAACCGCACACATGGACAAACAAAAGTGGTCACTATTTCGGGAGATCATATTACCCTTAGTAATTTCGCATGTTTAGTAATCCTTGTCGAAAACACGCAGGCTAGTCCCATTTCATAGCGAAGCACGACAGACAACTCGGAGAAATACTACACTTGATAGTTGAATTCTCATGAGTGAGCCAAAATATTAACATTCTAAAGGTTGGTGTTTACAATTTCTGTTTATGCTCTCCTCATGTCACTCCTCACTAAAATTGCTAAACCGTACAATACATCCTGGACTGATCTGCTTTGATTTTTTTTCTCTCCTTTCTTAACTTTCTGAAAATAAATTTCAAAAACTTTCATATTCATTTTATATCATACTTTCTTGCTGTCATCACAGCTCTAGGCTTCCTACGTGTACTTCTGTAGACCACGTCGTTTTGTCTGCTTGTCTTTCCAACAGGAATGACTTCCAACGCACAGGCTGAATTGCTCAAGATGTTCAGAGAAGGAGAAAAGAAAATCGTCGTTTCTACGTCAGTAGCAGAAGAAGGTCTCGATATCCAGAAGTGCAACGTTGTAGTCAGATACAACTACGTGACCAGTGACGTAGGACACGTGCAGACAAAAGGTAATTGGACGACTCTGTCGGATACGATCGTAAAAATTTGTGATTGAATGCGTTTCAGAATCGAAACTGAAAAGACTTCTTCCATTTTTTTTCTTTCGCGTTGTGATTGTAATTGCATGTTATCAGGATAATCGATTCATAATCAGTCTTTCTTCAACGATCGTGGTTGGCAAGTAATTTGGTTCTACACTATTATTTTGTTGTTGATGTTGCTGTTCCGGATCTTCGGCACTCTGAAAGCCATTTTTGCCCCCCCCCCCCCCCCCCCATTCCGCTACCCGTGGACCATTGACTGCTTCTATAAAACCTATGATCAGTGCCAATTCGACGGGCATGCCTCCAAATATGCGCCACGTTTGTTTGTTTGTTTGTTTTTTCTTGTGGTTTGTTTGTTTGTTTGTTTGTTTGTTTGTTTGCTGTTATTGAAATTGAAAAAGAAAATTGCAATCTAAGAATCTATCCTAACACGAACTTAACTTGCATTGAATCATTTTTGAAAACGTTAAAGGACAATTTTGGACCTGAAATAACTTTAAAAAATGCAAGCAACTTAAAAGCAAAAGCATGACAATTTTTTTCACATTCAGATTGAAAATAAGGAAGTTGCGATATTCTAAAGATTTTAATATTTATGTCAAAAAAGTTCTCGAGCAGTATAAATGCGCAAATTAGTGAGCTGATTATATCATCACCTGACAAGTGTTCTATTGATCGTTTACAAAACAAGAGACATGGGTGTTTAGCGCTCACCTGAGCATCGCAAGTTCACCTTCCACGCATTCCTGCAGACTATGACCTGCACATAGGTGAAGAAGAAAAGCATACATAGCAAACTGGGGAGGGGGCGTGGTCAAGGGGGTGAATCGTATCTATTTGTATATTCTATCACAATGGCCAAGTGATGGCGAACATACCTGCCAAGTTTGTAGAAAATTTTGGCATGCCTTTTCAAAAAGAAAATGAAAAACGTGAAAATGAAAACGTGAAATCATTGTAAACTTCACCGAAATCACTTAGCTCCCACCATTAAATCCATAGGCTTATAAAAAGTGTATAATGTACATCAAAATGACTGAATATTTACGTAGGCCTGGTTCAATACACAGTATATGTAGAACAATTTATTTGAAGGCAATAATAGATAAAATCCGTTGACGTCACTTTGGTTTTTGTAGGTTTTTGTTTTCTTTTGGTGATACGTATATAATTTCTCCGAATTCTGAACATGTGACCCACAGGTCGATGTCGAGCGTTCAACGGCAAGTCGTACCTTGTAGTCAATGCTGATCTCCAGCTTGAGTATCGGGAACTACAAAACATCATGCGGGTTGCCATGATGAAAGAGTCGGTTCAGAACCTGGCCAAAATGGATCGGAAAGTGTTAGCCAGGCGGGTAAGTTCTCTCTTTATCTCGCTCACTTACTCTGTTTGTTTTCACCTCCCTTTCCCCTACCCGCTTGACTGCTCCTCTCAAATTTAAGTGTATGTTGTAGATGACGCAAAATATATATACAATGTATTTTCATATCGGTTGCGTTCTCGTATGGGTCTTGCTCAAAAGAAAATTTACAAAAGAACGGATAAACTACAAAATTATACTCTTTATGAAAATAAGACATGATAAGACAACTAAAAACGAAAATGGAATAAAACCGGCAGCTATGATTATTTTGAGAAAAGTGGCCAATAAGACTATTGGATGCAAACGGGCGCAACAAGATTTTACCAAAGGATTAATTTCTTCTTTATTTTTGTCAACAGTTGCTAACCTGCTACATGAAAGTAAATCGACAGTTTCAAATTTCAAACTTTTTTTTCCTGATTTTGAAATTCAAACAAAAGGTATAGTGACAGTGTTATATCGATGTGTGAACAATTTCATATCCTACACTGTAAAAACATCGGTGTTAGATTTAACACCACGGGTGTTAAATCTAACACCGGTCAAACTTCAATAAAGGACCACACCCACAGGTGTTGAAAATGCACTGTGATGGTGTTGAAAGGTGTTCACCTGACACTTTGTGGTGTTAATTTGACACTGTACTGGTGTTAATTAAAAAATGACACCACATGGTGTTGATTTGATATTTGTTGGTGTTAATATCAATGGTTTAACACCCGTCCAGCTTCAATAAGAGACCACACCAGCTGGTGTTACTGTGGTGTAAATTTATTTTCACATTTTTAAAAAAATCTAGTTTTTTAATGTAAAATTCTTGATCGTCTTGTTTAAATTAAAAATCAACAAGAAGTGCAGTTACTAAGAAACTCTTCAAAAAAACAGTTTAAAATTTGGAAATGACACCAGGAGGTGTTAATCTAACACCATAAATGAGCACCGAAAATTTAACACCAGCTCGGTGTTCACTATTTAACACCGGACTTTTTGCAGTGTACGAAGACAGGCCAGATATCATATAGATAACATTCATGGTGATAGGGTAGGGACATAATGATACAGAATGATTCATCCGAATGATAAGAATATGAACAGTTGTCGGAGGTTAAAGTATCATGTAGCCGAACGGATTTAAAGATACCAAAGCATCTTTTGTTAGACCAACTTCTTTCTTATAAGCACACTCTCTGTTGAAAATCAAAATTAGTGGAAATCCTGTAAAAATGATGCAGGACAGCGTATTAATGGGTATAGAATTTATTTCGGAAACAGGCCACGTGTTAATACTTTGCGTCGTTTTGCCTCCAGTAATGAAGGAATAAACATATACATTTCCATTCACGTAGGCCTACATGAAGTCTCTATATGCTACGCAATACAACTATACATGCTTTCCTCATCTATACTAACTCTCTCTACCCCTTCCCCCATTGTGGCTTTTAAACACATACGCAAGCACGCAAACACACACACACACACACGCACACACACAACAATCATATATATCGATATCTGTAGGGCCTATACGCATACCTGTGCTTTGGCGTCTTATCCGCTATATACCGACGGTTTCACGCTGCAGGGCGATCAATCCTCAACAAACTATACTAGTACATGTATATCCAACGGATATGTATTATATATGATAGAGAGAGAGAGAGAGAGAGAGTTATGTGTATGTATATATATATATATATAAATATATATTTTATGTATATATAATTTTAGCAAAAATGACGGCACATGTTACTAATTTACCATTTACCCCAGTGTAAATTGGTGTTCCTTTCAGCTCAATCGATGGTCATTCGCCCATACACATTCGTAGGGTCGTAATGATGAGGACTTTTTAGAGTTATCATGGCAATCACTTCGGAATAACGATGTCATGGACCACTGTCATGGTCTGGCCCTATTTTCACAGTAAAACCCTATAGAAATTAAGAAATAACAAACGAACGCCTTCACAAAACTATGTATACCTAAATTTAAACTGCATTAATATTTCCAAGGCTATCGGATAGTGCGAGCGAATGAACTTAAATGTCCTCGAAAGCATGTAGTCTGATATTATTTCTAACCGTAATTGTGTCTTGTCTCTCTTAGATACGAGAGGAGCAGAGAGAAGACCAGAAGGAACGCTTGATGAAAAAGAAAAGTCTGGAAGCCAAGACTGCTAGGCGAGTCGATATGTCCATCAAGTTCCACTGCATCAAGTGTTTGACCATGGCTTGCACTTCCGATGACATTAGATCATTCAGAGGTAGCCATCACGTGGTCTGCAACGATCAATTCCTTCAGTGCATCCAGCGTAAGGATTATGAGAAGGTGAAGATTCTCGACGAAATGGAACACCGTCAGGAGATCTTCTGCGGCAAGTGCCAAAAGACATGGGGGATCATGGTGGTCTGCAGAGGACATGAGCTGCCCCTCATTGCTGTCAAGAACTTCACATTGATAAACCAACAGGGACGCAAGATGCTCTTTAAGAAATGGAAAGAGGTGCCATTCACGATCCGAGACCTTGACCTGAGTGACCTGGAGGAACAGGTCAACAACCTCTCAGCGCCAAACGACGACGATGCCGGCAACCAGAGCGATGACGGCAACCAGAGCGATGACGACAATCAGCTGGCATACTTCAACATCAAGGAAGACGAAAATAACTAGGCATCATGGTCTTCGTGGATATAGGAACGGTGTCTGATACCCTTATCATAATTCATGCAGCCAATGTTGAATTCCTCTAAAGCACATTAAACGTCTTATAGGCCTAAATACTCTTCTACGCAATGTTCACTTCTGCTGGGATTTACAATGCAGGAACCCGACTTCTATATAGCATATGCAAAAATTCGGAAAAACAAGATCTAACCAAACACCAACTCCGTTATAAAGACATGACGTGAATGATATTGAGATGTGAATTTTCTTCAAATTGTTTCCCTGCTGGTCTATAATTTGACAAACATGTCTGAAAGAAGTAACCAAGGGACTCGAGCCTGTCATCATGGTCATTTACTGCTATAGATCAGCAGTTGCGATCGTACAAAATAATTTCATTTTTGTAGAGGGAGACAAATTGAAAAAAATTTACACCTCAACCTTCACCCCTCATATCTTGCTTTCGTGCATGATATTATTGACATTGGTCATGCTGCAGCAAAAGTATGAACATCCTAAGATACTACGTAGAGCATACATCACAGCATCCGAACTAAACACGTAAAACAACAGGATAAGTAATTTTTTGATTTTTTTTAATATATAAAAAAAAAAGATGTGACGGAAACAGCCGTTCTCAATCTTTTCTAATACTCCCATCTCACAGTCCCTTCATAACTATGAGTTATTTACTTGCGCCGCACAATGTGTAAATCACTTTGTATAGGCAAAGGCCATTGTATTCTTATATCCATTTTTTTTCAAATACCATATCAGAGCTGTTCTACTATATGTTTATATCCACTTTTGGATATGGAAATAGAGTTACCCATGTACTTTTTTTCTTTTTTAAACAGTTACACATTTATTTCATAGTATCAATTGTTACAAGCTTACGACACAGTGTTGGTATCCATATCATCAATAAGGCATATGTTATAATGCAAGTTTTATCATGTGGTATAATGTGCGCTAGCTTTTATTCATCATTGATGACACTTCTGATTATCTTGCAGTATGATTTGTTACTGGAAAAGAACACAATTTCGACGATAATGTGAAAGTGGTAAAAATTCAGCGTAACGGAGATCACCTATAGGCTTACTTATCATTAACAGGGATTTACAGGGAAAACATGGCTGGTTTACATTGTGGTACAGTACATGGTAAAATATAAACGAAGTGTTGTTCATATTTGTTGTTTGCATGTATAACTAATTGAATGTATGCATTACTGATCACGTAGTCTACACGTATTTGTATTGTATTTTGTACTTTTGTACGGTATTGTCTGTATATTAGTCAACTAAAGAATGATAATGATAATAATACTCATAAATAATCATAATCTAATCAAAGTAGAGTTCATGTCCATACGTGTAAAGCTGTTTTGAATTGTACCATTTTTTGAAACTCAGAATCGGACTTTTCTCACACAAATTGTCCCACATTTATATACATTGTACTTAGAAAAACAAGAATAAATCTACATAACTTTTTTTCTACTTCGTTCATACAATGCATCTGCATGCATAATCACATTTGCTTTTAACTCGTTGTTACTGCCTTGTAGTAAAAAAAAAAAAAAAAAAAAAAAAAAAAAAAAAAAACATGATTTATTTCAAGCTGTGGAAAGGCTTGTACCCAAGAGCACGGATTTCCTGTTAAAAACTATTGAGAGATCTACTCCAACTTCAGTTGCTGATTTTAATCACTATTACTTGCTGATACTTGCAACTCACTTGCAGTCTCTTCACTTACATCATGAGTCTTAGCCTTTTACATTTTCTGTGGTTTTGAAATTCATTTCGCATAGGAAAAGCTTCAAACGTATAGATAAGCATCAGAGCAACTCATGTCACAAAATGTGTTTTTAAAGTATCAAATTATGTAAACACGATTTTGGCGTCATTTTTGTCTCATAGTGTAATATAACAACATACATTGTACTGCATAATGGAAATATGCTAACATAATAATTTCATACCGAAAATTTACCAGATAGACACGTTAGAATGACACTTCCGGACACAGCGAGATGGGACCTTCTCATGTAGGAAGAGACATATCTCCAGCTATATTAAGGAGGCTCTTGTACACGTAGTAGTGTTACATAATTTTTGTCTCGCATGACGTTGCTCTATCAACTTCTTTTGTGACACCTTTGCGACCTGATATGCAGTACAATATTGTAGTCCTCATCAACGATCTCTCTCTTCTTCTGCAAGTGGAAAGTAGGCCTATGTCTTCAAATTTCCCATGTTGTTCTTGAGTAGCGTAGTGAGGTCTTTAAAAAAAAACATCTCCATGTCTTGACTGAATTCCGCTGTATGATAATATTAGTCTGGCAAGGATTGCATTGACACACAGGGGCGGATTCATGAATTCCGTAGAGGGAATGCGCCTTTGCAAAATTAAGGGGGGGTACATGTCCCCCCCCCCCCATTTTTTTTTTCGCATTTTATTTCTTTTGTTTTAACCTGTACAGGATAAAATAACTGGCTTTGATGTTTTGGATATCTCTGATAGGTACTTCTTCCAGTGCAAAAGAAATTAGCCGTGACCCTTTCCAGCTGAATAAAATCAATGTGTGTGTGGGGGGAGGGGGGGGGGAGGCACTTTCGGGCTACTGTCTGGGGCCCCGTGCAGGATAAAGTAACTGGCCTTGGTGTTTTGGATATCTCTGATGGGTACTTCTTCCATTGCAAAAGAAATTAGCCGTGACGCTTTTCAGCTGAATAAAATCAATGTGGGGGGGGGGGGAGGGGGGGAGGGGGGGGGGGGCACTTTGGGGCTACTGTCTGGGGCCCCGTACAGGATAAAATAGCTGGCATTGGTGTTTTGGATATCTCTGATGGGAACTACTTCCATTGCAAAAGAAAGTAGCCGTGACCCTTTTCAGCTGAATAACACCATTTGGGTGGGGCCCTTTGGGGCTACTGTCTGGGGCCCCGTACAGAATAGCTGGCATTGCTGTTTTCATGATAGGTACAACCAAAGGAACAATATCCACCAACTTTTGTCCGTGAACCCCTGAATAAATGCATTTTTCGGAGCCCCTTTTTGTGGCCCCTAGGCTTACGGTACAGGATGAGACTTGCCAGCAATTCATTTTATTGACCCTTGGCCACATCCTAATGATGAGACCATCAAAAAGTGTGTGACCCTTTTCAGCTGAATAAATCTTCTGGGCCCCCGATCTACTATATTGTTATAATGACATTTGTTGGGTTATCTTGTCTTGAATTTATTTTTTATTTGTTTTATTATGTGGAAGAAAGAAAAATAAAAGATTGACAAAAACAAAGTTTGTAGCGATCCATTATTATTTTAATCTTTTTTAATGATATTCTATGCATTGTATTATTATAAGTCATCTTTATTATACGATATTTACAATGTACAATTTGTATCTTGTAAACGGGAATTATAAGTCTTCGGACTTTTCACCCGTCTGTATATTTTTGTGGCAATAAACTAGATCAATTTCAATTTCAATTTTAATCATTTATTGCGTACGTAGTCCTTGCAGGATCGTCGCTCGGCAAAAAAGAAAAAAAAGAGCTCAGAGAGAGGAAAGCTGAGGAAAGAAGCGGCATAGGGAGCGTGTAAGGAAGGAAAATAGTGACAAGTGTGGGAGGGGGGCAGAAGCGAGCTGGAAGTTGAAGTTACATAATTATAGTGGAGACGGGAGAAAGGGGGACATACAATGTCATGTAGAGAGTCGCAAGGGAGAATAGAGTGAAAATCAGGTTAAAAGGTTAAACCGGACATCGGAGGAAAGAGGTGGAATGGAAAGAAGGGGTACAGGGAGAACTTGAAGGTTGGAAAATCATGAAGATAGGAGAGAGAAGTGAAGGTTCATGAAACCAATTAGGGGGATAAACGAAGTCGGTGAACGATGTGGACTATGGAACGCGAAATCAAAACGACGAATGGAGGAATAAATCGGGAAGGAAAGAGGTAAGTCTAGGAGAGATGAGACTATTATAGAGTAAGACAAAGGAAAGAGAGAGAAAAAAAAATGAATGAAAGCTAGTAGAAAGAGAAGGCGTTTTTGAAATGGCTGAGATATACAAAAACAAAGAAAAACAAAGCGGTCCTAATAAAAGGTGGATCCCATCTTTTATTAGGATCGCTTTGTTTTGGATATCTCAGTCATTTGATAACCAATTTTCATCAAATAAGCTTTGATTTCTTCAAAGAATCGTACATTCTTCCATATTTCATAAGAAGTTTCTCATTATCTAAACAAAACAAAGAAAGGAAATCATCATCAAAAAATGCAGGAAAAGTGAAGTCCCTCTCAACCGAAACTGTACCATCCCTTTAAAGTATAGTCATGAGAGGGAGGAGACACTGCAGAATTAACCTGTAAAGAAACTGTAATATGATAAGGTGGTTCTGAAAAGGACGGTTGGGTTGTCGTTGTAAGGAAGCAAGAAATAAAAAAGATACTGGAGGAGAAACAGACAACAGTATAGAGAGAGAGAAAGAAGTGGAGTGAAAAATAATGATTGAGCAAGAGCACTAATTAAGATAGAGCGAGAACTCTAGTTATAAGAATAACGATAGTGCACTGCCGTTATAAGGAACACGATTATAACGAAATTCCGGTTACGACGAAGTAAAAATCCAAGCCGCAACGTTAACAACACCGCGTATTTGCATTGTTTACTTGTTCGGTTATAACGAAATTTCGATATGATTATATAAAACGAAAGAAAACTGCCGGTCCCGAGGACTTCGTTATAACGGGAGTCCACTGTATAAGATACTCGGAGAACTTGACGTTTCGGGCAGAATGACTGTCCTTCGTCAGATGTGAGGCGTAACCTGGGAGGAGGCGATCTGCATATAGGATGCGGATCTACGTGGAGATCGTCGGCAGAAGCGAGCTGACTGCTGGCGTCGTCTGCTGGCGTGCGAGGTGTTGGGTAAGGTTGCGGTTGTTGATGAGACCAAGGAGGTACTAGACCCAGAATCCAGGTGCTCTATTGTTGTTGGAGTGCGTTGATTGTGGTGTACATCCGGGAGTGTATAGTTGGGAGCAATGGTAGGCCGCGAGCGGAGATTGGAAGTAGTTGGATATATAGGGCGGAAGTGGTTGGTGTGGACCACTTGTGTCGGTGAGGGCATCTCCTTACCTGCTTCAATATATATAATAGACATATATACATATATATATATATATATATATATATATATATAATAGACATATATATGTATATATATATATATATATATGTATATACATATATATATATACAATTTATATATACATACAAAATCAGGGCGGTCGACTTTTTGTCGGTTTTGTGATTCACGGTGACATTATTATTATACAGATGAAATTGATAATAATTATGTCTCACACAAACAGAATGTTTAATTTGTGCTTTAACTTCTACTCGAATCGCAATTCATAATCATCATGAATGTAACAAAAATGTCAATATACATTTTCTAATAACTCAGTACCATTGAAAGACCCAAGCACGTTTTCACACAGCATTCTGCTGCATGTTCCCTTTCGACATATTGTTCGATGGATCAGTCGTCGTTGATAATAAATTTGGTGTTCTGCTGTCAATAGTAGGGTCATATTATTGGGGGGGGGGGGGAATCAGTCATGTTATCTTGTACTTGACTGTTGAAATATTTAGAACTAAAATCAGACTGAAATTGAAACTGAACTGAAACTGGCCTTTTTGCATTTACTGAATCAATAGCATTATATTTGGGAAACTATGTATACCCTCTTAATAAAAGGTGCAATTAAAGGCTGTTTCAAATGATGAGAATTTTGACCTAAAAAGGGGGAGTAAATGTCGTGGGTAGGACAATGAGGGCAGCAGACAAACGATGTTTTCGTAGTTTGCTCATTAAGGGTGGGATTTCACGGAGCACGCGAACGATTTGCGAAGGACGCGAATGGCAAAATCCAGCATTCGTATTTTAGTCTGCAAAAGTTCGCCAAACGGTCGTGAGCGTTCGGAAGCGTCGTCAGTTGTTCGCGAATGTCGTTTTTACTTCGGCGAGAATTTCAAAAAAGTTTGAAATTTTTTGCGAACCTTTTCCGCACACTTGGTCGTGATTTGCTCGTGAATTGTTCTCGAAATTGTCTTGAAAGCTTCGTCATATGCGCAAGACCTTCGCAAGACACGCGCGATGTTCGCAAAATGTTCGTGAAACCCCAAACAGACTCCGAAACTTTGGAGAATGTCTCGCGTATGTTACGCGAAATCTGCGAAGTTTTTCCGATCATTTTACGACGTAATCGCAAACGGTTCGCGTACCTTTTGAGACATTCCCGCGAACGTTTAGCGCACGTTTGGGTGATGCATGACTTATACGTTTTCTGCAGATAAAAATTGTAGAATACATCTAAACATCAAAGAATTATTAACAACTATAGTAACAAAAGAAATTAAAGACTAGCAAAGATAAAGAGATGTTTGATATACAAAAAAATCGCAGAATACACTTAGAATATATCTTAACTATGTAAAATTTCATTTGAACTATAGAGATTATGTGTCGGAGGAACTGAAAAAAAAATCAAATGCTCCTTACTATAGTGGAGATAGGTATTAAGAAAAAGAATGTAGGCAAGCACACGATAGAGAAATGAGAGAAAAAGAAAGGAGAAATAGAGGAAAGAAAAAAATTCAACTCAAGACAGCTTCCACCTCTCCTTGGGTACATTTTCTCCCATGATTATTGAAAATTTTTCGTTGTTCGCATTTCCGTCGCGTGTTCTTCGTGTACGTACACACAGAGAAATTAGGGTTCTTTTAGGGTTCTTATTTTCACCCTACGAGCAAATCTAACTACGTGGCACCTTATAGGGTTCGGGATGGATGTAGGGGTGCAAATCCGAACCCTAAAGGGAGCCAAGTCTTAAGGGTTCGAATTTGGAACCATTCCATAGTCTTTCCCGAAAGCTGACATGTGGGTGTTGAATGGTGTTTGCTTAAAATGCCACACTATTTTTGGATATTATCGTATATTTTTATTTGAAAATATAACTACACGTTGTTAAAGAGTAACAGTGTCATCAGTAATACTGTACTCAAAAAATTACTACTTGAATTAAACATTTTTTTTTCTTCTCGCACCGGGATCAAGAATATCATTTCAATGACGTTACATAGAGAGAAAGCAAACGAGTACAAGTACACGTATTATGCGTGCACGCGTGGACCGTTGAGCACTTGGTCAATGGCAAAGCTAAAATTGCATGCGCACGCCACGCCGTAGGTCGCGCGGTATACGTACGTGCATACTACTGAAGTTCCTCGTTTGGAATGGACAGACGACCGTGAGGTTGGGGTGATGAATTAATCTTTTTGATGAGCCAAACGTTGTGAGTAGATAATTGTACTGTAATTCCGTTGAAAATATTTCACAGTAATCGATGATGATATGTGTGAATTATGCTCATAGAATGCTGAGTGGTGAAAACTGATGCGAAAGAGTTGTATCGAGGTACATGTGTACTAACATGTCAGAAGTGCGATCATACCTACAGTAAAGCATAGCGAATAAGTCAATGAAAGTGCACGGTAATACGGAAAGCCTCAACCAAGGTACTAACTACGACCAACAGCCCCATACGCATAGCGTAATTACGCTATGCGTATGGGGCTGCTGGACGCAGTTACCAAGGTATGTACGTAAATAGGTGACCGGATATAGTCGCATCATTTTCGTTAATGGGGATTATTACGTTTGAGCCGAGTTGAGGCTCAGTTGGATATTGGTTTCTGTGAAGTTGACAGAAAGAACGATGTATGCATGTATGATGTGCCTAATGAAGAAAAATAGTGTTCCTGGTTCATTTAGGAGAATTTAAGACATGTATGAAGATTGAAGTCAGAAAATTTAGGTTGGCCTTAACTCCTTGTTGTCTATCAATGAAACTAGAATGTGTGTTATAAATTAGCAATGCCTTAGTCACAGAGCATAAGCAATGATACACGATATGTGAATTTAGATAATATCCACTGGAGAAGTTGCATGTGCTAGACATGACATAAAATAAGTCACACAAACAAGGTATGTAATGTAAACGGTAAATCACTTCAGAAGTAGCCTACAACCACTTGATCCCATACTTTAGCAGGTAGATACATGTAGGCCTATTCCAATATTGATTGTATGTTGAACTTTGTTTTATTCAATTACAGGTTGAACCTTGCAGATCCATGCTGATGCATGGTGTTAGCTTGGTCTCATACTGGGCCAAAGGGACCTGTGTTTGATTGATTATTTATCATCGAGTTCACTATGCATCAAGTTCAATAATGGTCTTCAGGATGAGTGATGCAGGTCAACCTCGAGAGACTGGTGAGCCATATAGGATGCCAGAGCTGGAGATGGAAGATGTTCAGGATGTCAATCCTGGTTCCTCGTTGAGTCAGTGTGGAAGCCATGCCAGTTCTTCTGAGAGTGATGGCCTGAAGGGCATACTATTTGGCAGCTGAAGCAGCTGCTATAGAAACGCATCAAAAACTAGAGCTCGAGGAGTTTCGACTTATGCAGCGTAAGATGAGATTAGCTATGAGACCAAGCTGCAGGTTACTGAAGCAGAGGAGCAGATATACCTTGACTACGAGAACAAGAAGTTGGGAGTCGGCTTTCCTGTGAAAGCAGAGGATGAAACCTTGCTGTACCCAACTGAATGCGCCAACCAACCAGTACACACGAGTACACCGATTTCCCTGACTAGAGAAGTAGCAAAAAAGTTATTTTCAAATTTTCTTTGACTTTTAGCAGGTATAGTCCAAAAGCCAATAAGATCATCAGCATCATGTAGTATCCGTGAACCAGGTTTGATGAAAGCCCATCAACTTTTCCGTAGATACATCCGTACAGACCGGGAGACAGACAGGCAACCTGAAAACATATGCCTCCGGCACCATTCAGGGCAGAGGCATAATAATGAGACTCCTATAATATGTCATGTATGTTTAAACCATATAAAATTTGAGACGGGTCACATTGAATCTCCCCCCTCCCCCCCCCCCCCCCCCCCCCCCCATTAGAATTGCTAAACACCACGGCTCTAGAAACATCTTTCCATTTTAATCCAGAAAGTAATCAACTCCCTGTTTTTAGCCGAGGGTGAGCATGAAGCCACTCCATGAAATGAAGATTAGCATTTTTTCTTGTGCAAAATATATGTGAAAATATTTAATTTCATAGATAATGATAACTATTTATTCTGTCTTTTAAACTGTTGTCAGGTTATTCCCTTTCTTAGAATGCACTGGCCTTGAATATTTACAAGAATACTCTAAAGAAATATATAATAGAAAAATACAAGAGAACGAACTTAAGAGAACTTGACTTCTATTCACTTTTATCTTTTTTTTGGGGGGGGGGGAGGGTGGATTATGGATGAAAATATGAATCTGCTAATGGATATAAAATACTCAAAGTATGCTTTCCATTATATTTCATACTACATGGGGTTTGTTTGTATTGTTCATATTTTAGATATTTCTTCACCATCGATAGCCTCAGTGCTTCAACAACACCTGCACACTTTGAATTGATTGTTTAAGTAGAGAACAAAAAAAAAGATAAGTCGCCTGATGTTTTTTGTAGTAGACAGCCACACAATTTATGTCAATTTTGGGCAATCTCTGGCAATGCAATGTCATAAGTGGAGTAGCTTTGTGACACTTGACAAAAGCATGCTTTTCTCACAAACCCTTTATGTATAATATAAGGATTGAAAAATAGATTTTGTTCCAAAACCTGAGAAAACTCAACATATCATATCGACTTTTTTTGCATATAAAAGAACACTGGACTTCACTCTTTTAGAAGGCAGAAACTATTATCATTGCCCTTACGTCAGTGACTTGTCGAGGAAATGTGCATGTTTTTCCTAAGAGAAAAGAAATGTGAAATTCTCTTTAGGTTTGCCTTGAATTGTTCTACGCATGCGACTGCACAAATGATTTAAAGATTATTAACTTTTGAATTGAATGTCCGCTTTTCAATTTTTTTACTGATGTGTTCTAATCGTATAAGCCAGTTCGGGGTACCAGTTTGAGCATGTGCGAAAAAAGGTTATTTGTACCGAAAGACAGGTTTTTTTTTTATTTCACTGAGATAAGCATCTGTAATGCTAGGATTATTCATGGAATCCTTATAAATGGTGCCTGCCAGTACATCCACTTGACAGCAAGCCTGGTATCTGGCAATGTTAACACACAAAAAAAGTTTGTTAACATATTCAAAACAGCACTTGATAAAATAGATGATTCCCTAAGTGTTGATTGACGAACCATACTGGTCACTTCACCTACACTGGTTAGGTTCATTCTTTCTTTGAATATGAGTTCCATAAATGGCTATGGTGGGCAAGCTGCTGCATTATGTCACTTTGAGTTGAGTGAAGTGCCTAACCAACTGAGAAAAATGAAAGGTCATTTGTACCTTTGTGCACATGAGCTATCTCCGGACTGGCTTATTGCAGCGCATTCACTCAATCCACATGTAGGTCTATATGAAGGTGGACTTGCCCTCTAACTCTGATTATAATTTTAAGCTTTCTTTAAGTAGGTTGTATAAAGTGCTGATATATTTGTGTAAGGTTTGGTGAAAATTAAGTGTTAAAATGATTGGAAGAGTTGTGAGACTGTATACATCAACACTTGACGTATTTCTCATGCATGATCATAAATCTGTAAAATATTAATGGTAATAGTAATAATGATAATAATGATGATAATAATAATAATAGTAATAATAATATATTTTGCTCCTAATCATTATGCTTGTGATGGTGCCAATACCAATACCTGCTTTATGAATGTGAAAAATCGACTGCTCTTTACAATATTTAGAATGTTGGGGCTAAACTGCATACATTGTGTAATTATATTTATGGTCTACTGAGTACAATGTGCTTCTTGTTTCCATCGCTTGAAAAAAAAACCCACAATGTATCAAAAAGTTTGTTTTTAAACTTGTCTCACAAGACATATTCCTTCCTCTTTATGTCCAGTTTGTAATACCACTGATTGGTTAACCTTATTTTCCCTTTCTGAGTTAACATTTTCTGTGGAATTGTTAATGTTAATTTGATGCAATGAAAAGTGTTTTCAGATGTGCTATTCTGCCCAAGATTTATAACTGGGACATATCTTTAGCTGTGTGCATAAAAAAGTAACCAAATTTAGATGTGCATTCTTCATTTTTTTATTCTTTTTTCACCTTTCTTATCATTGGTGTAATTATATATGAAAAACAAAATGTGAAGTATACTAATTGTATAATGGGACACATTTGCAAGCTCTGAAGCTTGGAATTGGATGGAATATGTCAGTACAAGTAGTGAGTTTCAAATATATATGACAGAACTTTGCCATACCCTTCATTGTTTTGGCAATAACTTGTGTACCAGAAATCAGAGTTGACATATCGCTGTTAATGTCTAAGAGCGTCATAAAGGTGCTTTTGATTACCGTAAGATGTACCGGTAAATTCAAGGTGCATATCTATGATCCATTCTAGAAGTAGAAGGACAATGTGAAAGATATTTGTCACATAGTTTACTATTACTCTGCGCAAGCTTCAGGGATTTTTTGAGTAAAAAGAATTAGTGCTTTTTGTCAATGTGGTAACTTCCTTTAAAAGAAGAAAAGGTAATCATGTGATGGAAAGAACGAATATTATTTTTCTTATTCAATGCACTGACCAAATTTCATACATTTTTGATTTACATTGCCCTTTTTATGACAAAATATGCATCTCGTATTAGAATTTGTAGAAATACAATGTATATTTCATGTTCACTTTAAAGTAAACCATGAAAAAGAAAATCGCTGTTAACTTGTCCCTCTTCCATGAGACATATATTAAAATGTTAATAATCTATATGTAAGTACGCACTGTATTCATCATGTTTATGTTCTATTTGTTGTTGAATTGAAGTCTCTGACTTCAGTTTTTGAAAGATTGTGGATTTAATTGACTGAGAAACTGTGTGTAAATCTACTGTATGCATGCTATTTTGCTTCATGTCTGGAGTGTTACCTTAGTTAATTGTGAAGTCAGTGAAGGCATCCAGTAGACCTTAGGTAATTGTTTGTGAAGTTAGTGAAGGCATCCAGTATATAATTATTTTGGTTTTAACAAAAAGGTTATAATTTTCACCATATGGGGTGCAGAAAGGTAACCCTATATAGAGACGTGTGCAAATTGTATTGCATCCTATATTGCGGTGACTTTATCACCCCATAGGGTGCAAAATTACAACAATAACAATATGAACCATAATGGGTGCAGGTAGGAGGTGCAGAAGAGGAACCCTGTATAGAGGTCTATATTTGCACCTTTTTGGGTGTTGAATATAGGGTGCTAAATAAGAACCCGCAAAAATAGAACCCTAAATGGAGCCGCTGGTGTTACAACGATATGAACCAGAAAGGGTGCAAATTTGCACCTGAATTTTTGTTCACCCTATGGGGTGCAGAAAGGGAACCCAATGGAGGGGTGCAAATATGCACCCCAAAAAATAGAACCCTAAATGGAGCCGCTGGTGTTACAACGATATGAACCCTATTGGGTGCAGAAAGGGAACCCAATGGAGGGGTGCAAATATGCACCATATATGGTGTTAAATATAGGGTGCTAAATAAGCACCCCCAAAAATAGAACCCTAAATGGAGCCGCTGGTGTTACAACGATATGCACCCTCTAGGGTGCAAATTAGAACCGTAATTTCTCTGTGTGTAACATGCTGTACTTTAGCAATGATACACACGACATTCGCACATACGTCGTGGAAACTTCGCACAAATTGCGCAAGAATAGTTTTCGGCTTCATTGTCGGAAAACATTCGGAGAAAAACTTTTCCGAATGTTGGATTTTGTCATTCGCGTCCTTCGCAAATCGTTCGCGTGCTCCGTGAAATCCCACCCTTAGTAATGAAGCATAGTCGCGAAAAGCCCTGGAAAACAGGAAGGAACAATCGTTAAGTACATCATGATACATTACGGTTACATTTCTGGTCAGTACACACAATTTCGTACTTTTGAATTGATAGCAATCTGGGGTAAGCATACATAATTCCCTATTTCTGAATTCGAATCATCAAAAATGAAATTAACTCAGCCAATTGCTTTTACGTTCAGTTTATTGTGAAGTGATAAAATACTCAGCTACTCAGTATCCTCAGTTATTCACTAACATCCTAACTCTGTATACCTCTGTAACAATGCCTAATGGACAATAACTAGAAAACAAAGTTTAACATTTACAAATAACTTCTATCTCAATGTCAATCTCTGTACTGTAAACGCCAAGATTTATGATTGAAGGTCATGAAACGCTAATAATTATTATAAATGAAACAACAACTACGGAAACAAAAATGCAGAATGTCATCATAATTATATACACAAAATATGTATATCAATGTATAATCATAACCACCTGAATAATAAATTACTGCATACATTACATTTTCCCATGAATCAGATATTACCATTACTTACAATACAACTGTGCTGATACCATATAGCACAACAAAACACATTGGTTTCGAAATTTTGATAAACACTTCACTTTCAGGTACATAATGTACTTCATCCGAAGTTGAAAACAAACTTAGAATAAATATTTCATATGTTTGTGATAATATAATAAATTCTTGCATAAGATATTCTGTAAAACTTCCAAATTATCACTCAATAGGGCTTAACAGCAGTATCAGTCTTTTACAGACTCTTAGACGCCAGTCTCGTGGAACACTGAAGCCTTGGCTAGGCCCAAGACTCAGTTATGATTAGCTGGATAAATCAAATTGAAATTATTATTACAATCCTGTACTACAATGCTTTCTTCTTATTATGATTCTAAATGTCAAATTCTCTCATCTAGAACATAAGCTAGCTATTCGAAATTGCAGTCACCATATAGTATTTATCAGGAAATATAAATTAACTGTGAATGTGGCTTAAAATAATTATCTCTTAACGCCTTATTGCCAATAACGGTACCTTAATACAATACATCTTCAACTCGATTCAAATCTTCACATTATAAGTTCACTCTCCTATCTTTGCTTCTGATCGTAATATTGATTAATATAAGATAAAACAAGAAAATTCATTGGCTATAAATCTCAAAAAAGCAAACCTACTTGGCTAAGTCTCAACAATTATATGTATGTATCTATCTCTCTCTCTCTCTCTGTAATATATTATATATATGTATTTTTTTTCTTATCCTGACAAAACCCGGAAGTGGCATCAAAAAATTTCGCTGAAGGCCATATTTTTTTGTCCTGGTGGCACCAAAATTATAAACTGCCCCTGACTCACCCCCCCCCCCTCCTCACACACACACACACACACACACACACACATACACACACACACTTTCAAAAACAAGGGGCCAGCCCTGGTCACTCATCATCGGGGGAAAAAGACAATTTCGTCACGAAATCATTACAAAATTGTCAATTCGTTGGGACGAAATGACCGATTTCGTAACAAAGAAGATCATGCGATACTTGGCACCCCATCCACTACGAGCTTTTCCTAGCTCGAAGTTATCTCATCCTTGAAGATGATTTTATGATCACCATCTCTATAGGCCTAAGTGTAATAGGCCTATAATACAGAAGGCATGCTCGATTTGTTTCATGTTACTGAATTATAGGTGCCTATAAATAATTTCGATGGTTGAACATAAGTTTTTTACCTTTATTTTTTTTCAAAAATGTACAAAAATATAATTAGAATGATATTCATTGCAGATATATTATGATCATAATGTGTCTAGTATAGCTGCTTTATCGATCATCACTACAATATCATTCTTATAATCAAAACAGTTAACTACCATCGTTACTTTTATATATAGCGGGTGATGAACCTCCTGCTTAGGCCTGTAGATAACGGTCCACGCGCCTGCACTGTTGCATGGGAAAATATTTATAAAGGGTTAAGTTTTGAAGGGTAAAAAGGATGACCTCTCGTTTGGTGTTGGTAACACATCAGTGCTGTAACAGGGAGACTTATTGTTGGTTTTGCTGCCGTGGAAGATGAGTGTTCAAAAGGAAACAGGTCTGATATTATCTAATTCTGAATCTAAACTTGAATTCTTTGGGGTTTGTAAAAACGGTTCAACAACGAGTATCACCTATTATAGTATAGCCTATACCTAATAGTCAGGGCCGGCGCCGCGTTTTTAAAAGTGTGTGTGTGGGGCGGGGGGAAGGGGGCAATTCATATTTCTGGTGTCACTTCCGGGTTTCATCAGCTGACAAGGGAAAAAATAATAAAATAACATTAAAAAAAACTTCGGCGCAATTTTGAAATGCACTTATATATATATATATATATAACACAAAATAACATAAACACACAGATCTCAGTTGATTTTGATACATTTTCCATTATGAATTATATACCTCTATGCATGCTTTCATATAACCTTTCAATTATGCTGAGTACCCTGCATAATTTTTTGAAAACAAACAATGACTGCGCATTTCGAATAAAATTTGGCAATTAATTATTCCACATATTTGAAGCTTGATAATGAAAAGAGTTCTTAAAATAATCTGTTTCGGGGGCATTTATAAACAAGGGACAATTAACGGTATATCGTGTATGAAATGGTGTGTGTCTTACAGCAATTGTCTGAGATAATGTGGGCTCATCCCATTGATTATTTTATACAAATATATGCAACTCTGGTACTGAACTCGTTGATGTATTGATTGCCATTGTAATTTGGAGAGCATTTGCTTATGTGGCGTTAGTATACTTGCTTTCAGAACAATTCTTGCATACCGATTTTGAAGTTTTTGGAGTTTATCCAAATGACAATGTGCACTTCTACCCTAAACAACTATACAATAATCTATTTGTGGCAATATCAAACTTTTATATAACAAATACATTATACTTTCAGGAAAATAATGCTTAATTCTACGAATATATCCAATTATCCGAGAAATCTTACTAAATACTACATTAATATGCTTATCCCATCTGAGATTACTATCAATAACCACACCTAAATATTTAAATGAATCAACATGTTCAATACTGCTACCTTTATACACAATATGCAACTTGTTCTTTTTTATCCTCCCTTTCGTTACAATTAACATAATTTTCGTTTTCTTAATATTCATAACAAGACAATTCATCTCCAACCATTGACCAATTAAATTCATTTTATCCTACAAAAGCTGATTTAATTCCTGTACATTTTTCGAACGAACAAACACTGCCGTATCATCAGCATACAAACTCATCTGTGAATCATTTCCCAAATCAGCTGTACAAAGTAAAATGTCATTTAAAAATATTGTGAAAAATAATTGACCTAACAGGGAGCCTTGAGGTATCCCAATAGAAACTTTTCTAAACGCAGACTGGGCCTCATTGATACAAACACACTGTTCCCTATCTCGGAAATAATCAACACACCACTCTAATTCTTTACCACCAATACCATACCTGCTCAATTTTTCAAACAATATAGTATGATTCACTGTATCAAAAGCACGTTTTAAATCCAGAAATATCGCCCCAATAGCATAGCTTTGATCAATACACCTTAACATAATTATATTCATTCAAATCAAGCAAAACTGTACTTGTTGAATGCAGTGGACGAAATCCCGATTGACAATCGCTTAACAAATTATTATCATTCAGATAACGAAACAATTGTCCATGAACTAATTTTTCAAATGTTTTCATTATGACTGATACCACAGAAATGGGTTGGTAATTTTCTGATTTTGTCTTTTCACCTGATTTATGTACTGGTGTGACTCTCTTCCGCTTCCACTCACAGGGTATTATACCTGTTTCAATGGATGCACTAAACAAATGAGTAAGAGGCTGTGTGACAAATGGATGCCCTCTTTTAACAGCCGAGGATGAATGTCGTCTAATCCAGGTGCCTTGTGAATAAGTGAAGTGCTCATTGAAAGCATTGCACTGTAAAAACATGGGTGTTAGATTTAACACCACGGGTGTTAAATCTAACACCGATCAAACTTCAATAAAGGACCACACCCACAGGTGTTGAAAATGCACTGTGATGGTGTTGAAAAGTGTTCACCTGACACTTCGTGATGTTATTTTGACACTGTACCTGGTGTTCTTTTGACACTGTACTGGTGTTAATTCAAAAATGACACCACATGGTGTTGATTTGATATTTGTTGGTGTTAATATCAATGGCTTAACACCCGTCCAGCTGCAATAAGAGACCACACCAGCTGGTGTTACTGTGGTGTAAATTTATTTTCACATTTTTTCAAAAATCTAGTATTTTAATGTAAAATTCTTGATCGTCTTGTTTAAATTAAAAATCAACAAGAAGTGCAGTTACTAAGAAACTCTTCAAAAAACAGTTCAAAATTTTGAAATGACACCCGGAGGTGTTAATTTAACACCAGAAATGAGCACCGAAAATTTAACACCAGCTTGGTGTTCATTATTTAACACCGGACTTTTTGCAGTGTGGCAACGTCACTTGCATTCGATAATTTGGTACCATTGACATTTAGCTCAACCTGTCTAGTCTTTGAACTAGTCGTGAATGACTGCAACGCTTTCCACGTCTTTCTAGAATCGTGGCTGCAAGAGTGAAATCCATCAAAATGATATTGCCGCTTTAACTTCTTATTCATAATTAAGTGAATTACGGACCCTCTTATATTTTTCCCAAGACATTGTATTACCAGTGTCACCAAATTTCCTTTTCAAAAAATCTTTTTCTCTAGCCAATTCAACATATGCCTTATTTATCCAAGGCGAATTGTTATTCCGTTTTCTTATGGATATCTTGGGGACATGCTTATCACATAACTTCAAAAAAGATTCCTTAAAAATTTTCCATACTTGATATACGTCACGTTTCTCACAATATGTGGACCACGACAGCTCATTGCCGTCGGAAAAAAAAAAAAATGTTCTCTGTCAAACTTTTGAACGAAATATGCAACTCTGAGAAATATCATGAGGTACCATGGTACTTTGATTTTTAAATTTACATAATATGAACGAATGATCACTCAGCCCCATTGAAATAACGCCTGAGTTTACACTTATTGCTCTTCCCATTTGGTACAAGAATAAGGTCAATGCATGTACGACTACGATCAGTAATTCTCGTGGGCTTGTCAACAATCTGTTGCAACTGAA
The DNA here is from genome assembly GCF_040938485.1 of Diadema antillarum. Taxonomy (NCBI): domain Eukaryota; kingdom Metazoa; phylum Echinodermata; class Echinoidea; order Diadematoida; family Diadematidae; genus Diadema; species Diadema antillarum. Next base: position 295,995 of record NW_027271112.1, read on the forward strand.
GGTAAGTACATAGATTACATAGATTATGAATCTTGTCTGACATTGGGTTTTGACTTAAGATGTTGACGTTAAAATCACTAAAGTATTACAACATTTCTGGAAATATCTAACACTGTTTCTATGCGTGATTCTAGCTCATCAAAAAACTGTCCTGTACTATTTAGTTAGTGTAGGCGTAGTGCACTCGAGGGTATTTACAATTGTGAAACATGCACGAGGCGAAGCCGAGTGCATGTTGCACTACATTGTAAATACCCGAGAGTGAGCTATGCCTACACTAACGCCACGAAATAATCCTGTGCATCATTTGTTTTATAAAATGGGTCGAAAATTCGAAAACTAACATCATTTTTCAGGGTTTTTCACGTACCTTTGTGGGTCAAGACGTCCGAACATACAGTATAAGTATAATGGGGGGTTGGGTTTCCGGACACCCGCATGAAAACTTACTTATTTTACATAGAATATGCATCCTTTACCTTAAAGACTTGATATAGACTCCTCATATAGGCCTACTAGACAACATACTCTGAAAACGGCGTGAGAATTAACCTGCTAAATCGTTGGATTTGCTCTTCAAAGTGACTCCATGTACGCGTCCGGTCCCATAACGCTTGGTCTACTGTACTGTACAAAGTGTACGTATAGTACAGTATACGTACGTACGCCACATATGTTATGCACCAAGGGAAGACAGGCCGGCCGGCCGGCAGCCCGAACTAGAAGTTGTTTACAGGATTGACAGCGCGTACGCGTATGCATGCAATTCATCAAAGGAGCCGCCGCGCGCACAGACGATCGGCAATCTACCATAGGATTACAGGCAGTGCAGTTGTACTGAAGTAAAGGAAGGAGGTGTGTCTCATTTCAGCGCTTCCTATTGGCTACATTCTTGAACCCATTTTATAATGGTCGATATACCACTCCGACATACCATGGCTGGGATTGTTTTATATGAATCTGTAACCACAGACTAGGAGCTCCAGGTGCTCACATTCTAAATCACATCGTCTTGAATACGACAAATTTGAATTCATATTACAGATCACTCCACCACCACAGAGGTTTCTGTCTTTTCTTTCCAAATCATAACCATTCACTTGCAATTCATCGTCAGATATTGTGTCATCTAACCAACTTTCCGAAATGGTTAGCACGTTAATCGGGTTGTGTGATAAAAAAAAAATATCTTATATGATCTATCTTATTTCTTAAACTTCTTACATTCAAATTGCCAATCTTAAAGGGAACGCAAACCCAAAGAGCAATGTGGATTGAGTAAAAGCAGCAAAATTAGTAGAACACATCAGTGAAAATTTGAAGAAATTCGCGCAATCGATGCAAAAGTTATGAATTTTTAAAGTTTTGGTTTTGGAACCGCTGAATGAGGAGACTACTACAGATTATGACGTATGAGTGGACAACAATATTGACCGATTCTGTGACGCGCTATGTGTATTTTTAGCATAGGCGCAGCCATACTGGGTGTATCATCCGACCCCCCCCCCCCCCCTCCGCACTCCCCCACCCCTCTCCCTACATTAGCACGCGCGCAGAATGAAAAACTGCTTTAGCCAATGGGCGTCTCGTACTGAGTGCGCGAATGCTTGCTAGATAGTGCGCGAACCTTTGTTACAAGTGCGTGATAAACATGTTGCCCGGGGGTGGGGGAGAGCAGGGGGGGGGGGGGGGTGGGTCGGCTGATACACACCGATACACCCACTATGGCTGCGCCCTGTGCCGTAAAATGTCTGCTGCCCTCAACGAACCCGAATCGGTCAATAAAGAAAATATAAAAGGGAAATCCACAAAAATTCACTTTTCTAGCATACTTAAAAAGCACCTAACTAACCGCTTTCGGAAAGCAAGGGGAATAATTGCTACTCTTAACATTGTCAGTATCAAGTTGATAGAACATGTAATTTTCAGGCCCGTGACTTTTAATTCAGTGATGACAGGACTTTCATCCATCTCAATCAGAGGACTCACATTTATGCAATTATTGCTTGAAATCGGTTCAAATTCATATTCTTGATGAGCAACATCAACAAAACGAAGCTCCTTGCATGCATTACAATTCCAATCCTGATCACTCTGATATACGTCGAGCATTATGTCGAGTGGAACATTACACTTTACTGAATGACACCATTGTATACACAATTCACACAGAGTATAGCATTCTGATTATTTTTTACAGGTATAAAGCTGCATACAAGACATGGGTACTTCACGTGTCTGATATATTTAGGTTGAGAATTAAGTTGGATACTTTGAGGAATCGACATTATGAAAAAAAAAAAAAACATACCTATCTCTGTATCACAAACTGCATAAATCCATTCAGAGACGGTCAAGATCACGTGTGTTTGCGATGTTTATTACTTTATTCTGCGAGGTGGGAGCACGAATTATTCTTTTTTATAAAAGTTATGACCTGCCAGTATAGATTCAGCCCGTTTTTGCAATGTTTTAATACTTGTATACAAGCTGCAGTTCTGTTGGCCCATTGAAAGTGGGTGAGAAGGGTACTTTCGTGAACCGTTTATCTCAGTTGAAATGTCGCCCGTTGTTGTTGTTGTTGTTGTTTTTTTAGATTTATAAATTCAGTTGTTGTTCATTATTCTTAGTAAGATTAAGTCTAAAGAAATTGCATTTTGGTCTGGTATCTTAATTTCAAAAATCCATCGTATATTATCCGCGGTATAGGGGCCTATAAAAGAGTGGGAAAGAAAACATTACTCTTAAAAAAAAAAATCCATTTAATATGAACAAAATTTCTGGTTGAGCAAACACAATGCATTCATACGATGTAGGGATAATTACCACTAAATTCAACGTTTATTTTGATGCTATAGGCCTTCGATACATTGTATGCCCGCAAAAAAAAAAATAATAATAATGATAACGATCGCTAAACATGCGATCTTGGCAGATGTCATTACGCTGACATCGAAAATCAACATCAAGGGGAAATAATAATTATATTTTTCATGATAATAGTAAGAAAAAAAATGTTATTTTTGACCCCTATAGTGGATCAAGAGTCAACGGTGCTCCTCCCCCCCCCCCCCCCCCCCCCCACCCAATCCCTCCATTTCAATCACTCGGACCAGACGAATCTCGGGGCGAAACCCTCGGAAAGAAATAGGTTTTGTTTGTTTGTTTGTTTTTGTTTGCCTGTCATTGTCTGTTTTTGTGTTCTTTTTGCAGGCCCGTTAGTTGGATTTTTATGGGAAGGTTCAAAATTATAAAAAGTGGACCACTTCCGGGTTTAGTCAGCTGACAAGCAAAACAAACAAACAAACAAACGACTCCCCCAGCATTTTTTCTCTTGCCAATTCACCAGACAAGCAAAAAACAAAAACAAAACAAAACAAAACAAAACAAAAATAAAACAAAATCGAAAACAAAAACAAACAAAAAACACTTTTTAAATATTCTGGTGCCATTGATACAAGCCCCGTTTCATTTTTTTTTTTTTTTTCCAAAACGGGGGGTTATTTTCACTTCCCTTAATTTTTCTGTCAGCTGGCAAACAGGGGGGGGGGGGGGGGGATTCCGCAGAACCCTTTGAACACTCCACTTCCTAGTTACAAGCCTATTTGTGTAAGAGCAAAAAATTTGTGGGGGGCTCCCCCTTGGAACACCAGGGGGGCGTTTCATCAACGAGTTCGTCGGAGGTTTTCACCGACAAATTTGCTATCAGCCAATCAGACGCAAGGATTTCAGTAGCTTTTAACAGTTGTCGGTGTAAATCACCGACGAAAAGTTTCATGAAACGGTCCCCAGGACCACCTGGCCCACCTATCCGCTACCCACCACCCAGTACATGTATCGTATTATTGCTCCCGAGTCGCGCTAGAAAAAACAAACAAACAAACAACTCATTTTGTATGAACACACAATAATTCTAGACTAAGAAAAAAAAGACCAACTTACAGACAAAATCCCATAATACACAGTCACGTGTCACGACCTAGAGGAGGTACAATGCTTTCGTGATTCCACCGAATCTTGTAGTTATTATGATCAATTCGGCAATGCTAATATTGCAGTGTAGCATTGACGCTCAATCTATTGGCTGACTTCAACCAGCACCTCCAGCTCCCCACTTAAATTGTACACATGATACAGATCGATCTTTTGCACGATAACATGGCGGTGAGTGGAGAGAACTAATAATCACAGTCATGAGAATCGTATCCATCCTAGTGTCATGACAACAAATCCCTCATTACTTTCACCGTTATTCATTTGAAAAATTACTGATTAACATTAAGGATGTTGTATTACTTTCAAAACTGATCCCTTTTCCCGTAAATTGGATGTTGAAAATACCGGTCGGTTGTCGGTGCCAGCAGCGGGTATGTTCCTGACTGCTGTGGCTCATACAGTAGAGCAGTGTAGCTTTTGGGTCCTCGACTGTGCACATGCGACATGACGCACATTTAAATTACACATTACGGTAAATTAATTCAGAGAACACGATCATAAATCTTGTACATTTACTGAAAACTTTGGCAGGCATGATGGCGTAAAGTTCAAATTGTTAACGGGAATCGTATACATGATTATAGAGATCTCGGATTTCCATAAACTACAAAATTGTACACACGCAACAGATAACCCTATGATGATCATGCCTTGCCTGGCAGCAGCAGCAGGGAAGGTAACGCCGCACTACAGCACCGGCGAGCCTGTGTGTGCGTGCCGCCCCGTGCCGCAGCAGCAGGACAGGGGGCAATCCCACGTGTCATTGCTTATATAGGCCTCTTGGTTTTGTTTGGTATGATGGGGACCAGAGACCAATTTTTTTTTTTTTTTTTTTCCCCATCTGAGTGAGATTCAAGTCCAGTAGAGTCGGGGCGCCAGTTTGCTGCAGGGCCAGGGGTCCAGTTTGTGGCACCCCTTGGCCTTGGAATATCTAACCATATCTCCAAAAGTAATGTCAATTACGGTATGGTCGCCACTGCGGTAAGGTCGCCAGACATTCACATCGCATGTAACGCGCGCCGCGATTGGAGATCAGGTTGGGCGATGGATTTTCATCACTCTCAAAATACATTCGTAATTCACCTTTTTCCTCCGTAAAAACAAAAATAATTTAAATATATTTTACCATATGTAACAGGTGATAAAACCATTTTTAATGCGAGGATGTTTTTGATTTAGAATGGATTTCAGGTGGCAGATTAAGGGAGATTTCCAAACGCGGTGACCGACAATGCCTCTTTCATCAAATGTTCATTGAAGCGTATGTACAACACACACGCTAATAATATGTGGCAGGCTTTGGGCGGCGAACTAATTCAGTGCCGATATTAGTTCGCCAGCGCGGACATGTATAAGAATTACACACAAGTGGCGACCATACGGTAATTGACGCTAGAACTCTAGAAGGGTATTTTTTTTTTCTTAATTGTTTCATTTGAAGAGCAACTGAAGAGCTGGACAGAAAGATCTGTCTGTCCGGAGGAGTCTTTTACATTTTTCACGTTATCGCTCTCCTCCGTAGACAGACGGAAGGTATTAGTACCCATCGCTGTGTGGATGTTCTTAACCACTGTCTCTATGGAAAATTGGGTGAGGTACCTCACCCTTCTCGATTGCGTCTAATTCACGGCCCTAGGTCAGCAAATTTAAGCTTGTAGGCCTATAGCAAAATCAACATTTCAAGAATGCACTATACTCACCAGATTAATGAATAATCCAACATTTTGGTAGAATTTTCAACGTAAAACACACATCAACCAGCCTGTCACGTTGTCACGTTCAAACTGCAGAAACATACAGTATGAATCTATTTTGTTATCACATGCGAGGTAGTTTCTACGTGGTTTTTTTACAAAGCACATACCCCGCATGTGATTGGCTTACAGCTGATTCAAAATGGCGACTTACAGCTAGCGAACGGCGATGTTGCGATATGGATAAAATTTCTGTACTGTGAGTATTTCGATTGCACAATATGAGAAATTTACCCCAAATATTTATATAATATTGGATGGCCTTGAGATTAATACAAGGAAATATTGGACGAGCTATGCACAAATATTGGACGAGTCGAAGACGAGTCCAATATTTTGCTTAGCGAGTCCAATATTTCCTTGTATTAATCGAAAATAGGACATTCAATATCATCATTATTATCCTACAGAGGATTTTAGCGAAGAATGTTTTCACTTAGGCCTACCCTTTCTGTCTCCGACTCCGAGTGCTGTGTGGTCTCCTACTGTGTAGTGATCCTGACATGGGGTATGGTATGTTGATGTAGGCCTACACTCTTCAGTGCAAGTTAATCCACTTCAGTCTCTGATAAAACAGTGATCTATGTATCCAAGGTAGCCGTCATGTTACTGTTAGACCGAGATCTAGCTAATTTTGACCAGAATTAGATGTATTTGTATCCGAGATCTGAGAAACAATTCACGTCACATCTACCGTAGATCGTGAAAGATCGAATTAGGCTACTACAATTAGTAGTCCTACTGTATAGTGTATACGTACACGTCGCGGTACAGTATCGATTATGCATTATCGCGCATGCAAATGCAAGCGGCGGCCGGCTACATGTATTTGTATATCGCGCGCGGGCTATCTAGCAGTATAGCGCTGAGCATGCAGAGCTGCAGATCATTCGTCGCCTTGCGCCTGCATGCACAAAAAAAAAAAGGCAACTTATTTTCATCAAACCTAAATGTAACTTCCTGTTATGAAAGTGATATTTTGAAAAATTGTGTAAAAAACAATTTCAACTGATTGACATATGAAATTTGTTTGCATGAACACAGAATTTTAGAAGAAACGATATTCTAGTTAATTCGTGATTGACCAATCACAGACGTTTTTACTTCATATTTCAGGTTATCTCGTATATATCTCAACCAATCACGGTGCAGTTTATAAAAACTTTGGGGAATCCCCCTCTTGCCGTCCAATATTTTAAATATTGGTCGCCTCGGCAAAAAATATTGGTCGAGTTCAACAAACTTTTTAAGTGGGTTGGAGGTTATGAGGTGCGTCGACAAAATAACACTTGTATTTGGGCTCTAAAAATCCTCTGTATGGATAATAATGCTGCATATTGCGTCATGTCATGTCAAACTTGTTTGAATGTAAACAAGCTGTCTGAAATTTGGTTTATCGTAACGTTTGATCTGTGCGCGACTGCTCCACGCAGGAGCCGGAATCATTGACTTCGGTCTTTATACGGAGGGGATCCGTGAAGCCAGACGCAGTCTCTGCGGAACATTCCCCAATGGCCAGATACAGACTGATCTTTCGGTCAACTGAAGAGCTTTCTTTTGATACCAGAATCATGAAATAACTCGGATGATGGCCTTCATATGAATCATAATTCTAATTTAAACCGTCTGTGTCACACTGTTTTTAAAAAGTGTGACTCTCAACAAAACATTAAGATTTTGTTCTGTTACTAGGCAACCACCATCATCCCTTGTTTGTATCTTTATACAAAATCTTACTATGAAAAGAGGCCTGGCATGGTAAGGATTCCTCGTGTAACTGTGTTAAATGTTCTAAAATTCATTTCCTTTGTCAGTTTTTAGGATTGCAACAGTGACCAAAATGTCGGGGATGGATCCGGTTTGCGGCACCCCTATGGGATTTTCTACACATAGCGCCATTTTAGTTTTTACATGGCAAAATTGGTGGAAATTGATGAAATATATGCGATATTGAAAAACTATGAAATCGTGAAGGATCGAGGTAATGAATCCAAATAAAGTGTTCTAACAAGCTGAAAACTAGTTGGACCTTCAAAAAATATTTGGTTTTTGCAAAATTTTAATGTTTGAAGAAATCAGGGGACATTTTTGTGTGGGGTGCTGCAAACTGGACCCCCCCTGCCGCAAACCGGGTCCTCTTGGTCGTTGCAAATTTTCTGCATAAAATTAATTAAATTATGACTAGGGTAATTGTCCACCATACAATTCTACAAAATTGTGATGCAGTGTCAAGAGGCCTTTGAAAGCTCTTCCAATAAAAAGAAAAAGAAAAAGTTAATTTCTGTAGTCCGTTTTACCAGAAAACTACTAAATACCCTTGAAAAGGCCTGAACCTGCCGCAAACTGGGTCCGCTACTCTAGGCCAACTTAGAACCCTTGTAGAAATGGAGTTTTCACTGTTTGATGCTTTTCGCTTCTCGCAATATGTTGATGGCAGCTGTGATAACTGCGTTGCACAGGAGCAGACAGCGCAGACGGTGTACAAAACACATTCACGGCAGCAAGCGCGATTGATTTGAATGTAGACTCTGGCTATTTCGGCGATCAGAGCAAGTTCATCTATGGTATCTTAAAAAAGCTAAGACTTATTTCCTGCCTTTCAACTTGGACAGAGTCCCGGAAGCGATTGAGGAGGTTGTTCGTGTTGCAAGTAGAGTTCTATCTTATTTAATTTACAGATTGGTTGCAGATTTTAAAAAAAAAAAAGAAACTAAAAAATCCTGTTTTTTGGTCATTGATCAGTGTGATACTAAGCCATAGATCCATCAACAGGTGTAGCAGGTTTGATAAAGTTGCCCTGCTGCCCTGGCAGGTAGTGTTTGGGCCTCCAGTGCCATTGGAGGGCAGGATTTACAGCAAAGCTTTGCTGCCGCATTTCCATTATTGAGGCAGGTGGAAGAGACAGCATTCTCTATGGTCTCCACACTTGTTTACCCAAAGATATGTCTGGAATGTAGTAAGGGGCTGACTGTACATACCACTTTAATAACAAGAGGCTGCCAAACTAGGGGCAGATTTCATCAGTCAAGGAAAACCAGTGTCATTGTGTGAGGATCTTTGATCTCATTCTTCCTAGTCTAGACATGAACGTAGCATGCTGTCTGCCACCATAAGTCACTTTTCAGATCAGTATTTCTTGATCTAATTAAAATTGTATGACTTTTGTTTTCAACAGGACAAAGACAAGGAGAAGAAGAATGTGATGCGTGAGCTGCGTATCCGCAAGCTCTGCCTGAACATCTGTGTGGGGGAGAGTGGAGACAGGCTGACCCGAGCAGCCAAGGTGTTGGAAGCCCTCACTGGACAGTCCCCAGTCTTCTCCAAAGGTGGGTTAGTAGGACTTGCTCACTAAACAAGTGGTCTCTTGAGCTGTTTGTTTGTTTGTTTGTTTGTTTGTTTGTTTGTTTTTAAGGAGCATGGTACTGTGCATATCTATCACCAGGTCCAGTTAACCTTTGGGAGCAATGATTTTAAAAATGATCAAGATATCACATTTGATGTATATGTGTAGGTCTGTTGTAGAAACATCCTACCGTATAAAATGTTCGTAATAAAGCATAAAATATGAGGAGATATCAGTATTTTTCTCAATAAACCATAGCTGTAGACGGTTTAGTCTGGAAGCATTCTTCTTATAACTATTGTTCACATTTTGTGTATCGGCCTAACACTACTTAACAGCAATCGTACGGATTCAAATTTTTACAGCACTTGGTTATTTCTCTCCCTAAATCACATTTTAGAACTATTTTAAAGCACTAATGCTGGGTTTTTGTTTCATCTGCAAGTGGTAAGTTATACCTTTAAGATTACAGCTAAACAATTAAGTGCAGTCAACTCTGTTTATTAAAGTTGATGGTGTGTACTGTGTGTCAAATAAGGTAGCACAACATTTGCTCCTGCAATAATTGCTTTTGTCTTATTTTCTCTATTCAAGGACTTACATGTAGGTAAGGGTTAGGATTGTGATAGGGTTTAAGTTTTAGTTAGTTGTGAGGATTAGGATTGAATTAGAGTTTGGGACATGTTTGTTGGTAGGTTTTATTATTTTAGCCGTGTGTGCAGACTTCTTAGGAGTAATTGTTGCTGGATCAAATGTCATGGAATAGCCAAATAATCAGCTAAGTTGATGAAATTAAAATGTCCCAATTTACATTCATAGCTTTTAATACAATGTACACTGTATATAGTTATTCCTCTGTATGCACACAAGTTTAATATATTGTGTCAATGTGTTTTCCTCCGTCCTGTCAAGATTGAGTTTGCACTATTAAAGTTGTCTGTACAAAACTAGGTTGAGTTACGATATGAGAAACACCATGATACATGGTAGATTTTTATAAGCTGAAGATACAATGTATACAGGGAAAATGACTTTTTGGTCATGATAAACCAGGATTTATGATTCCACAGCTGTTCAGAGAACAGAACGTTATGTTTCACACAATATCTATCCTTTCGTAGCAGTGGGCTTTTGAGTGAAACTACCCCTGTACTTGCACGGCATGACATTGGGAAGTACAAATTGTTGATTTATGAGTATATGACTTCAAATTGGAACCTCCCACTGGTTGTCCATGACTGTTTGTTAATTCACCCCTTCTTATTCTTCTATGAGAAAGGCTACAGATTTGTAGGGAAACTTTGATGAGATATCAAGTAAGCAAACATGCATGTACTACCTGAATCCCTAGACATAGTGTACATGTATGCTTTATTGCCCATGCTTGTTATAAATTCTCTCTTTTTATGTCACGTATTGGTAGTCATATGTATCTCGTGCAAACTGTCGGTGCATTCACACAGTTGTTGGACACCATGTAATGAAGCAATAAATTCACCAGTTGAATGCATGGTGTGTTTAATGCATTTATCACTGCTGAGGTGCTTTAGCTGTAAAAGCATGCTGTTTCTATACTGTGTGACATGCAACCCATACAAAGGTATTAATGTGTGCCGGAAACGGCAAGAAAATAATCACAGGTGAATATGAAAGTAATATTTGTTGCAAGGTAGGAAATAAAAGGGAGGGGGAAAAAAGACAAGGGACCCTCAAGGCTTTAAACATTTTCAGGGTTTGGGTCTAGTTCATAGTGTAGTAAATATAATGCACATGAAGCGTTGAGGTAGGACTTTTATTTTTACCTCGGCAGTATTAAAATTGTGCACATAATGACTTCTCTGCTGCAACCCATAGCTGTCATTCTCTTTCATGATTGCTGTGGTACTAGTTCAGAGATACAGTCTGTACATTATTCAGAGCAGTTAAATCTCGTGGCTGTAAGAGGCTCCCAAAAAAATTGAAATCGTAGAACTGATAAGTATTTGAAGTTATGTATGTGATATCTTCATAAAAATAAAATGAACACTGTTCTTCCTAAGATTGAGTATAGCTTCCTTATACAGGCAACTCCTACTGTTATAAAGTTTCTTGTTCATTAGTTGTCTTTCATTAATATCAAAATTTTGTGAAGCCAAACAAATTACTGTAAGTGTATTACGTGAGATGAGGATTCAGGTTTCCATTTTTTTTTTCATTTTTTTTTTTGTGAGATGAGAAACCTATGAAATGTGAACGAGTGTTTATTTGATGAAAATTGGTTTGAAATGGCTGACATATCCAAAACAAAGCGATCTAGGTACTCACCTTTTTATTAGGATTGCTTGTTTTACTCAGTTTCTGGATATCTCTAACTTTAATTGTAGAATTTCATCCAAAATGTGATGTTGCCTTCAAAGAATGTTTGTTGCTGTGCATCAGTATGTTTGTTTGTTTGTTTGTTTGTTTGCTTGGTTTTTTTTTATCAGAGGTTAGCGGCCATTAATAATAGAACTTACACAAAGTAAAAGCCACCCTGACTTTTTAGGTATTACACACAATTTGATAGGAAACACACAGTAGTCTGAGAGCTGATGCTGTGACTAGGGCCTTCCTGTATGTCATGTAGCTATGTAGCCTTTTGAAATCATCTGAGACAGAATCTGAATATTTTGTATTGTGTAGATTAAGATGAGAAGTCCAAAGATGTCGTCTCTTTTTATTCCTTTTTCCTTTATTTTTCAGCTCGCTACACTGTGCGCTCCTTCGGCATCCGTAGGAATGAGAAGATCGCTGTCCACTGCACCGTCCGTGGACCCAAGGCGGAGGAGATCCTTGAGAAGGGCTTGAAGGTACGATACCCAACTGTCCAATTTGTGATTTGGAATGCAGGTTGTTCTTAGGTTATGTAGATTAGGGAAGATATCTTATAAAGTCAGTTGGTGCACATTGAAATTCCAACTAATTTTTTTAACCAAACTCAAGACCTTACAACACAATCTCAAGGCAAATATTAATTTGCATGTTTTTGTATCATATGTGTGATTTTTTTTTCTTCTTTTTACATAACAAGCCCTGCTTCTAAATTATTGGATATCCCTGGATCCTGTATTTAACTCTAAAGGCCGTGTCACACCTCTCCGGGCAAGCTACGCAGATGAGTAAGGATTTTCCAGCACGCAAGAGAATTTTCTGCAGGCGGACAAGAATGTTTGCGAGTTTCGCGCTTGTGTCTTACCTGCTAGACAAGTGCTACTTACCTTCTAGTTGCGTGTATTCCTTGTGACCTGCGTGAGAGCTTTGAAACCAATCCGTTTTCTGTTATGAGCGACTTATGGGTACTGCGAAGTTCCTGCGTTGGAGTTGCCTGCGAGGTGCTGCCTGTAAGGATCTCCTACTGGTGTTCTGCGTGTACCTCTGTGGGCAAACCCCCCTGCGAGTCACTCGGAACAAGTTTTAAGCATGCTCAAGGCCTTGTCTTACCGTATCTGGGGAAGTTTTGCGGGTTGACGTGCGGGGAAACAAATTTGCTACCGGGAGCTCTCCGCAGTTGGTCCGCACCTGACAATACCTAGCGGGTATCTCGCGTGTGGTTCCCCAGAGATGCGCACGCAAGTCCGATTTACCCGCAGCCAAGTTTTGAGCATGACCAAAACTTTTTCTGGGTGAGTCACTGGGATTGTCCTCAGATGTCCACGCAGAACGCCAGTAGGAGGCCCTTAGCAGCAGCAACTCGCAAGCAACTCCCACGCAGGTACACGTACTTTACAGTGCCCGTACGCGGCCAAGATAATGACATTCTGTGGGACTTCTGCCATTCCATCAGAGGAATTCCTTCACTGAGTTGTCAGCCCTCATGTGCCTGGCATGCAGGTCACACAGAATACCCGCAGGTAGAACTTGAGTAGAACGCGCCCAGCAAGTAAGACACATGATGCAAAACTCGCCCAAATCCTTGTTCGCCCTCAGAAATTGTCTGGTATGCTGGAAAATCCCCACATGCAACAAGCCCGCGTAGCTTGCCCTGAAAAGTGCGACAGGGCCTAGACTAGGCCGGACTATTTAAATAGGTTATACAACTTGTATATATATATATATAGGTTATATAAATAGATGATAGACCCGGGGGGCGGGGGCCTTCCAGGCCCCCCTCCAGATCTCGGCTGTCGACCGCCTGATCGTGACAAAAATTGGCACTCACATTGCCTGTGACGTAATCTCAAATACTGTGAAGTTAATTTTTCATAAAAATTATCGTTTATGCTAAATTTTTCTAATTTATACATAATGATGCATGAAATCAGACCTTTTGTTATAAATACTAAATCTCAAAACAGGCACATTGTTCGTGTAGATATTCTTTTTAGTGTCCTTATCAAATGTAAGAGAAAAAAAAATTCTGCCATCAGAAAAATTTAAGTATTTTATTGTTTTTTGAATTTCATATTTAGTTTTTGTTTTTCCGACTTTATTGTATGTTTTTCATTGTTTTTCTTTTTGGTGAAATTTGTCCGCGACACTCTTCTGAACAGGAACGTTATTGGTTGATTTTAATCAATATAACCAAAAAGTAATGATGCTTTTATGAAATTTGCATGTACGCACAGATTGCATTGAAATTGTACATGAATTCACGTTTTTGAGCAATTTTTGGTCTGACATGCATACTGATGTACGTATTTATGAGTAACTTTGGAACTGCGTGCCCGGGCATAGCAAATTTGGTGTCAAAAGATGCGGGAGACTCAAATGAAAAAAGTCATGAAACATTGCGGCGAAAGCTTTGTGATGGCGATACATTGTGCGGAACGTCGTTGGGGTAGGCCTCGGAGGCCCCCCCAGCCAAGTTAGGGTTTAACCCTATTTCTGTCACATACGCCGTTGCCAGACTGCTCAGACATTTTGCAGTGTGCAGACACAAGATTGTTGATGGCCATTTCTGGTTATTATTATCAACATGAATGTGTCATGTTATACATCAATTAAAAGCTTATGGTCTAAACTTTCATATTACATAATAATCTGAGTGAGGGCGCCCTTCAATTTTAAGTAGGACGCCCTCTTATTTCACATAATTATCATTGCAGACTTACTTCTACATGTTACCACTTCATTTTTTCACACAACATGCTCTTGCATCACAAAAAGGTCTCACATATGTTGTAGAAAATTTATTCAGCTTTCAGATGATATGATTTTTTTCCTCAATAGCATCAGTACTTTTCATTTAATGAACAAAAGTCTGTGGCAGTTACAACCTAGATTTCACACATTTTGTGTAATTTCTGATTTAGTGAATGTTGGCCTGAAAGTAGATAAAGCGTGTTTGTATCTTGTCAAGCTGAAAATACAAATTGAATTGTGCTTTTTATATTAAATTTGGATTAATCTTGTCCCATGATATTGCCATAATGATAAGAAAGGATAAAAATTGTTATTGAAAATCAGAGTGTCCATTCCACTTGATCATCATATGCTAGTCTACGACTTTCTGCACTCTCCTTATTGAAACAGAATTACCTATCACAGCAGTCATTTTCTTTATGATAAACCTGCATTGAACTGAAGTTTCACATAGTGATGGTTTCCTATGTAATGATAATAAACAGTCAAACATACCCCAACATCAAGACTGTACAGCTTCAGGCAGCCAGCAGGAGGCTACTGTAACCCTATTGATCTTTACACCTGCCCTGCTGGCTCTGGCTAACTAGAGACCCATTGCACTGCTGTTAGTGCTGAGTAAACAGTTACAACTGCTGCACTGAATGTGCAGTGTTCATCTATTCTACAGATCATTTATGAGGCCGATATTACTTGAACTATACCCCGTCACAGAATTCAAAGATGTTAAAATCCCCATCCTGAATGTTTTCACTTCATATTTTGCTACTTTGACTTAGATAAAATAGATGAAAACTGACCCATGTGTACGATCTTTTCATCGCACAAGGCGATCTCTATTACAGTCCCACATATACAGATTCGTGTAAGTTCTCCACACAAGAAACCTATGGCAAAACTGTACACAATACATTGAATGCAAATAAACATGGGTGGGGCCATCACAATTTCTTGGACTTTGAGAAGGCTTTCCTGATTGGTTGAAGGTGGGGAAGCTTTTTTCACAGTGGATATCGTTTCCTTGCACTATTAGCCAATCACAAATGAGTTTATAGAGTGAAAGTGTCATAGCCTTTGAAGTAATCGTGTCAATCAAAATAGGACCGATAAGATCGGCCAAAGCATTTACTTGACAGGTTTTGGGCCGATTAAATCAGCCCGTGACACAGATAGGGTTAAGTAGCAGGATCATTGAATCAATGATGATGAAATGAATGGGTGATGGTGATTGAAGATGATGGAAACAATGATTAGAGGAACAATTAGAGCATCCATTGATCACATATCATTATTGTACACCAATTTAGAAAGAGAAAAACTCAGCTTCAGCCATTTAGATTTATCCATTTTTATGTACCCTCAGAGCCAAGTGTAAGCTGTATGCTTATGATGTAAAATGGCCATGTGCATAAATCATTGTTACTTAATACCTAACATAGGCTGGGGGAGGGGGGCCTCCAAGCCCCCCCCCCCCCCCCCCCCCCGACATTCCATGCGTTGTATCGCTATCGCAAAAAGCTTTCACCGCGACATTTCATGACTTTTTCTTTCAAGTCTCCCACATCTTTTGACACCAAATTTGCGATGCCTGGGCGCGCGGTTTCGAAGTTGTGCATAAATATACTGTAGGTATGTGCATGTCAGACCAAAAATTGCTCAAAAACGTGAATTTGTGTACAATTTCAATGGAAACTGTGCTTACTGGCAAATTTCATAAAAGCATGATTATTTTGGGGTTTTATTGATTAAAATCAATTCATAACATATTTTCTTGTTTTCATATTTTCTTGAAAGAAATACATTAGAAATTTAAAAAACAATAAAATACTTAAGAAATTTTTTTCACATGACACAGTTTTTTTCTTACATTTGCTAAGGACACTAAAAAGAATCTTTACACAAAAGATGTGCCTGTTTTGAGCTTTATTTATTGATATTTACCAAATTGTCTAATTTCATGCATCATTATGCATAAATTAGCATAATTTAGCATGAATGATAATTTAAAAAAAAATTAACTTCATGATACCATAGATTATGTCATAGGCAATGTGTGTGCCAATTTTCGCGTGGTCTATGGCCGAGATCTGGAGAGGGGGCCTGTAAGGTTGGCTGTGTGTGTTCGATAACTTACTTTGCAATGTACCCACTGCATTTTACACCATCTGTGATTTCTCCCAGGTTCGGGAGTACGAGTTGAGGAAAGGCAACTTCTCCGACACTGGCAACTTTGGCTTTGGCATCCAGGAGCACATTGATCTGGGCATCAAGTATGACCCCAGCATTGGCATCTACGGCATGGACTTCTACGTGGTCCTGGGCCGGCCTGGCTTCAGTGTCAGCCACAAGCGACGCAGACGGGGTCGAATCGGCTTCTCCCACAGAGTCAACAAGGAAGAGGCCATGAAGTGGTTCCAGCAGAAGGTATGTCATAAAGGGTCACCCACTTTTTAGATCTGATGAAACATTCAAACATTGATAGTACAGATCTTCTGTACTTTGTGCAATCCACTGTTGCTTACATAGATTGTGCATATAGGCTCTTTGATGTCTAAGTGAGAATAAGAAAGTTTTAAGTCTAAAAAATGTCCACAAAGGGCAAAAGGAATAATAGCAGAAAAATTTTCTCAAGATAGGTTGGCCTCAGTGTTGTATTATATAAAAATCTATAAAGCAAAGGAATCAAAGTTGTACAGTGCAGTTTTTGGAGTGGTCTGGTTGGCTGGTAGACAACAATTGAATCCTTTTATCTTTTCCTTGTTTTATTCAGAATGCATGGTAAGATTTAGTAGGAATTTTCCTTTGGGCTGAAGAATGCAGATTATTCCGATGGCACATGTGGTCTTCTAAGGGACATTTCCTATGCATCCATGTATAAAAAACGTTCTTATGACTAAAAATTGCAGTGCTTACTATTGGTTTAGTCAACAAACGTGAAAATTTGGTTCCATTTACTTGAAGTATGAGAATTTTACATCTGAGTCAAATTACAAATTCTTTGTCATCAGATTGTGAGTGGCCAAGTTTACTCCAAATCTCACACCTCAAAGATGAGATAAAACTGCTGCACAACTGTGTGTCCTCTTCTTGTTTTCTGAATGTGTACATTAGCTTATGCACAGAGTTTGAATACAAAGCCTGAAAGTGTGAATTTTTTTTATGTAAATGTTTTTCTTCTTTTTTTTTCATGACAAATGAAGCATAGTAAACTATAATACAGTACATGTACAAGTATAGTGTCACATTTCTTTACAAGATGAATAAAGATAAAGAACAAATTTGAAAAGATAGTACAGTCCACACTGTGTACTAACAACTTTAGAATCGTCTGCTTACTCTTTCATTTCTGTTTGTTTCTGTTGTCTTTGTTGTCTTGTGTTCTCTAGTATGACGGCATCCTCCTGCCTGGAAAGTAAGCCCAGCCTGTCTCCATACCGCCCTCTATGGCAGCTTTGTCAGCTTCCTCCGCATCAACACTACACCACTCTTCTCATCATGCCATGAAAGCTGTATTGTACAAATAAACTCAACAACACGCCAAGAATGTACTCCAGTCTCTTTTTATTTGTAGTGTTCGAGTTTGTAGAGCAGTATTCTCTGTCATCTTAGCTTTAAACACTAGCCAGTCTCGGGAAGGCACCAAAAACTTTTTCCTCAAGGTTTATGAGTCGGGAAGTCTGAGTAAAATCTAATTCAGTTCAAGCCTAGATGATGGATTTGCATGGAACATAAACAACCTTTCTCTCAGTTCATAAACACTGATTAAGATTGTGGTCTGAAAAGAACAAACGAACAAACAAACCCACACACACTTACATCCACCCCAAACGAACACAGCCTTGTACACATTGGCAGACGACTAAGGTACTGTATAAGCTGTCATTTTTATGTACAGATAATTTTGCGAATGACGAGGTCACAGACATTTTCACGAGATGTCACTTTCGTAAAATGACACCGAGGCTTTCGCAAGTGCACTACAGTATTTTATTAGCGCATGGCGACATTTCTGAAAATTTGTAGTCTAACTGCAATATACAAAATTTGTAGAAATAACAGCTTTATACAGTATACAAATTACTGTAATTTATATACACTCTGTACATAAACAGTGTTGTGTGAAAGCACAACGGAGGACCTTGGGGGTGTTTCATAAAGCTGTTCGTAAAGTTACGAACGACTTATGAGCGACTGGTGATCAGTTCTTATGCTGAATTATGGAAATTCTGATATGTACAGCACATCAGAACTGATCACCAGTCGCTCGTAAGTTGTTCGTAACTTTACGAACAGCTTTATGAAACAGGGCCCTGGTCATAATAACAGGATTCGACTGTACAGTGTACAGTAATGTACTGTATACAACTGCTGTACTAATTTTAATGTATGTGGTCGAAGTGTGTGTGGAGGGTGTGATTGGTTACAGCTCGTTATTCTGAAGGTTCTTCAGTCCGAAGATTCGTTATTCCGAAGGTTCGTTATTTCGAATTTCATTTTCAGATTAACAAATCTTCGGAATAACTCCACAAATGTTCGGATTAACGAACCCTTTCTCATTTTCGGATTAACGAACCTCTAGGTATAGGGAATTTGTGTGTTTCGGATTAACGAACCTTCGGAATAACGAACCTTCGAAATAGTGAACCTTCGGAATAACGAACAGCACCCGTGTGATTGATGGAGCTGGTGGCTAGATTAGCAGATGCGTCAACTCCTGTATGGATGGTAGAAATCTACAAGATACCACAAAATAATTTTATCATTACAAACAAGTAGCCCTCCACTCCCCATCTCTATTCTACACTGTATGTACACTCGGTAAACCTACAAACATAACTAAATACAATACATGTATTTGTACAGTAATGGAAAGTTGAGTTACCGCCCCCATCTATGGAGTGAATCTCAGAATGATATCCTTGGGGGGAAATCATGAGCTCTTCTTGTGTTTTATTTTTCTTTTGAATTTTCTATTTCATTTTTTTTTTTTTTTAAATAACACCAAAGGTTTGGGTATGCTACAGCCCCCACCTCCCCTGTCCCACGGCCGCTGATATATATGTTACAACCAATGGCTTCCATTTTAACAATATTTCTTTGTTCAAAACAAAAAATAAAACAAAAAAAAAATCTCGCTGGCCCGAGTATCTCGTTATAACCAGATTTGCCTTAAACATGGTAAAGAATGGACTAGAACACTTCCAACTGATGAAAACATGCTCCATTTATTTGATAGATCACAATGACGACAGATCATACATTAACAGTACACTTGTATATTCATGGACAAATTACTTAACTCGATTCCCACAACAAATGATTGTATTACATACTATGATTGGGTTATGCAATTATACATGAGGATAAAATCCGTCTAAATGTGGCAAGAATAGCTTTGATATACAGTGTACAATAATTGGTAACATGCATACCTCACAATGTAAATCAATACATAACCAACGATTTAGTCCAGCACTTACTAGCTTGTAACAAACTGGGAATGTACTAAAAAATGTAGATAGGAACATTTACATTATCCCTCTGCGAGATACAAGCTACGACCATCGTGATAGCTGCAAAAACTGGACAAAATGGCGAAACTCTTCCATCAATGAGTGATAGAAAAAAAAATCTTGCATTTCTAACTGTGCACTCTATACATGCATCATGTTTTCCTGAAGTTTGCGTACCGATTCGTATTCATGAATGTGTACTTCATGAATAATGCCCCCCCCCCCCCCCCCGAATTCAAGCTTGCTAAATAGCCCAGGTAAGTTAGGGTTAAGAGCTAGAAGGATCAACTAATCTCTGCATTTCTTTTGTCTTTAACGATAAATAAAGGGGGCGAGCGCCTTTTGCGCCCCCTCTGGATCCTCCACTGATTTTGTGTCAATGCAATCCCTGCTAGACTGATATTATCATCATACAGCGGAATTCAGTCAAGACATGGAGTGGTTTCTCAAAAGACCTATCAGGCTATATACTCGAGAACAACATGGGAAATTTGAAGACATAGGCCTACTTCCCACTTGTAGAAGAAGAGAGAGCTCATTGATGATTTGATGAGGACTACAAATTAGATCGTGTCAGGTCGCAAAGGCGTTGCAAAAGAAATTGAAATAGCAACACAAGAATTATGTAAAACTAATACAAGAGCCTCATTGATATAGCTGGAAATATCAGGTCTTTTCCTACACGATATTAAGGTCCCATCTCGCTGTGTGGTGAAGTGTCTCTCCAACGTGTCTATAGCTGGAAAATTCTTGGTCTGAAATTGTGTTACCATATATCCGTTATGCAGTATTGCTGTTACATTACACTATGAGACAAATGACAAGAAAATCATGCTAACATAAAATTATTCATACTTCAATACAAATTTTGTGACACAATTTGCTCGTATGCTTAACTAAACGTATGAAGCTGATCCTGCACGAAATGAAATCTTAGAAAATGATGAAAGAAGGCTTAGACTCATGATTTAAGTGAAGGCTGCAAGTGAGTAGCAAGTATCAGCAAGTAATAGTGATTAAGATCAGCATTTGAAGTTGGAGTAGATCTCTTAATTGTTTTAAAGAATCCTTGCTCTTAGGCTGTTAGGTATAAGCCTTTCCGCAGTTTGAAACAAATCCCTATATTGTTTGTTTTCATGACAAGGCAGTAACAAGCTAAGAGCGAAAATATAGATGCATATTTACTATGAACGAAGTAGACAAAAAGTTATGCAGATTTATTCTTGTTTTTCGAAGTACTGTATATAAATGTGAGGCACTTTGTGTGAGAAAGGTCCGATTCTGATTTTCAAAAATGATAAAACAGCGATGCACATAATTATAGACCTGAACTCTGTTTTCATTATAATTAGTTATGAGTATTATTATAATTATCATTCTTATTATGACTAATATACAGACGAAAAGGCACGGCAAACGGCAACGCGCAGTTTTCGGAGTGCTCCTGATTTTATTGGAAATATGTGTTTAAATTTCACTTTTTGGGAAGGATTTTTTCACCAAAATTATTCTTTTATACCAGTCATCTTTATTCTGGACCACATTTGGTGAAAAAGCGTGGAATTCACTGCCTCATTTGTGTATTTCCAGTGATTACATTCTGGCGGGCCCACACAAACCAGGGCAGCCATATTTGAAAAGCTGTTGAGAACAGTCCCACATATGACTTTCTCGTGCTGGCTTCATTTCATGGGGACATGTTAGTCTACGACCGTAAATTTACTACCCTGTGCTGTGCACTTCTTAGTCAATGACCATGGATCTTAATACAACCAACGGTCATCCAGGATTCTCAAAAATGTATGATGCTCTGATCTTTTTATAAATGATTAACAGAGATATCTGGATATTTTTTCCTGCACCAAAAATTGATTTTTAATTTTGAGTGGATGCCATCTCACTCAACTCAGCTCCAGCCAAGCCTTTCGACTCTGTAACCAAGCAAGGCCTGTCAAGTCAAGCTTTTTCAACTTTAACCTGCTCCCGTTTGGAGCCATCCAGGATTGTATCGAAGTTAGTCTATGTGTGCTGTCACCGTCAAGGTCAGTCTTACCCATAATGCTCAACTTGCAGATTTTTGCAGGGCTTCTTTGCATGCCCATTTTGGTATCAAACCTTGTACCATCTGACTCATTTGTTACACCATTTTCTACCAGTAACACCAACTCACCACCACAAAATGTTGATGCTTCCAAGGGAACAGTTCTACTCTTTGAATGTTCCACCCAGAGCACCAATCATAGATTCCTCCAAGCATCCTGGGTATCATCAATGTCGAGTCTAAACAGTACAAGAGTTAGACCAAATCCAAATGAGAATTCTGATTTGTTGTATATTGCCATTCTTCTGATAACCCAATCACATGACACTGAAGTCAATCCGGGCCCCTACACTCCCAAGTATCCATGTGGTGTATGTAGGAAAGCTGTTCGTTGGTCAAAAACCAGAATGGCCGTTGCGTGTGATACACGTGACACCTGGTATCACACTGACTGCATGGGAATGTCATCTGAATCCTATGACAGAATCAACAAGTCAAATGTTAGCTGGATTTGTGCAGCCTGTGACTCACCAAATCACTCGCTGTCAGTACTCGACTCTTATCTAAGTGAATCGGATAATAAATTCCAAGTCTTATCAGATATTGAAAACTCATCAAATCAGAGTGGATCTAGTACGCCTAGTGGTGATGAATCAGGCGTGCAAACCACTTCTCATCACAACTCCAAGAGAAATCAGGACTTAACAGACTCTCTACCAAATCCGGGATCTCCTGTTTATCGGTCCTCCCCGATCAAAAGCAACAGTAATGCTGAGACCAAAAGGAGGAAGATAGTTGCAAGACCCTTGAAGATCCTTTCTGCCAATCTGCAATCCATGAATGCCAAAAGGGAAGCTTTTTGGGAAGCAGTGGAGAGCAGCCAGCCAGATATTATAATTGCTAATGAAACATGGCTTAAGCCTTCTATGTTGAATTCAGAAATGATGCCACCAGGTTATAATGCCCCTGTCAGAAAAGATCGACACGATGGATATGGAGGTGTTCTTCTTGCCACAAAACATGATCTTGTAGACTGTGAGATAGACGTGAAATCAGACTGCGAGCTTGTAGCAACTAAGATCCAGGTCTACGGCCAGCAGCCCCTCATCGTTATGTCTGTCTATCGCCCACCCAAAAATGATCTTGAATATGCTCAGTCCTTGTGCCAGTCCATACAGAGGATCATGTGCAATAACCCATCTGCTGTAGTCTGGATCAGCGGAGATTTCAATCTTCCTGACATCAGCTGGGACACCTGTACTATAACCGGTCACCAATATTCTGTTGCACTGAACAACTACTTCATATCAATGTTCAATGATGTAGGTCTGTCGCAGTCTGTTGATTTTCCAACAAGAGGAGACAAGACATTAGACTTGTTTCTTACAAATAGGCCATCGCTACTGAGCAAGTGCGTACCAATGCCAGGAGTCAGCGACCATGACATGGTTCTCGCACTCTCTGACGTCCGTGCTAAGAGGCAGAAACCAGCCCCTCGCAGAGTCTTTCTTTGGAGAAAGGCAGACTTCGACAACATCAGGGCGGAAACTCTTGCCTTTAGTAAGTCATATATGGAGTCAAACTCTACCAACACCAATGTGGACCAGCTGTGGAGAGATATTACATCCTTCCTTCACAAAGTTCTGGAAACCATGGTTCCATCAAAACTCTCCTCCCCCGCTTCAGCCAAGCGTGGATAAACCAAGATCTGAAGCGCTTGTCAAAGAAAAAGAAAGTAGCCTTCAAAAGGGCAAAGAATTCTAAGAAGACGGAAGATTGGGACAAATACAAAAGCCTCAAGAAACTCATGCAGCAAAAATGCAGGTCTGCCTATCATACCTATATAGGTGACATGCTCTGTGAAGATGGTAACCCTAAAAAGTTCTGGTCATACATAAAGAGTACTCGATGCGAGAATTCCGGTGTTGCACCTCTGATGCAAAATGGCGTCCTGCAGAGTGATGCATCAGCCAAGGCCAGGCTCCTCAACAACCAGTTTACCTCAGTTTTTACAAATGAGGAAACATCTACACTACCTGAACTGGGCACCAGCCCACACCCCACGGTACCTACTTTCACTGTTCACAGCGAAGGGGTTAGGAAGCTTCTGGCAAACCTTAAACCACATACCGCTTGTGGTCCAGACAACCTGCCTGCCTATCTTCTCAAGGAACTTGCAGATCAACTAGCTCCTGTCCTTTGTCTTCTTTTCAATGCTACTCTAAATCAGGGGAGGATTCCCCATGAATGGAAGATGGCTAACATCGTACCCATTTTCAAGAAGGGGGACAAGCACAGAGCCACGAATTACCGACCTATCTCCCTAACTTCGATCATCTGTAAAACAGCAGAACACATAATCCACAGCCAAATTATGCACCACCTGGACACCCATAATCTCTTGACGGAAGCCCAATATGGTTTCAGAAGGGGACGATCATGCGAGTCGCAACTACTTGTGACTGTACACGACCTTGCCACAGGCCTTAATGATAAACAACAGATTGATGCCATCCTCCTTGATTTCGCCAAAGCTTTCGACAAAGTACCACACGAGCGTCTTCTCCTCAAACTGAGTCACTATGGAGTCAGAGGTCACCTGCTGTCATGGATTCGTGACTTCCTCCAAGGACGGACTCAGAAGGTCATACTTGAGGGGAAAGAGAGTACCACCACAAGTGTGACATCGGGAGTACCTCAGGGAACAGTTCTTGGACCCCTCCTGTTCCTGGTCTTCATTAACGATCTTCCTGAGTGCGTTTCCTCATCTATACGCCTCTATGCAGATGATGCCCTCCTTTATCGATCCATCAAAACCCATGAGGATGTAGATGCATTACACAGGGATCTCACCAGTGTCCAGGAATGGGAGAAGACTTGGCTCATGTCCTTCAATGCCGACAAATGCGAAGTATTGAGGATATCTAACAAGAGGAAGAACATCATTGGAACATCCCCGTACTCCATCCATGGGACAGCACTCCGGACTGTCGATGAGGCTAAGTACCTTGGCGTTACCCTTCATCGAAGTCTTAGCTGGAAGCCACATATCCAATCCACATGTAAGAAAAGCAATAGCACACTCGGCTTTCTTCGACGCAATTTGAGGAGATGCCCTGCCAACATTAAGGAACTGGCATATAAGACCTACGTACGTCCCATTCTGGAATATTCCTCCACGGTGTGGGATCCTCACACTAAGGACCTCATCTCCCAGATCGAAATGGTCCAACGACGTGCGGCTAGATTCGTAAAGGCAGACTACAGATACAAAAGTAGTGTCGCCCAGATGCTACAAAACCTTCAATGGCAGACCCTGCAGGAGCGACGTGCACACAGCAAAGTCACCATGCTGTACAGGATCGTTAATGGTCTTGTTGCCATCCCCTCTGGGCCTCCATTCCTGTACCCCACTCCAGACCTACATGCAACTAGAGGCCATGATCAACAGTTTAGACAGCAACACTGTAGAATCATCATTTTCCAACACAGCTTCTTCCCAAGTGTTGTCCGCATGTGGAACGCCCTACCTCCAACAGTGGTTGCTGCTCCGTCTCTCGAGTTATTCCGGAGCCGCCTGACACCACTCACCCTCTGTTAAGACAGCCAAAGGGAGTTATTTTTACTCGCACGGTAGCTTAGTTATTTATTTTTGTTTGTCCCAAATTGCACCCAAAATGCACTCTTATTTTGTGTGTCTCCGTGACTGCGCTTTTGCCTGCCAAGTACGACAATACTCTTATCAGAGGGATGTACTCATCGGAAGAAGAAGAAGAAGAAGAAAACGTATACAAGATTACAAAATACAATACAAAACTAGATAACATTAGTGATGCCTACATTCAAATAATTAATATGCAAACAACACTTCGTTTATATTTTGCCATATACCACAACGTATAAACCAGCCATGTTTCCCTGTAAATCCTTGTTAATGATAATTAGGTTATCCCTGTTACGCTGAATTTTTACCGCATTCACATTATCAAAATTGTGCGTCATTTCTTTTCATCTGTGACAATACTGCAAGATAATCAGAAGTGTTATCAATGATGAATAAAATCTTGGGCACATTATACCACACGATATAGTTTGCATTATTACATTATTATGCTTTATTGAGATACCAACACTGTGTCGTAGGCTTGTAATAATTGATAGTATGAAAGAAATGTGTGCCTGTTTAAAAAAAAAAGTGCAGGGTAAACTCTATTCCATTCAGTAGAACAGCTAATGTACAGATATAAGAATGGAATGGTCTTTGCTAAAACAAAGTGATTTACCAAAGTGTGTGGTGCAAGTAAACTTATAACTCAGTGTTGTGAAGGGACTGTTTGAGATGGGAATATCAAACAAGAAGCCATTATAGACATGAGAACGGTTGTTTCCTTCACATCTGGAGGTATAGAACATTCCATAATTGAAGGGCTGGAAGTTGAAAGGAAAGGGCCCGAGAGCAGGAAGTATAATGACAAAATCTGAGTTCTATTTTTGATATATCTCATAAGCTATGTGGACTTGCTTAGTTTCTCCTTTGTTCTATTAGCGATGCCATGAGACCTATACGTCATTGCTGCCGAGGTGAAACATATAGCTCAACCAAGGAGGTCCTACAGAAAGTGGCAAAATTCACATTGACAGCAGACTTTTTTTTCTGTAGGCCTATACAAGACATTAAGTGTCTCCGTTGATTATTTCACATGAAGAAACGCGTTTACTGCATCATTTGGAGAGGACCTCCCCCGTTCAGGAGGGAGAAAAATGTGATTGTATCATCTTTCTTTACTGCCACCGAAAGGCTGTACTACTAAGTCTCAATTTTTACGTAGATTTTACGTATACAGCATTGTGTCAAAACCTCGTGTTTCTTGTTAAATTAGAGGTGGAAGTACATTGTAGATCTTTTTTAGCTATTACTTATCCTATTGTTTTGTAAATACGTGTTCAGGTCGGATACTGATGTCATATGTTGCACATATAGAGCATTATCTTAGGACAATGTGTGCACACTTTTGCTGCAGCATGACTAATTGTCGATGAGATATTCACAAAAGCAAGGTAATATCAATCAGAGGGGTAAAGGTGTGAATTTTCTTCTGTTTATTTCCCTCTACAAATGAAAAAAAAAAAAGAAATTTGTAAGATCGCAACTGCTGATCTATATAGCAGTATAGATGACAGGTTTAATCTCTTGATTCCTTCTTTCCGGTATGATTGTTAGATTATAGACCAGTAGGGAAACGAATTGAAGAAATTCACACTTCAATATCATTCACGTCATGTCTTTATAACGGAGTTGGTCTTTCGTCAGATCTTGTTGTGAATGTGCTTGAAAGTAATTCGATATTGGCTGCATGAATTATGATAAGGGTATCAGATACCGTTCCTATACACCTATCTTCGAAGACCATGATGCCTAGTCATCTTCGTCTTCCCTGATGTTGAAATATGTCAGCTGATTGTCGTCATCGCTCTGATTGCCGGCATCGTCGTCGTTTGGCGCTGAGAGGTTGTTGACCTGTTCCTCCAGGTCACTCAGGTCAAGCTCTCGGATCGTGAATGGCACCTCTTTCCATTTCTTGAAGAGCATCTTGTATCCCTGTTGGTTTATTAACGTGAAATTCTTCACAGCAATGAGGGGCAGCTCGTGTCCTCTGTAGACCACCATGGTCCCCCATTTCTTTTGGCACTTGCCGCAGAAGATCTCTTGACGGTGCTCTATTTCGTCGAAAACCTTCACCTTCTCAAAATCCTTCAGCTGGATGTACTGAAGGAATTGATCGTTGCAGACCACGTGATGGGTATTTCTGAATGATCTAATGTCATCCGAAGTGCAAGGCACGGTCAAACACTTGATGCATTTGAACTTTATGGACATATCGACTCGCCTAGCAGTCTTGGCTTCCAGACTCCTCTTTTTCATCAGGCGTTCTTTCTGGTCTTCCCTCTGCTCCTCTTGTATCTTAGAGAGACAAGACACAATAACGGTTAAAAATAGCATCAGACTACAAACTTTCGAGGACATTTAAGTTAATTTGCTCGCACAATCCGAGAGCTTTGGAAGTATGTATGCAATTTTAGTTTGGTATAGCTTTATGAAGGCGTAATTCGTTTATTTCATTTTTTATAGGGTTTTACCGTGAAGACAGGACAAGTTACCCTATAATGACAGTGGTCATATCATGGCATCATTATTTCGAGGTTATTGCCATAGCTCTGCAAAAAGTTCTCATTATTTATCGACCCCATGAATGTTTGCGGGCGAATGTCCATCGACTGAGCTGAAAGGAACACCAATCGACACTGGGGTTAAATCGTGCACGTAGTATAACATGTGCTGTCATTTTTGCTAAGGGCCTATACATGTATAATTATGGTGTGTGTGTGTGTGCGTGTGTGTGTGTGTGTGTGTATGTGATCGTGTGCTTGCGTATGTGTTTAAAAGCTACAATGGGGGAAGGGATAGAGAGAGTTATATAAGATGAGGAAAAGCGTGTTGTAGTTGTATTGCGTAGAATATTATAGAGACTTTTAATATGTACATTGATGGAAATGTACTGTCTATTCCTTCATTACTGGAAACGAAACGACGCCAGTTTCCGAAATAACTTCTATCGACCCACAAATACGCTGCCCTGCATCATTTTTACAGGATTTCCATTGATTTTTATTTTCAACAGAGAGTGTGCTAAGAAAGAAGTTGGTCTAACAAAAGACGCTTTGGTACCTTTAATCGGTTCGGCTACATGATACTTTAACCTCCGACAACTGTTCATAATTATTCTTATCATTCGGATGAATCATTCTGTATTATTATGTCCCTACCATACCATGAATGTTATCTATCTGACTTTCGTCGAATATGAACTTTGTTCATACATCGATAGTTTAACACTTTCACTACCCTTTGTCTGAATTTCAAAGTCAGAAATTTTGAAATTCGAAACTCTCGATTTCCTTTCATGTAGCAGGTTAGTAACTTTTGAAAAAAAACAAAAGGAATCCTAAGGTCAAATCTTGTTGCGCCCGATTGCATCCAATGATCTTATTGGCCACTTTTATCAAAATACAGTGTAGCTGCCGATTTCATACCATTTTCGTTTGTCTTAACATACTTATTTTTATACAGAGTATCATTTTGTAATTCATCCGCTCTCATGTAAATTTTGTTTTTAACATGACCCATACGAGAACGCAACCGATAGAGATTTTGAGTTATCTACAACATACACAAAAAGCTAAGTCTTAAATTTGAGAGGAGCATTCAGACGGGAAGTATGACACAGGAGTGGAGGTGAAAACAAACAGAGTAAGTGAGTGAGATAAAGAGAGAACTTACCCGCCTGGCTAAGGCTTTTCGATCCATTTTGGCCAGGTTCTGAACCGAATCTTTCATCATGGCGACCCGCATGATGTTTTGTAGTTCCCGATACTCGAGCTGGAGATCAGCATTGACTACCAGGTACGACTTGCCGTTGAACGCTCGACTTCGACCTGTGGATCACACATTAAGAATTCGGAAAAAATATATACGTATCACACACAAAAACACACACACACACACACAAAACTGACTTCAAGGGATAATATCTGTTATCGACATCAATTATGTAGATTGTGTGGATTGTTTTACATTTATTTGTGTATTGAAGTAGGCCTACGTGTATATTCAGTCACTTTGATACATGTGTACACTGTATATACACTTATCTAGTGATAAGCCTGTGGATTATGGTGGGAGCATGAGTGATTTCGGTGAAGTGTACGATGATTTCACGTTTTTATTTTATTTTTTAAAGCGCATGTCAAAATTTTCTACAAACTGTATAGCAGGTATAATGACCGCCATTGTGATAGGATATACAAATAGATACGATTCACCCCCTTGACCACGCCCCCTCCCCAATTTACTATGTATGCTCTTCTTCTTCACCCATGGGTCATCGTCTGCAAGAAATGCGTGGAAGGTTAACTTGCGATATTCGGGTGAGCGCAAGACCCCGGGTCTCTTGTTTCAATGGAAAATTGTGAGGTGATCAGCTCATGCACTAATTTGCACATTATATCTACTGCTCGAAAACTTTTTGACATAGATATTAAAATCTTTAGAATATATCATAACTTATTTTTAATCTGATTACGGTAATTTTTTTCAGGCTTTTCCATATAGATTGTTTGCATCTTTTAGATTTATTTCAGGTCCAGAATTTGTCCTCTAACAGTTTCGAAATGATTCAAAGCAAATTCGTCTTAGGATAGATTCTCAGCTTTCAATATTGACTTTCAATTGTAATTTCAACAACGAAAAAACAAGCAAACAAATAAACAAACAAACGTGGCAACATATTTTAGAGGCATGTCCGTCGAATTGGCACTGATGGGTTATAGAAGCATTCAATGGTTCAGGGGCAGCAGAATGGGGTGGGGGAGGGGCAAAAAAAAAATGACTTCCCTAGTGTTGAAGCTTATTAAAAAAAAAACAACAACAACAACAGTATAGAACAAAATTACTTGCCATGCAGCCACGATCGCTGAACAAAACTGCTTATGAATAGATTATGATAATAGTATATTGATACCATGCAATTACAATCACATCACGAAAGAAAAAAAATCGAAGAAGCCATTTCAGTTTCGATTCTGAAACGCATTCAATCACAATTTTGTTTACGATCGTATCCCGAGTCGTCCAATTACCTTTTGTCTGCACGTGTCCTACGTCACTTGTCACGTAGTTGTATCTGACTACAACGTTGCACTTCTGGATATCGAGTCCTTCTTCTGCTACTGACGTAGAAACGACGATTTTCTTTTCTCCTTCTCTGAACATCTTGAGCAATTCAGCCTGTGCGTTTGAAGTCATTCCTGTTGGAAAGACAAGCAGACAAAAAGACGTGGTCTACAGAAGTACACGTAGGAAGCCTAGAGCTGTGATGACAGCAAGAAAGTATGATATAAAAATAAAAATGAATAAACATTTTTTTAAATTTATTTTTAGAAAGATAAGAAAGGAGAGAAGAGAAAAATAGTCTTCGGAGAATTATCAGTCCAGGGTGTATCGTATGCTTTAGCAAATTTAGTGAGGAGTGACATGAGGAGAACATAACAGAAATAACGTATACATTAACCTTAGGGGCATTCCACACGTTTTTCATAATATTTCACATCATGTAGGCCCTACTAAAAAAAAATCGACAGCTCTGTGTCTAGATTCGTGGAATTTATTGTTGTCCTAGAGCAGAGAAACCAATAAACTGAAAAATTACACTGATCAGTGCTGATGACATCACAGCCTCAAAATTTATTTCTGAAATGCAGCAGAGTAATTTCATTACAACACCTAACAAATTCACCTTTGAAGAATCCATTCTATGCATGCCTTATTCTTTTGTTCTGCTTCCTTGACCCCCGACTCATGCATTCGTATGGTGAGGCTGCCATCATCCTCGTTCATTGCAATTTGTTATAAATTTTGAAAACATTCTCATTCCTCGTCCCAATCACTATAAATTCTGAAACTCCATAGTCAGTTTAACTAATTATAGATGCTCAAATGTAAAAGTCTGAAAATCATCTGGAGGTCCCCTTTAATATTTTGCCTCACTCATGAGATTTTTAATATGCAGTCTATATATTTCTCCGAGTTGTCCGCCGTGCTTCGCTGTTAAATGGGACTAGCCTGCGTGGTTTTTTTTTTTTTTTTTTTTTTTTTTTTTTGCCAAGGATTACTAACATGCGAAAGTACTAAGGGCATGATATCATGAAATAATGACCACTTTTGTTTTGTCCATGTGTGCGGTTAACGACAATGAATCCGTTGTGCTTTAAAGAGAACATGATTGTGTACCTTGATCACCACTTCCGATAAGGAAACCAGCCTTGAACTTCTTCAGGAATGGTTCCTCATTCAGCCATTTGACCAGAGCGATAGCCGACTGGCGAGTCTTGGTGAAGATGATGGTCAGAGATTCCGGCTCAAGGCGGTATTCGTGCTTTAGCCTTCTCCCCAGCTCGGCCAGCACGGGGTTTCTGCTCAGATGCAGCTCGGAGGACTGCCGCAGTTCGGGGAGAGCGTCTGTGAAAAATCATAACTCTGTGAAACCTCACCTACTTCGCTGAAAAAAGGGTTGAGGGAGAGCACCAAATTATAGAAACATGCAAAACACAGACACACACGAGCACACACGCACAAACACACACATTCACACACATTTAAGAATCCACTGTTGTCATTACCTTAGAAAAATAGTAATAATGAACTGTCTTTCCACCCCGAACTTCCCGACCATATCACAATTCTATCGAATATGATATCACATAACATTCTGGCTGTAGAAAATACCAACCTCTATGGCTTATTTGTGGCAATTATTGCAGTATACAAACAACAAAGAGCAAAATAGAGTACTAGTAGTAAACCTTAGATCTTAGCTGTTCTTTTGTTCTTGTTATCTTCGTAATTATCTTTATTGTCTTAATTATCTGTACAGTACTATACATTGTGACTATACAACCCGATGAAAACTTCAAAATGATGTGGGTCATATACCTCTAAACTGCTTGGCTAGAATCACATCAGTCAGGCCCGAAGCTATCTCTCGTTCAGAAGTGGCTAGGAACTCCTCCATGTAGTCGATGGCGTCAGTGGTACGGACATCACGGTTGATGAACAGGCAGTTGTTGTATTTCTGTATACCACGTGCACAAATTACAAACCTTTAATAATCACCATCGCAGAGTGAAACCAATAATATATTTACAGTCTTTCTCATTTCATTGGTTTTGTCAGTATAAGGAGCTTTTCCCAACATAAACGTGAGTGAATTACACAAATCTTGATGGAAATGCAGAAATTCTGCCCCCATAAAACAATATCAATGGATTGAAGCACGCAATTTTGTCACCTTTCATGTAATTAAACGAAACATGATTATCACGCATTTGTAATGTGCCCACGGTCATTGACGGTGAAATATATACATAGGTTATCTGCAGGTGACGAAGTTGAAATACATGTGATAGCACAGGTATCAATACGTAACCTATGTTGAGATATATTGGTATATTGGTACATTGGTATATTTGTATGTTGGTATGATGGTGGTATATTGGTATGTTGGTAGGCCCTACATTAGTATATTGGTACGTTGGTATGTTGGTATGTCGGTATATGTTGTTATGTTGGTATGTTGGAATATTGGTATATTGGTGTTTTGGTATGTATTAGTATATTGGACATCAATGTGAGGAAGAGATTTCCTCTTTATATTGATCGAGGGTTTGTGGGATCTTTCTTGATTTGTTTTGTTTGTTTTATTATACTAAACAATAGGATTGATTGAAAGTTTCCAGTATTTTGTCGAAAGCAATAGCTATTTCCTTTATGTTGTGATCGCGTACTAAAAGCAGAGATATACAAATGTATGTACTTGATTAAACATCACCTACAAAACCAGTATACAATACATGTAATTCTTTCTCTCATTGGTTTTTTTTTTTTTTCAAGAAACATCATTGCTTTAAAAGTCTGACAAAATTCCCTCACCCTAAGGAACTCAACGTAGGTGAGAAGTTTCTGATGCTCTTCGCCATCGTTCACTCGAAGTCTGATTTGCTTGGTGAAATCGACCACCCAGTTCTCGTAGTGTTGCTGACCTCGCTTTGAGCGTGCCGTTGTCGAGGTGCTGTCAGCAGACAGTAGTCGCGAGCCCTCTACGGTAAGGTAATACACATCGTGCACATTGCAAAGAATCAGTCAAGTGGCGTCGATGAATCCTAATCAAAGAGATTTTCTCCTCCCCACCACTGGGGAAAATCACTTTGATCCTAATAGGGAGCTTTAGACTTTGACGCGCGGACGTTTGAGACGACGAAGCGCGCTGGACGTTCTCCTCTCCCCTACGTCGTGTTGAAAAATAGCTTTAGATTACGCTAGGACGCAACCGTGGACGCAACGTATAAAAATGAAAATCGCGCCCCCATATGATCGGTGCATGAAGTAGTTCTCTACTTTGCAAACTGTGCGGACGTAAAAATAGGCCAGTACGCGTAGTGAAAAACTCACGCGACGCAAGCTAAAAATAGATCTACTTGGCACGTGCTTCTGCGCACGCTCAGAACATGTTTTTTTCCCTCTGAACGTCCGCGCGACTAAAATCTAAAGCTCCCTATTATATTACTGCTACATTCAAGTATATTTTGTGCGACGAGGGCCGTCCGGTTAAGTGTACGAAATTACATAGGGCTACTGTTTACCACTGGAAATATTCATTTGAAGTTTCTGGCATTTAGCTTTGCACCACAATGATTCCTGCTAGTGAGAGTGTCTTTCATTTTATTTCATTTCATTTTACGACGGAGATAGATTAAGTGAATAATATCACAGACTTTGCCGTAGATATTCTCGACAAATAGGTAAAATTGTTCCCGTATCACAGCCTCCTTTATCATTACTATGTGATATGCTTCCCTATAAAACAAGAATGGTGGATGATTACAACTGTCGTTACGATAACCACAAGGATTCAAATGGCATCACTGTAACAGTTATTCTCATTATACTATTGTTGCGATACGGATACCTATCCTGTTTCACGATACATAAAGTCAATATAAGCCCTGTGTCGAAAAAAAAAAATCTGGTTTGCACAAGACTAGTATGTGACAAAATGCACTCACGTTATAACGAACACAGTTATAACAAAATTTTGGCTACAACGAAGTAGAATTTAGGGTCCAAAATTATCAGAAATCTCCATACACTTTATTTGTGTCGGATATTAGGGGATTCCGATATCAACGAAAGAAAACTACCAGTCCCGAGGACATTATAACGGCTGCCCAGTCCTCTGTACATCAAAGCTCACCTCTCGATTCAGCAATCCTCTCCTCGATGTCAGCCATGATGCCAGATATTTTCCTGAAGAAAGGATCTCTGCCGGAGCGTCCTGGAACTATCCTCTGAACTGTAATAGATAGATATAATAAAAGAACCAATTCGCGTCATTCTCATTAATGTAGGATCGCTGATACATGCTAGGATAGAATTTGACCAGCAGATTTCAAACATGCGAAAAAACCAAAGACGCAAAGGAAATTGTACGCATGGTATGAAAGTTATGTAGTTTCAGACAGGGTGCACGAACCTTAAAGTTACTAAAATGACTAGTCATTCAGACTGAGATGCGTCGATTTTGTTACTTTTTGTTCTATACAGGTATTGTGTGTTTGCTAGGCTTGTTTCACTGTAAGTCCAAGCAGCTATTATTTTTCTCTTTCTGCTCTGACCACACACATGTGTAGCTTAACGTGAAGAGAGAGGAGAGAGGCAGAAAATAGACACTTGATTTGACAGTTTATGATGTCTACATCAATAAATAAACTATTTTGGTCAGTCTATCGTTTATTTCGAACGGGTGTCATTGGCATGATGTAATACTACTCGTCCTAGTTGGCTTCCCGCGGCCAACGGGCATCTTCCAAGCGGTCGAACAAAACAGATGAAAAGGGTCACACCTCCTTCAAAAGGTGTACACAAACTCA
Organism: Diadema antillarum; assembly: GCF_040938485.1. Lineage (NCBI taxonomy): Eukaryota > Metazoa > Echinodermata > Echinoidea > Diadematoida > Diadematidae > Diadema > Diadema antillarum. Next base: position 331,284 of record NW_027271112.1, read on the forward strand.
AGTTAGCATGTTGAAACGTCAGAACAATGCTGGACACGGACGGCCACAGACCTTAATGGCGGTCCACCCTCATCGCTCGTGAGGTCTCCAGACTCGACATAGACATAGCTGCTCTCAGCGAAGTCCGCCTTGCAGATGAAGGTAATCTCAAAGAACATGGCGCGGGCTACACACTCTACTGGTCTTGCAAGCCTCGATATGAACGTCTATCGAGTTGGTTTATGGTCAAGAATTCCATCGCCTCCAGGCTCGAAAACCTTCCAACAGGCCACTCTGACCGGATTATGTTCATGTGTCTCTCCCTTCGCAACGGTCAATATATCACTCTGTTCAGTGTATATGCCCCAACCCTTCAGGCGGAACCAGCCGAAAAGGATAAGTTCTACACTGATCTGCGCATCTTCTCCCAACAAGTTTGGGAAGACAACAAGTTTATCATCCTTGGTGACTTCAACGCCCGCGTCGGGAAAGACTCGGAAACCTTGTCAGGAATTCTTGGTAAACATGGCATCGGAAAGTGAAATGACAACGGACGCCTCCTGCTGGAGTTCTGCACAGAACAACAACTAGTCATCACAAACACCCTTTTCCATCAGAGGGACATTCTAAAGACTACCTGGATTCACCCTGGTCCAAACAATGGCATCTATTGGACTACAACGTGACGTGCATCACACCAGAGTTATGCCCAGTGCTGAATGCCACACTGACCATCGGCTTGTTCGCTGCAAGTTAAACCTTCATTTCAAGCCTAAGCTGAAATACAGAGGGGCTCATCAGAAGAAATTCAATGTTGGTTACCTGCTGTCAGCTGAAGTGAGATGTAATTTTCAGACGAATCTCCAAACAAGACTTGAAGATAAGATCTACTTCAAGGACATTTCTCCTGTTAAAGTCTTTTGGGCTAGGATGAAATCAGCCATACAACAATCCTATAAAGAGGTACTGGGACTCTCCTCCTGGAGGAACAAGGATTGGTTTGACGAAAGCAATCAGGAAATCAAAAAGCTACTTGTTAAGAAGCGATCTGCCCACCAGGCTCATGTCACGAATCCATCCTGTCCAGTGAAAAAAGTGTCTTCCGTCTTGCATGCAGCCACCTTCAGCGCAAACTTCGAGAGATCAAGAATGAGTGATGGACAAGCCTTTCCAAACAAACTCTACTTTGTGCCGACACTGGCGACCTGAAGGGTTTTTATAAGGCACTGAAGACTTTCCATGGTCCCTCACGCCAAATTCAAAGTCCTCTTCGTAGCGCAGACGGCGAAATTCTCAACGACAAGACCTCCATCCTCACCCGATGGTCAGAGCACTTACAGTCTTTCTTCAGTGCCAACCGCACAGTACGAGAATTTGCCCTGCTCCTGATTCCCCAACAGCTCTTTAAACCTGAGCTGGATGAGTTCCCTACCCTCGAGGAGACACTTAAATCGATCGGACAAATGAAAATCGGCAAAGCAGCAGGTGTAGATGGAATCCCCCCAGAGGTATGGAGGGCTGGTGGAAAGCCCTACATACCAAGCTTTACGAGTTCTTCACGCTTTGCTGGAACCAAGGCCAACTACATCAAGATCTTCGCGATGCAATTATCATCACCCTGTACAAAAACAGAGGAGAGAAATCAGAGTGCACCAACTACAGAGGAATCACGCTGCTTTCCATCGCGGGCGAAATCCTTGCGCGAATTCCTCTCAATAGACTAACGTCTAGTGTCGCAGAAAGTCTTCTCCCAGAATCGCGTAAGTGTGGTTTTCGCGTAAACAGAGGAACTGTTGACATGGTCTTTGCCCTCAGACAGCTCCAGGAAAAGTGCAAGGAACAAAACAAAGGACTTTACAATACCTTTTTTGACCTAACTTAAGCCTTTGACACAATGAGTAGGAATGGACTCTGGCAAATTCTGGAGCGCCTTGGTTGTCCCCGAAATTCCTCAATATGATTATCCAACTGCATGAAAACCAGCAAGGCCGGGTTAGATATAGAAGTGATTTCTCCCAACCCTTCCCAATTGACAACGATGTAAAGCAAGGCTGTGTTCTTGCACCGACCCTGTTTACCATCTTCTTCAGTATGATGCTCAAACAAGCCATGGAAGAGTTCAATAACGAAGATGCTGTTTACATCCGGTACCGCACAGATGGCAGTCTATTTAAGACGTCTGCAAGCTCACACCGAGACGCATGAGCTACTGGTCCGTGGGCTACTCTTCGCAGATGATGCCGCTCTTGTTGCTCATTCAGAGTCTGCTCTCCAGCGCTTAACGTCCTGCTTCGCAGTTACTACTAAAGCATTTGGCCTTGAAGTAAGGCTAAAGAAAAGCGAGGTTTTTCATCAGCCGACTCCTCGACAGGATTACCAATCTCCCCACATAACCTTAGGGCAAACAGAACTCAAAACAGTTGATCAATTTACTTACCTCGGCAGCACCATCACATCCAACGCAAGAGTCGACAAAGAAATAGACAACAGACTTGCTAAGGCAAGCAACGCCTTTGATAGACTGCACGACAGAGTCTGGAAAAACAACCACCTGAAGAAACAGACAAAGATCAGCGTGTATAGAGCCGTTGCCTTACCAACTCTCCTGTACGGCTCTGAGTCATGGGCCATCTACCGGCATCATCTACGCCTTCTTGAGCGCTTCCACCAGCGATGCCTCCGCTTCATCTTAAACATCCACTGGAGTGACTTTGTCACCAACATCAAAGTTCTTGAGCTGGCAGAGACTACAAGCATCGAAGCCACACTGATGAAAACTCAACTGCACTGGGCTGGCCATGTCTCGAGAATGGAAGACCATCGCCTTCCGAAGGTCATGCTGTACGGTGAGCTCTCTTCTGATCACCGAGACAGACGTGAATCCAGGAAGAGGTACAAGGACTGCTTGACGAGAACCTTGAGCACCTGCAACATCGATCGCCGACGGTGGACTGCTATCGTCTCCGATCGCACATCTTGGCTCCTTACTGTCCGACGAGCAACAGCCGCCTTTGAGGATGATGACAGAGCCCACCTCAATAGAAACATACAACAGAGGAAAAACCCAACACCCAACACCAACCCGATTTTCCCGTGCAACCGCTGCAACCGTGCCTGCCTGTCCCGCATCGGACTCATCAGTCACTTTCGAGCCTGCAGCAGACGTGGACTTCCTTGAATCTTCGTTCGCGAAGCAAAGCCATACATACATACATACATATTACTTGTATCTTTTTATTTTCTGCGTATACAGCACGACGGTTGAAAATAATATTCAAGTTCATCTTTCTAAGGAATAAATGATTTCCACCAAGCAAATATTCATGTTGCAATATTCTCACACGACAAGCATCGCGTTAATTTAGCCGGGCAAGGAACCGCCTATTGGCTCTCGTATTTACATGCTTTAACTTTACCATAAAATGGCGTTGTTTTGCGTCATTGACCATAACGAATATTCCATCCGACATAATGTCCAAGGTGTTCAAGATTATATTGACGCACTTTTAGAAAAGAATCCAACTCTTGGTGGGAGAACGAATGTCGTGACAAACCCGAATGAAATTGAACTGAATTCTGTTACCGAAGACTGTCGAATCGTAATTCCTAGAGGTCAATATTGATGAATTGATATTATACCATGTTTACTGCATCTACCAATCTATGCTACAAGACCAGAAGAAAGTGATTTACAGGTGACGAATATCGAGTATTTCAGACTACGATCAGTATCGGGTATAGCAATTTTGCCAAGGTCCTCTCACTGTATACATTGGTGAAAGAATGTGGGCGAAAGAAGTGAGGACAGCCTACTGTCGCGCTCGGCTGGGCTTGCTTCGCTCTAGTCGCCCGTTATAGCCATCATGCAGCGAGAGGTCCTTGACAAAAGGCTATGGTATAAGTGACACAAAAACAAAGGCGCAAATACTCAATAGTGAATGACGCGCCTCAAACACAACAACAACAACAATGACAAAGTATAGGTAAAGGGCTCTGGAGGGCACCCTACTCACTTTGGCTTGGACCGTCATCTTGGTCATCGAAAGTCACGTCGTTGGTTTCTCGAGGTATAATGGCGTCCAGGTTGGCACACAGCCTAATGATATGCTCTTCTGCTTCCTTCAGGTTCTTCGCGTATCCAACACCAGGAGAAGCTGTTAGGCCTAGAATCTGACCACGAAAAGAATGTTTCATAAGTCGGGAATAAGATTCACTTAAATTAAATTCAATTATTTCTTAGGTTCATGTTCTTTTCGCAGAATATTGTATTAATTTTTTTTTTTAAATGAATAGGGCATAGGGCGTACAGTTCGTACCAGTATACACAAAGAGAAATAAGTCCGTTAGACGTTTTTGTGCAATTTCCCATCGCATTACAGTAGACCTTCGTAGTTCGAGAAAATGCAGACAATTGTATTAGACAAACAAACTGGTGAAAGTCTCATCAAAATCACCCATAGACAATAAAAATTACGGAAGGTTTAAGTGTCATATTTCAATTGATGTAACTTTAATCATAACCTTGTATGAAATGCAAGGTTTTTTTATAACTGATTTGATGCTGTGATGTCAAAATAACCGTCTCGACTACGGTAGTATGGCATGCAGAAAACTCTCAACGTCATTTCCGTCTTTATCTCTCGTTTGACAGGAACTGACCTGAGGTCTTTGAGCCGTTGGTCGATTCAGTTTCAGGTCACGGTATAGAGCCATGAGCACATTGTACGGGTCCGACTTCTGCAGAATGTCAAAACAATGATAGAAATGATCGGGCATTGTTTTATATTGACTGATTGGGCAACGGTAAACATTTTATGTGAAGTGCTACCATAACAATCGAACAGAAGTGATATGTTAAACCTTGTTTCGGTAGGCTTGTTTAGTGGAACTCTGCGACAAGCATCGAAAAATACACATTAAAGACGAAGTAGGCGTGGTTTTGTTTTCTGTTTTTAAACATGTGAACAGATGACTTACAAATAGAAGCGAGGGCCATTAGGAAGAACAATGCTAACACTAGCGAGGCTGCCATAGTTAATTTGTCCATGTATTTCTAAGATAGACTTCTTATAGGTCACGTAGGAGATGAGCTAGGGAAAACGAACCTGACAATGATGGCATTCGTCCAAGACAAGTAGATCGATTTGAGATAGACTAACTCCCGACGTGCTATCCTTCAGTGCGTTGACCAGGATCTGTGCTGTTAGCACGATGATGTCATTGCTGTCAACGACAGTGTCCAGCGGTGCCCCAGCAATCTCTTCCCCACTCACACCGGCCACCCTACACTTACCACGAAGATACTTGAGGCAGCGCTCCTTCTGCTGTATTACAAGGGGGACCTACAAGAAGAAAGTGTCGGACTTTACTCTTGGAAAATGTCCATGAACAGAACATTCATTTTCTGCACCTCTCTTGTGCGCCAATCAATTTTTGTCAGGAGTCAAAGTTCATTCATTATTAGAAAAAAAAAAGTATTGTAGCAGCCGCAAGAGCACATAAACAACATTTGAAAAAAGTTTCATTTGGCTATGATTTATTATACTTGACACATAAATGATGTGAATCATATCTCCACAAATAAAAGGCAAAATTTCTATTTGTATTCCTCATATGGAATTACTATTATCACTGCCCATCCTAACTTCGTAACATCTGTAAATCCCAGTTTAAGCCAGTTATGTGACCTTTGACTTTAAACCCTGGTGGCTAGCTCTAAATCTAATCCATTGAACATGTGTTTTTTTTTAATCCTGGCAACGAGATCTATGTGGACAGACGGACGAACGTACAACCCAAAAGCATTATGCTTCTAGCACCCTTCAGCATAAAAGCCAATAAGTCATTGCTATAAACAGAAGAAAATATGCCACATGTTGCATGTCATATTAGTACGTAAGGGAAGAATAGTAAACTAAGTTAGTTGATGAAGCATAAACATTAGTCTGTGCTTATGTTCGCTATATTATGTGAGAGCGGTTTTCTTCAATAGAAACCGACCCAATACGTACTTTGTTTACCACGAAGACTATCTTCTTGTTTCCATGGCTGCTGCTCGCACCAAGTTCACTGTCTGACGAATGTAAAAACAGTCGCTGGATCACAGCAATGGCAACTTCAGTCTTGCCCTTGCCCGTCGGGAGGACAACCAGTGAGTTCTCACCACGAAGAGATTGAGCCGCAACCTTCTCCTGGTAAGGCCTCAGTATGAGATCCTGGGGTCCCTCATTGACAGCAGTGTCCACATCCATTGTCTTCTCGTCAACTACCTCTTCTGTCTCGGTTGTTTCCATTAGGATTTCTTCATCTGTTGTGCAAGAAATGTGAATTGATATGATTAGATTTGATTATAATTACGAAAGCTTTGCTGGTTTATACATAGTTATCATATACAAATATGAATTTATCTTTCCGTTAAATCTCAAGTTTACACTACAAATACAAGAACAATGCGAAACAATCGACGCTTTATCATAATATCTGGTAGAACGGCAACAACATTTAGTTTGGGTTTTTTCTTGGAAATGTTCACAGCCCTATATTCCACAATGCCCGAAGTACTTGTTGGTGACTTGTTCAAAAGAAGAAAATACAAGAAGAAACGAAAGGGAAAGATTTAACGATTTCGTAAAATTAATAATATTATTAATAATAATAATAACAATAATAATAATAATGATAATGATAACAATAATAATAACAATAATTAGAATAATGATAATGATAATAATGATAATAATGAAAAAAGAGAAGATTGATTTTCGCATCTTTGCTATGTGCTCTGTCTTGGCAAATATATGACACCAATCTGTTCGCCACACCGCACCCATGACAACTTACACCAAAGTGTGTATATCTATTCTGAAAACCGATTTAGGATAGCATTTGTCAAAACGCCTTGATCATATATAACCATACAGTCCCTCCTAGCTGTAGCCATGTCATTTAAACCATTTGAACTGTCACAAGTGTTCAATATGGAAGTATGAACACCATAATTTTTTGTAGTAGATCATAGGTAACGAGCATGAAAAAAAGACTTGTCTAATTATTACAGTTCGCCAAGAAAAGAGAAAACGTACACAAGGGTTCTTCTACCACACTTTTAACGTGTTATAACCTCGGGAATAAAACGGGAAGAAAAAAAAAGTGATAAAGTGAAGGTTAAGTATTGAAAATTGCAATGGTTTTACTTTGGTCAGGGTCTGCATCCTCTATCCCAAGGGCAAAGTTTTTCAACTGACGTAGCTCATGAGCGAGATCTTTCGACCCACTCTCATCAAGTCCCTTCACAAGGCGGTCAAAGAAATCTTCGTCTTTTCGCTGGAGTCTCAACATGAGCTCCGTGCAGGCAGCAATAGCTCCGTAGTTCTCATTCTAACATTCGTTGAGAAAAGTGACGGGAGAACAAAATCATACTTTTATATTCATAATATTATGTCTATGTCTAATGTGACATTGAATGAGGAGACGTTTGCAGAATTCAATACGTGACATAATCATGGGTGTGTATACACATATAATATATTGTATAAACATACATATCTAAAAGTAGAGGCTGAAGTGGAGCCACTTAAGTTGAATATCTACAGAGAAAGCGAGCGATAGAGAGACAGATAGGAAAAATAAATAAAATGGCGAATCATCTTTAATGGCCCAAAACTTTGGAATTCTGTAAATACTGACATCAACTAAAACCCAGTGGATGTTCCGAACAAAGTCAAACTTTGTGACAACTTATAGAAATTCCAGACATTATTTTGCGGAAAGGGGAAGCATATCGATAGGTTACTGTTCCATACTGCTTTCCACTCTTTGTGCATGTGCATGCTTAAATAGTTATGAACTCTGTAATAACAATTCTACAGGGATAACCAGACCCCTTTTAATCCTTGAACACTCATTATGCGCACCTAATTCATATACTTTAATCCGTTCCATACTGAATTCTGAAATCCCCATAGACTTAATACACAGACCACAGGTTCCCGTGCGGAATGGGTAAATAATTCATGTACTTCATAGCATCAACGCAGACAATTCAGAGTCTGAGGGAAAATTATGGGTGTATAAAAGTATAAAAACTTATACATTTTGTACTATCAAGCAGGTTTTACTATTCACATGCTTTTTTAATGAGTAGAATAAATGCAAATAATGTAAAGTCTGTAAACTGAATGACCCATATTTTGTGGTGCGCGGTAACAAAAAGGAGTTTATACGAAGTTACGAAAACATATACACGATAGTTACAAAAAGAAAATAAGTAATTGAAGCAGAGAACCAGAACAGTCCGCGTTATGTAATGTTACAGAGTTGTATATTTTGTGCATTCATGACTACTTAAGAATATCAAATTATCATTCATTAACATTCATTTTTTGCAGTAAATCATCGCAGATGTTTTATGTATACGCCCCATCATCTTCATAGTTGAGATATGGAAAATAATTATGTCTTTTCAGATATGTTAAGATTATGCTGTGCGAAAATCCCGCTGAAACGTATGGGTGTTTTTCCTCTTTTTTTCTGCAGATGGCATAGTGTTACCTTTCGTCGAATTTTTTCGATGTCATTTGAATTCAAACAGGATCCTTCTAGATGCTTCATTACATCCATTGTGCTCATGTCTTTCAGCTTCTCCAGGTAAACCTTCATGAGGAACTTGTAGTAGTCTCTTCTCTTCGAGGTCAAATTCGATGTCCCTTCAAGATGGTGGCGAAGATATTCATTATCTGGGAGGGAAAGTATCACGTATATAGCCATGGTGACAGTTGAATCGACTGGATCGATTTGTTTTCAGTCATTACTCACATAATTTTTAGAATGATATTATTGTATCATCCGTGATCACTGCTTATGCGTGTTGAGATATTGTCATTGTATTTGCGCATAACTGTCTACATTATTTTCGCAAGAATTCCTCGTGTTGAATGACAACTTAAAAAGGCATTCCAGACGATTCATGTAATTTCACATCATGTTTAGTATACATAAATTGATCGTGGCATGTATAGACTTGTGGAATTTATTGTGATCCTTGAGGGGATACACCATTTTAAAAACTAAAATATGATTCACTGTAACAAGGATGATGACATAGGGAGCTCACATATTCCAGTAATATACCAGCGTCATTCCATTACAATACCAGTTGCTAAACAAGATGCTTTTTCTTTTGTTCTGCTTCATTGAGCACCTAACCATGCACGCTAATGCGAAGCTGCTATGTCATCATCCTCATTCATTGTGATTTTTTACTTTTTAATAGTATTATTCCTCATCCCAAATATTACCTATTCTGAAAATCTTTACCAAGTATGATCATTTATATAGGACTACAGACGTTCAGATGCAAACGTCTAGAAATTGATAAAAGTCAAGCGAAGGATGTGTGTTATGTTACACGAATCTTTTTCTTTCACCGCTTTTTTTTCAAACCATTCTTTTGCTTTTTTTTATGTCACCATTATGCATTATAATTGTGGTAATAAAATATATATACAAGCACACATAATTATATTCGAAGAGACGAGTCCTTATTGAAAGGATATAAACCACTAAGATTGTCATGATGCTGGGAATTGCAAGAGAAGAAGTGCCCATAGATAGTACCTTCATGGTTAGTGGTTTTGAAACGGCTGATATCCAAAACATAGTAAAACAAATCGGTATCAATAAAAGTTGGGACCCTATAAATATCATTGAATAAACGTATCAATTATTAGCAAAAATATAGATATGAGCACAAAAATGTAACAATACGAGATAACTCTGAGTTGTTTCTTTGGTGTATTTATAGTATATCCAAGGACGTTGACTCTGCTTGATGTGTATGGCTCAGTATGATCAGGGAGATATCGTCTCACCTTCCTGATGTGCAATAATTTGAATGTGGCAACATGGTAGTCTTGTAGAATATTTTGAGTGTGAAGTTTGTCGTACAGGTGTTATGTAATTTCCTTAAAACATTGTGATGCCAAGAAATGTCATATTATGCACGTTTAAAACACTGCTGTATGAATCTGTGTACATCAACATCTCTCCATGAAAATGCAGTATATATACGCAAATCAAACGTAAAATCAATAATTAAATACAAAAATATGAAAATACATAAATAGATGATTCGATGTGATGAGCAAATGGGTAGTTATAAAGAGATATTGTTATCAAAATGTCGTTGAGAAGAAACAAAACAAAGGAACAGTACTAAGTTTAGTTTACTGAAATTAGAGGATTATCTTACTGTGCATGCACAAAAAGGTCATGAATTAAATCATATTCTGACCGAAAGTTTACCAGATTTGTCAAGAGCTTCCATGAAGGCCTGGAAGATTCCTCGTTTATCCCCCACCTTCTCCAGCATGTCTAGGAACTTCTGCACCAGGTCTTCACGAGTAGTGTTACCGTTAAGGCATCGCTGCTGTAGTGCCTCTATGTCGACTGGTGTCAAAGAAAATAGTGTAAAACAAACAAACGTCAAGGGGAGGTTCAGTTTCCGCTGAGATGAGCTTTGAGGTTTCAAACATCTTTTGATTTTTTTTTTTAGATAATGAGAAACCTGTAATGAAATTTGAAAGAGTATGTAATTCTACAAGGAATTCAAAATTAATCTTATTTGATGAAAATTAGATTTAAAATGGATATCCAAAACAAAGCAATCCCAATCAAGTTTGGGACCCACCTTTTGTCATTTATAGGATCCCATTGTTTTACTTTGTTTTTGGATATCTCAGCCATTTCAAAACCAATTTTAAGCAAATAAGATTTAATTCCTTTTAGAATTTTATGCTCTCTCTTTAACATTTCATAGAGTGATTTCTATTAAGTATCTCACAAAAACTTAAAAGCTAAATTCTTACCGAATTCAAAACTACACTATCTCTTGATTAAACAATATCATCACTATGTAGCATCAGTCAAAGTTTGCACTACACGCATTTCTTTCAGCAAAGAAACATACAGCTCTATAAAGAACACCAACAACAAAGAATGAGTGATTTTCAAGTGCTCGTGCTAGTGCTGTGCTATTGGTAGTGCTAGTGCTAGCCCCCGAATAACAGCGTTAAATCGAGCTCCAACACCGACGGTCAGATTAACGAGGCGATACCGATCAAAATTATCGATCACCAGCACTAAGTGTTGGAATCACAGCACCGCGAGCCCCGCGGGAATTGTCCGACGAAAAAAGTGATTGCGCGTGATTACAGTCAAATATTAAAAGATGTAGCAAAAATTGCTTAGTTTTAGAGACATAATGAGGAAGACAGATTAAAATGCCACAAATCACATCCACTCCCCAAATTACAACTATCTTAATTTTGCTCTCAGGCTCAGATTTATAAAGCCATGTCGTGAGTGTTCGTGTACGTTACGTGGGCGACCATTGTATTAGCATAGACTTAGCACGTAAAACGTGCATCTACAGTCAAACCTGTCTATAGCGGCCACCCAAGGGATGCGGAAAAAATGGCCGCTATAGACAGGTGGCCGCTATAGACAGGTAATCCAACTTTGTGTGCATTGCCTACATGTACGTGTACATGCATCGTCGTTGTATACGTCTATAAATACTTACATGTACATGTATGTGTGTACGTATGCACACTTGTGTATCATGCATAGAACAGTTCCGGTGTTTATGAAATTGTGGCACAGTATAGCATGTGCACAGTCATGAAGAAAGCTTAACACCAGTGCATTATTATGACTGAATGAGTGATGAATACAACGGTGGCGATCCCTGAACGTTGCCCAGGAATGACTGGCACGGCTAAAAAGCAGAAAAACACCCTGAATTATCGGCTCGGCTACGGCTCCATCGGGTTTTTGGCCGCTATAGACAGGTTAAAATCTACCGCGGGAAACAAAATTTGTGGCCGCTGGCCGCGTTAGACAGGTGGCCGCTATACACAGGATCTTTAACATTGCTTTTCTCTCGGGGGGGGGGGGGATTTTTCAGTGGCCGCTATAGACAGGTGGCCGCTATAGAGAGGTGGCCGCTAAGGCAGGTTTGACTGTATTATGGCAGTGAATATGAGTCTTGCACACGGCAATGCTAACACCAGCACCGAACTTGAAATGACGCTGTTAGTCAATGGCGAAAAAGCACGTAAATCGCTAACACAATCGGCCGAGCTCGGTTCAGCAGACGACATTCAACACCGAGCCCAGCACCAACTAGTACCGGAAATACGTCACAATTTTGAGGTCAACTCCCAACACCGACGTGATTTCAAGTTCGGTTTTATCGCCGGTGCTAGTGTTGAGATAGCACTAGCACTAGCACTATAAAGCACCGAACTTGAAATCACCCATTCTCATTTATCTAGCTTCATGAAGCACACACACACACACACACACACACACACACGCGCGCACACAAATCGATCCGTGGAGACAAAGGTTGAGATATCCAAAACTCGATTATCACAGTGCTGGTTGTTATATACACTCAGCACAAAAAGAAAGTAAACACTTTTTCAAGTTGATATTTTTCATAGAAGACTTTAATGAAAATCAAGGTATATATACCATAGCAAGGGGGTTTAATTGGCTATCAACTTAGCAGGTCAATATAAAGGGTAATTTTACGCATGAGTGAACACTTTCATTTTTGTCCTCAAAAGCATAAAAGTAAAAAATTGCAAAGATTGGCATGTTGTCTTTCATTTGCATGTGCCCTTAAAGGAAACAACGATAACAAAAGACCAGTTTCAGACAATGAGAGACATGAATGAAGTAGCAAAAATAGGTTTTCGTTCTCTTTATCTCTTTATGACCTCAAAAAACTGTCAAAGTGGGAAACATAACAGTGCATAAAGGGAGAAAATAAGAATTTTCTGTCAACTCAAGCTTTAAATGACACAGGGAGTAAAGGCACAAAGATAATGAAGTGAACAATATCTTTATTTCATTCATTTGATTTAGTATAATCTAAGAATTCACGAGACAAATTCAAGAACCAAAAATTATTTACAATTTTCTTAATTTGATTAAAAAAAAATCAGTTCAAATTTGTATCATTTTTGTTGATATTGCTTCATCTCATTTCATTTGAATTCGGATTTTTCATTTTCCTCCACTATTTCTTGCATTTATTGATCTTTTGGGCTTTAAAGATATTGCAGGGATCACAGTTTCATTTACAACCTATTTCATGTTTTGGTTGCGTTAAATGTGTCTTTTTTTTCTTATTGTTACATGTCAGAGCACTTGCGCATGACTGATAACGTGTACGTTTCTGCAACTTGTACTGCTGTGCCTTCAAAGAGAAAAACAAAGGTGTTCATTCATGCCTAAAGTTTCCATTTTTATTGACCTTCCAGGTTGGAAGCCAATTAAATTACCAAGTACTTTTCATATGGTAAAGAACACATTGAATTTTAGCCAAATTATATGAGAAATACAAACTTGAAAAAATGTTTCTTCTTCTTCTTTCAATAAAGTACAGGCCACCTTGTGGTGTATCAGCGTACTGGTTAACTATATACACAGCCCAGTCGCTGTAAGTGCGCAGCGTACGAACAGCGTCTGGTCGGGCTACCTGAGTCTAGGGCAATTACCCCCTGGGCAATTACCCCGCACCCTTCCCCTGGCCCTAATCCTAATCCTAATTCTGAACCTAGTCCTATCCCTAACTCAAACTCCTAACCCTAACCCTAACCCTAACCCTAATCGTTACTCTAAGCTTACCACTAACCAGTATTTAGCCGGGGGGTAATTGCCCTCTCGGGGTAATTGCCCGGATACGGGCTACCTGTATATGGTATGGTGCGAGGTGCAGTCATGCATGTATAGTGTATTTCATAATGTTTGCTCAGAAGGCACAAAATTATGTACAGTGCTAATTAAAACGTGCCACTAAAAACTGCTCCTTCCATCTAGCGGAGCAGGAGATGGTTCACCTCTTCCTTGAACATTAAAGGAGAGGTGCCGTTGATGGCTTGGTCTGGTAGGCTGTTCCATGTATACTTTTTTTTCTTTTTTTTTCTTTTTTTTTTTGGTGAGTGTATATACCACTGGAGTGAGTTCAAGATTTTAAGTGAATGTTGAAAGAAATCTTCTGGGGTGGAGCCATAATAGTCAAGTTTTTGAGTAAGGAGGTACATTTATTGAATCCTGATGTGTGTGTATGGGGGGGGGGGGGGGGTATGGGATCATGCAGTATACGAAATTTCTGACTGTATACTGTACAAGTATTCACCAACTGTGCACCACAATATTACACATATCATTATTTTCTGTTAGGGGCGCGGACTCAAGAAATTCAGACGACAATGATAATATACTCTCCACCTCAATTCTCAACTTCCCCACAAGTTTTCTAAAAGACATCTATTTTGGTTTTCTCTATTCCATGCCCATCAAAATAACTCTTGAACTTTACTGACTCACTCAGTTCAAACACACCCACACACAGCTGCCACATGCACCACTCAGTAGATATTGGTATTCAGTCCTATTGTCACTATAGGAAAATACCAATATCGACTGAGTACACTGACGCTGGATGCGGTTGTAATACTGTATGTTTGGAAGTGCCATCACGTCCTCACTACGCTCTAGTCTCCAGTCTAGAAAACTGAGTGGAAACAGGGGGAAGCTCTCACTCGAGATCTCACTCGAACATGACAAGGCATATCGTTCTTTTCGTGTAATTTGATTAAAAAATAACATAAAAACAAGGAAACAAACAGAAATAGATTCCATGCGACGATTTAGTGTGTGCGAACCGGTAATCGCAACGTTTCTGTTTGGAATTGCAGACTACTATAATAATAGTACTAGTATGCGCCGATAGTGAACCGTAACGCGGAAGAACGCATTACTGTAAGACTATATTTTTTATATATATCTAGCACATGTGGTGTGTTGTTGTTTTTTTTTTTCTCTCTCTCTCTCTATTTTTTGCACACTTCTTTGTTGAAAACGCACATGAATACTATCGTGTAATGAGGGATTGGCTTTTGCGGCTTAATAAATTCGGATGAATCCGTATACTTTCCCATTCACTTTACTTGAGGAGAGTATGGATCAGATCTGACACACATATACATGTACTGACAAAGTTAAAATACAAATTTTTAATCCTCACCTTTCTCAGGGCCCGTGAACATCTGAGACATGTAGGGCAGGACATCGTCGGGCTCTAAAACCTCCAACAAGACAGGTCTGTAGACTACCGTTACTACTTTGATGTTCCGTTCTCCGTCCTGCTCTCCTCCTTCGGCCATACTTCAAGTCGATTCCGCGTATCTTTTCCGTAGTCGTGTAGATAATAGTGCTAAAACCTCAGCCTTGCTCACACCGAATGATTTGGCCAATGTTGTGGCTCAGTATGATTATTTCCTCTGGTTTTCTATAGAGGCTGGAATGTTACTCTGCACTTAATCATCTTTCTAGCCACTGCACTGGTGTGACGAGTGCATGTCTATGTGCATTCCTGTGGAGATTCCCTCCCCCTCTTTGTTTTTGGAATAGCGAAGGAGCTGGTAGATGTAACCAAGTTGTCGGTTGGTTCAATAGCTGCATAGTACACGAGTGTAGCCAATCAGCTGTGGCGAACTATTCTGCCTGTGACGCTTTAATAGTCAGGAAGTGGGATTCCCACAGGGTAGCTGTAGATGGGAAAGTGGGAATTCCCCACACTCTTGCTCGCTTCGTTTCGCAAGGGCACACACAACGCTCACAGCATTACGACATAGGTGAAATAGCCGCAGCACTCTTCAAGTCAACAATGCAATCATGGAATGAGCCACATGGAATATAGACCATTGAACGCAACAGCAGCATAATGAGAAGAGCTTTCCTTTTCTTTTCTTTCCTTCCTTCCTTTCCTCAGTATACAGTATAACTATTTTGTTACGTACGAATATACAACTTATGGCTGCCTCTCTCCCTCTCTCTCTCTCTCTCTCCCTCCCTCATCTCTTTTTCCTCCCAAAGGACTCGTAACACCCTGTGGCATACACGAATTCGATCAACATGAAAATTGTTTGGGAGGGGAACCGTTCTTGTTTCTTGTTTTATTTTAAAGGGGATAGCTAGTAACTGGGAATAATGGGGGAAGATTGTTCCTATTCTTGTAGGATTCATTTAAGTCTTACCAGTAATAGAGTACATTATATATTCATTGTTGTGTGAAAATTATTTGCTTCAGAATGGTGTCATATTCAAGTAATGTACATTTTAATGTTTCCAGGTTAGCATACCTGAACAGTGACGGGGCATTAAAGTGCACATTACTACGTCACTGTACAGGTACGCTAACCTGGAAACATTAAACTGCACATTACGTGAATATGACACCATTGCATTCTGAAGCAAATAATTTTCACACAACAATAAATATATAATGTACTCTTAAATGAATCCCACAAGGATTGGACCAATCATCCCCCAGCATTCCCACTGATTTCCACTGATCAGTTACTAGCCACTCCCTTTAAAATGATATCTCCTGATACCTCTAGTAAAATGTATGTCGGGGAACAGATATTGCTGGCTGAATATGATTTTGTGGGATATCCCTCAGCTTGCATAATGGCTCGCCATTGAAGTGCCACTTAAACTCCTTCATTATTATTTGTTTTGAGTATAAGTATATTGAAAAAATTTGGGGCAAGGGATCAATAAACTCTGAAAAATGGGTGTGGCAAGCTGCTGGTCCTCTTGGGTTGTTATACAGTATGTTCCAGGAAAAAAAATGACAATCAGATTTTCGCATTGATAACACCCAACATGGTTAAATTGTCTATAAATGCTACTTCAGGGTCTTAAAAGATAATATTTTGGCTCTATTTTGCAGAAAACCCCATTCAATTTGGTTAAGCGGTCACAGATCAATATGGATTGTTAGCATGTCATGAGTCTGATTCTTCCAAGTTTAGCACTTCGATGATCTTGTGTGTGAACACATCAGACAGAACTTGGAGGGAAGAGATTTCTGACATCCTCTACAAAATTCCTCATTTCTCTTTGACCACTGAAGCAAATCGAATGGGGTTTTCCTTAAAGGGCAAGTTCACCTTCATAGACATATGGGTTGAGTGAATGCAGCAATATTAGTAGAACACATCAGTGAGAGTTTGAGGAAAATCCGACAATCCGTTCAAAAGTTATGAAATTTTAAAGTTTCTGCTCAGTCATGGCTGGATGAGAAGACTACTATAGCTTGTGATGTCACATGAGTACAACGGTATAAAGAAAGTATAAAGAAAATTCACCTTATTTTCACTTTTCTTGCATAACAAAAGAACATTCGACTTCTCTCTTTCAGAAGGCAAGGGGAATAATATTATTATCCTTAACATACATCAGTAACAAGTCCAAGAAATGTGCACTTCATTCAAAAAGTAAAATTTTGTGAAATTCTCTTTTTATTTTCATCATATCGTTGTACGCATATGACATCACACTCTATAGTAGTCTTCTCATCCAGCAGTAATTGCGCAGATACTTAAAAAATGCATAACTTTTGAACGGATTGTCGGATTTTCCTCAAACTTTCACTGATGTGTTCTACTAATATTGTTGCATTCACCCAATCCACATGTACATGAAGGTGAACTTGTCCTTTAAGATGTGGGCAATGAGTTATCATACCCTGAATTTGTATTGAGATTGATTCAATATTTTAAAGATATCATTGCGGAGGGTACCGTTGTAATTTTCTACTTTTTTTTGGGGGGGGGAGGGGACATACGACACTGTTCGAAACAGGTGGGAGCCTTTTTTGTTGATTGGCATGCACTGGATTGCAACCTAGTATGAGCACATTGTTCCATGTGATGACTGTTATTATGAAATATTGACATTGAATTTTCAGTTTTGTTTACAGCCTAATGTGAGATTACATAAACCGTGTATAATAATTTTCCAACTGACTGATTTTATTTGTAGCCTGTTGATTCTGGATGCCTGACCTGGTCGGGGAAGAAGTCCTCGAGCCTTGGTGATTAAGTTTGCCTTTTCCTCCAATGGCAACCAACGGCATGCACCTGGAATCACCACAATCTTTATACCATGTAATACGAGTTTCTACGTGTGTTTTTTGTTCAAATGCCGTAGGGATAAATACATGATTTAGTAATGACAATGATAATGATAATAAGAAGAAGAAGAAAAAAAAGAACAAGAACAAGAACAAGAACAAGAAGAACAAGAAGAACAAAAACAAGAAAAAAATCATCTCAGTAGTTTTTACCCGCTCTGACGAGAGTGGACGTACTTTTAGGATCGCTGCGGCGGCTCATTTTTATCCTAAAATATCATCTTTTTACTCGCACATCTTGTTTGCTTTTTATGGAAATCTTGCCTATTAAATGTTTGTCGTCGAAAATTGCACCGTTTTGATGTCATTTTTTTTCACTGGAAGGAGAATTTTAACGTCTGAAAACCACCCTCCGTTTTTACCTCGTGCTGTGTCACCACTATTGCCTACAACGGGTATCGTACATCGAGCACCGCGGGAATTTCAACATCCACAATACACGACAAGCTTACCACTGTATAATGGCGAAATTAATGTTCAGAAGTCCAGGTTTCCATGCACTACTTGGATTACTCCTTATTGCAAAACGCATCGTCAGTGGAGATTTACGGGTGAATGAGACAGCCAGCTTTCACGGTAGGAACTTTCCATTTCATACTGATCTTCAGTCGGACACAGCAACTAAATACATTGGTCATTGCCCAAGCCGACATACCTATTCAGACTCGTTTATACCTACAGTATTATATATCGTACCATTGTGCAGCCCACACAGAACGAGCGAGAGGTCTGCAAACTACAGTTGTTATTCCTAAATTACCGAGAGGTTTACCATTGTGCAGATCACTAGCATACTTGCTGGAGATATAGAACTGAACCCTGGCCCCATCATAGGGCCGAAGCGTATGAGTATGAGTAAGAAAAGAGGAAGAAAGCCTAAGTACCCATGCACACTATGCAACTACGCAGTGAAGAATAGGGATAAGGGAATGCTTTGTACAAACTGCAACAAATGGTCACACAATAGCTGTAGGGGAGACCCAGGAGACTTGAGCCACAAGGAGAGTTGATCCACCCCCTAAATCTCACACTTGCACTTTAGATAAAAAGTTAAAACTCCCTCTGCTGGTAGTGTATAATATAACTTTCTTTCCAGTTAAGTCAGCAAGATCCATGGTACCTCATGGGAGATTTTGTGAAAGGAAAACCAAATATCGCGCTGAAAAGTGGATTTGAGAGTTAGAGGTAAGACCCTTCTTATTATTCATATACTAGCAGTTACTTTGGTCGCAATATGGGCAACGCGTAGCCTCTGCATTGTTGATTATTTCTGATGTTTTTGGTTAAATATGATGCAACTGCTCTAGTGGTAGTTAAGTCACATGCAAAAATGGCCGACCTTTGGAGAGTTGATCCACTCATCATGAGGAGACATGATCCATGGCTCAACTCTCCTTTTACCATTATCTTATTTATACAAATTTTTACTTTTCTTTCCGACAATGCCACAAATATACAAAAGGACATCAGACCGTGGGAGTGATCCAGGATTGCTTCAGCGAGGAGCAAATGCAGTCGAAGAGTTGAACAGTGTTCGAGCTGCCGCTCGAGCATTTTGTGTAGATCGAATGACACTCAAGAGATACATGGATAAACAGAAAGATGACCGTTTTTGTATAGGGTTCTTTATACATTGTAGAACCCTATACAAAAAGGGTCTATAAAGAATCTTAAATACAGGTCAAGAAGAGGTTCTAATCAGCACATTTTTTTCTAAGAGTGAAGGGCACCATCACTTGTTGTGTCATTATTGTTAAACTCGTGTTGGTTCACACTGCAATCATGGTATTCTGAATTTCGTTGAATCTATAACAAATCATTTGTTGAGGTCATTTTGTTATTTTGTATTGTTTTGCCAGGTAGATGGAAGAGTCACTGGTTGGCATTATGTTGTTCATGGGACTACATTTCTTGAGCAGATATTGTTAACAATATGATATCATCGTCTGAAATTTGAAAGGATGTGACTGGAAAAGATGTGACTGTATTCAGGCACTTCTAGAAAGTTTTGTGGCCCCTTGTTGTCTTTAGACGTTGAATGAAACCCCATGGAAATTGAAATTCACAACAAAGAGGATGATACATAAATATCAATAGCATAGCCTGAAGCTGACGTGAGCTAAATGAAACAAAATGTCATGTTAATTTCCACGCACTACAATCTTTATCTCCTGTTCAAGGTTGCATATCTGCTTGAGTGAGCTCTGAAAAGCATTGTAAGATCTAAGTAAGGGTTATATCAGTTGTGTTTTAATGTTGTTTTAAAGTTTTAATCAAGTTACCAATGGTTTTTCGCCTACTCAATTATTGTCTTCATTAGTAATGATTTCTCAAAGAAGTTATTGTGTTTTAAAGGGTGACACGACATATGCTCCGCCGACAATTATTGCTCTGACATTAATATCTCTCCGAAGAGAGAGAGTGAGCCTCGTGGGTATGATTGAGTTTTTGGGTCAGAGCAGGGTAAGGATTTGGATCAGGGTTAGGGTTAGGGTAGGGGTAAAGGTTTGTGTAAGCTTCAACATTAGCAATTCGTGCCGGAGCATTTGTCGCCGGAGCATATGTCATGGAAGTGTTTTAAAGTTATTGATTGTCGGCCCCAGGTAGCCAACTCTAAGTCAGAACATTTCGATAACATCATCAATTTGTCTACAACTTGGAAAGCCTATCTTGAAGTTCTTTCTATCTGAAAAAAAAAATCATAGTTCTCTGTTAGAGTCACTGTATTTCAATTTACAAAATAGTGATATTCGATAAGAACAGCACATTAAATGTATTTATGCGGGCCCATCCTCACGAGATATACGACTTTCCCACTCCCTAGTACAGTGTGGCACAACTCTCCCATGGGTGGCTCAACTCTCATTGCGGGTATGCTCGACCCTCCTCGTCCTACAGGAGACTTGTGCCATTTGACATCTTTTTTTGAACGGGCTCTTATTCTGAAATGCAATCACCTTCCGTATAATTAACAAAACTGGATTATGACATATGACCTTAACTTCCAATCATAAGAAAGTCTTCAGCCAAAAATACAATTAGGGGGAAATATGACAAATTATGTAAAAAGTGGCTCAACTCACCTGGGTCTCCCCTACAGGTGTGACAGATGAGCTGTATGAATACCACATGAGAAATTCCAATGCCATCTGGTACTGCCCAGCATGTGAACTTATGAATATTGTAACATCGAATCCTGATGACAGTGACTCACATCGAAGTATTAATCAGTTTAGTGTGTTAGATCCAGACTTGAATAATGACAATAGTATTGAACCCCTGGATTCTGAACCACTTTCTTCTTCAAGCCCTAAACGTACTGTTAAAGAAAGGAAAGTGGAGAAGAAACGAGAGAGTATCATTACCAGGAAATGCAACACAACTGTTTGTAATCCAGTCAACAGATCAGTGCATTGTAACCCACCCAAGAAATTAAAGAAGAACTGTGTTAAGATAGCTGTAGTTAATTTTCAGAGCATTAAAAACAAAGTATCAGAATTTTATGCATTCTGCTCTGTAACAAATCCTGATATAATACTTGGCTCTGAATCCTGGCTTGACGGGAACATAACGTCAACGGAGGTTTCCCCTACCAATTTCCAGGTTATTCGAAATGACCGTAAGAATAGTAAGGGAGGAGGAGTTTTCATCGCCGTCGACCAAACAATACCGATAGTTGAGAGACCGGATCTTACCGAGAAAGACAGTGAATTAACATGGTGCCAACTCCTCATGAATGACGGGAGCTTTATATATATTGGTTCCTATTACAGACCACCGACTGATAGGAAAGATTTGGATAACCTTAGTGAAAGTTTGAATAAAATTCAACAGGAAACTAAAACGCCCTATATTTTATTGGGAGGGGACTTCAACATCCCAAATATGTCATGGTCTTCATCTACAACCACCACTCCAACCCAACGGGAAATTTTAG
The DNA here is from genome assembly GCF_040938485.1 of Diadema antillarum. Lineage (NCBI taxonomy): Eukaryota > Metazoa > Echinodermata > Echinoidea > Diadematoida > Diadematidae > Diadema > Diadema antillarum. The sequence continues at coordinate 353,258 of NW_027271112.1, forward strand.
GAATTGCTGACGAGCACAGCCTACAACAACTCGTTAATTTCCCAACCCGTCGTGATTCAAGTGGAACTGAAAACATACTAGATCTGTTCTTCACTACCCACCCATCTTTAGTGAAGAGCATCCATCCCCACCCAGGTTTCTCTGACCACAGCATTGTTATGGTGGAAATCAATACTAGAGCACCCTTACCAGCCAGACCCCCAAGACAGATTCATCAGTGGAATAAGATGGATGAAGACAAGCTTAAAGCAGATGCACAAATATTTTGTGAAAATTTTCTGAATTCAAACCCCATCAGTAAAACAGTTGAAGAAAATTGGTGTAACTTCAGAGATAAGATGCATGACCTGATCAACCAGCATGTACCTTCAAAAGTCACGTCCGGTAAACCACATGTTCCTTGGCTTACATTTAAGCTGAAGAGACTGTATCGTAAAAAGGAGAAATGTTATTTAAAGGCAAAAAATCTTGGAGGGCAGGATAGATGGGACAAATACAAGCAGATTAAGAGGACGGTCAATAAGAAACTCAGAAACGCACAACGGGCATACCTATTCCAAGCTCTCTGAGGCAGGTAGTAAGCAGTTTTGGAAGTATATTAAAACTAGACGGAAGGATAACATAGGAATCCGAAGTCTTAGATCTGGAAACCGCACTGTCACTGATGATCAAGGGAAAGCGGACATACTGGCCGAACAATTCCAAAGTGTCTTCACTAAGGACAGTAAAGAAGTACCCAATCTTTCACCAAGTAATGTACCAGAGATGCCTGAAGTTGATATTACCGTCAGTGGTATTATCAAGTTGATGAATAAATTGGATGTTTTAAAAGCAGCAGGCCCGGATAATATCCCAAATCGTATTTTGAAACTTACAGCCGAACAAGTAGCCCCAGTCCTCCAGTTTATATTCAAACAATCCTATGATCAAGGACAACTACCCGAAGACTGGCGTAAAGCCAATATTGCTGCTATCTACAAGAAGGGTGACAAGAACGAACCAGTTAACTACCGTCCTATATCTTTAACTAGTGTATGTTGTAAACTGATGGAACATATACTGGACAGCCAACTGATGAAACACCTTTCTACAAACTCAATCATCACTGATTACCAACATGCCTACAGATCAAGTAGGTCATGTGAAACCCAACTGGTAGCTACTATCCATGATCTTGCCTCAAACTACAACAATAAAGATACATGTGACATTGCCGTCCTTGACTTCAGTAAAGCTTTTGACGTCGTTCCACATCAGAAACTACTACAGAAGCTTCACATGTACGGTATCCGCAACAAGAACCTTGCCTGGATGAAATCCTTCCTGACATGCCGTCACCAAAGGACAGTCGTCAACGGTAAATCATCTGACTGGAAGCCAGTACTGAGCGGTATACCACAAGGCACTGTGCTCGGCCCCCACTTGTTCATCTTATACGTCAACGACCTCCCAGAAGCAGCCAACAGCACAGTGAGGTTGTTTGCAGATGACTGCATAGTCTACCGTACAATATCTAACCCCTCAGACGAAAAATCCTTGCAAGAAGATCTCGACAATCTAGTCACATGGGCAAACACATGGGGAATGAAATTCAATGCAACGAAATGCTCCATCATGAGAATCTCTAGAAAACGCAACCCAGGGCATACCAAGTATACTCTCCTTGGCGAACACCTCCAAGAAGTCGACAATCACCAGTACCTACGGATCTACATAGAAAATAATCTGAAATGGGATAAACAGACCCAACACTCCGTCAATAAGGGTACAAGGGCTTTAAACTTCATAAGAAGGAATTTCCATCACTGCTCCAAAGCAGTTAAAGAATCTTTATCACACCTTAGTAAGACCCCATCTTGAGTACGCATCCATAGCATGGCACCCCGGCACCGCCAAGAACACCAAATCACTTGAAATGGTACAGAGGCGTGCAGCCCGTTTCATAACCGGAACCTACTCCAGAGAGTCTAGTGTCACTAACATGATGACCACACTCGGCTGGATCCCCCTGGAGGACAGAAGACAACATCTACGCCTCATCAGCTTTTACAAGCTCATCCATGGTGAACTTGACCTAGATCTCCACAAATACGCCTCAAAGAAAGTAACCAGGCTACGGCGGACACACGACAAGCAGTATGACCCCGTATCGACATTCATCTCCACAAGTCAGCTAGCACACTCATTCTTCCCAGATGTAATTTCCCTTTGGAACAACCTCCCAAAATAAATAATATTATCCAAGAGCACAGAAGTCTTCAAAACCAAACTAAAAAAGTCAAAGCTCTCATAAAACAAAAGAAACTTGTGCTACCACTCTCGTCAGCCCTGAGTTACCCTTCCTAGCGGAGGTCTTCGGGGATAACAACTACAAGGCTACAAGGTACAAGGCCCCCCCCCCCCCCATGCCATCACCTCTGATCACCCACACAAGTGGTCCACACCACCCATTTACGTCCCATCTAACTAGTACAGTGCACTCTTCGCCCGCAACCTACCATTGCTTCCCATTACCAAGTTATCATCCTCCCGGAAGTACACCACAATCAACGCACTCCAACAACAATAGAGCACCTGGATTCTGGGTCTCATCAACGACCGTTGCGGCAACGCAACACCTCACACGCCAACAGTCGACGCCAGCAGTCAGCTCGCTTCTGCCGACGATCTTCACCTGAGATCCGCATCCTCCATTACAGCTGGGCCTCACATTAATGACGAAGGACAGTCAATCTGCCCGAAACGTCAAGTTCTCCGAGTATTTTATACAATAGACTCCCCTTATAACGAAGTCCTCGGGACCGGCAGTTTTCTTTCGTTTTATCGAAATTTCGTTATAACCGAACAAGCAAACAATGAAAATACATGGTGTTGTTAATGTTGCGGCCTAAATTTTTACTTCGTTGTAATCAGAATTTCGTTAAAATTGTGTTCGTTATAACGGGAGTGCACTATAGTTATTCTTATCTCGTTCTATCTTAACTAGTGTTCTTGCTCAATCATTTCCACTCCACTTTTTTTTTCTCTCTCTCATACTGTAGTTTGTTTCTCCTCCAGAGACTTCTTTATTTCTTGCTTCCTTAAAGTCTTTTTCAGGACCATCTCATTTTATTACAGTTTCTTTACAGGTAAATTCTCAGTGCCTTCTCCCTCTCAGGACTATCTCCCTTATCCTTTCTCCCACAGGAACCTTTTCAGGACTAAACTCTATTTATTTTCCTCCTCCATAGCATTCATTCCGGCTAGGATCCACACAACCCCCTCACCTTCACTCTCCATAGCTTTCATTCGTTTTTCTTTTTCTCTCTTTCTTTTTTTTTTCTCTCTCTCCCTCCATTGTCTTACTCTATAATAGTCTCACATCTCCTAGACTCACCTCTTTCCTTCCCGATTTATTTGATTTCGCGTTCCATAATCCACATCGTTCTTTTCTTCGCCTTTGTACAGACCTTGGTTTCTTGAATCTTGACCCCTCTCTCTCCTATCTCTATGATTTTCCAACCTTCAACTTCTCCCTGTACCCCTCCCTTCTATTCCACCTTTTTTCCTCCGAACGATGACTGAACCTTTTAACCCGATTTTCACTCTATTCTCCCTTGCGACTCTCTATGTCTCTTTTTTCTAATTCCGTCTCCACTATGATTATGTAACTTCAACTTCCAGCTCATTTCTGCCCCCCCCCCACTTGTCACTATTTTCCTTCCTTACACACTCCCTATGCCGCTTCCTTCCTCAACTTTCCTCTCTCTAGGCTCTTTACCATACTTTTTTTTTTCTTTTTTGCCAAGCGACGATCCCTGCAAGGACTACGTACACATTGTTAAAATTGAAATTGATCTGGTTTATTGCCATCAAAACATGCAGAAAAGTCTAAAGACTTATCAAATTGTACATTGTAAATACCGTATATAAAGATGCCTTATACCATGCATAGAATATCATTAACAAAAAAGAAAAAGATGAAGGTAAAGAAGGATCGCTACATACTTTTTTGTTTTTGTCAATCTTTTATTTTTCTTTCTTTCTTATATTAGCAATATACAAATTAATTGATGACAAGATAACACAAATTTCATTATAACATAAATTTCACATTGTCAAAAAGAACATACGCATGCATACGCACGCACAAACAAAACACACACACGCATCACACACACATACACACACACAAGCAAAACAGGCACACCAACCAACCACAAACATCTCATGCAAGAGACTTATCAATCCCAAACTGAGGCACTCTCTCTCTCAACAAAAAAAGAAACATTTTAATGAAGTGCATTATTAAGAGACTCGTACACACACTCACACAACCCGTCGTAATATGTAAATCCATGAGCAACACTATATAAAAAGAAACAAACACAAAACAACAACAACAACAACAACAACAACACATACACTCCACTCAAAACCATTACAACTTATGGCTTTCAAGACACAATCATTCAAAAATAACAACACAGGCTGTGCAAATTGCATATCATAAGCTATTGGAATTATATATATATATATATATATATATATATGTATACATATATATATATATATATATATATATATATATATTTATTCTATAAACCATACTTATTACATTCACAGGCAGAAATACACAGCAGGGAGCATATTGCTTATGCTCAGAGTTAGGCAGAAAATCTACCCAAAACCTTTACTCTTTGAGTAGAACAGCATCTCTTGCAAACTGTTAGGAGGTCGGCAAACCCTCACTGGCTGTCTCCTTCTGAGATTCAGTTTTATTGTACATTTTATCAGATTTCAAAAATATCCACATACTACCATTAACCTGTATGTGCAACTACCCGTCTGAGTCATGCGTCTGCGATGGCCTGGCTGACCATGTTGCAGTTACAGGCATAATCTTCATGTCATGCAGGTAAAGACTAGTTTGCAGGCACAAACCCTTGTTGGTCGAAAAGGAGTCTGCGTCAAGACTACTACATGCACCACCCTGGCACAGTGACTGTCCCATCATGGACCCTACCACCAAAAAGGGTCCATGGTCCCATAATATAATAGGCCCTGTCAATGCCTGTGTTGTAGCTTCTTGGTGCACGCAGACTCCTTTACGACCAACAAGGAATTGTGCCTGCAAACTAGGTAAAGACAGTATGGTTTTACCGCAAACCTTTTTACCTCATAAAATTCATCTTCTCATAAATTATTTTGGGGTCCTTATATTTGAGTATTACTTAGTCACTAAATAGACACGTATCATCTGCATACAGAGACAATTTGAAATAATTTACCTTCACAGGGAGGTTGTAGTTAAAATAACAAGGGCTCAAGGAAGGACCCTGGGGTATACCTCACATGTTACATTTCTCACAAAAGATGAAATACCATTGAAACGTGAAAATTGTTGTCTTTGACTACAAAGATGATACAGTGTATTCAAACCACTTCACTGCCATACCATCAAAGCATTACAATTCAATTTATGCAATAATAATAGTCCACGATGTCAAACGCCTTTTTCAGTTCTAACAACTATATACTAGTAGTTGAAAGCGAATTACTGTGTTGAAAAAAAAAGACTGGTAATTACTGAGTAAATATTGTTCTCTGATTAAAATACTTTTGTAGGCTACCTGGCTATAAATATCTTTCTGCATTATCCAGGGGCGGAATCCAGGAATTCTGTAAAGGGGGGGGGGGGCGGGGCAGGGTCGTGACTAATATATTTCTGGTGCCACTTCCGGGGTTTCATTTCATTGCTTTTTTTTTATGTCTTTTGTTTTTTTTACGAGCACGTGTACCGATGTCTGTGAAATTATACAAGATTTCAAAATAGACACGTAAGTTCGAAAGAAAATAAAAAGACAATATTCTTCGTTGGAGAGCACTTTGAATACAACTAACTGTATAGGAAAACGATTTACATACATTGGACTCGTTTCATGTTGAATAGTACGATGTAGACAATTTGGAGAAGTTTTGTGTCAGATATGCATATATATATATATATATATATATATATATATATAATTATCCGGAAATTAACACCGAATAAAAGATAGGGAAAAGGGGAAGACTCATACATTGATCCATGAGCTTCTCATGCAACAAGACAGTGCACAAAGTCTGATGTAACAATATGTTCAACTGGTATCGGGATGTTTTGTCTGGATGCTCTCATATACATACAATGTATGAACATACGATAACTATTAGTGTCTGAAAGCGGTCTTATGTACGTCCTGTTAGGTAGGTGGACGTGATGTTGACAGTTATTTTTTTCCTGTACTGTCCTGATTGATATTTTCTATGCAATTAGTATATTCTATATATTTATTCAAGAAGTGTTTATTGCGTAATTTGTACACAACCTGCGTTCACAACAAAAATAATGTTGATTGCATCCTTATACTTCCGCCATAAAGTCTGTACTACCACGGAGGCAGGAGGGGATCCCCATGCAGCAGAAGTGAGGTTAGAAGAGTTTTAAGATCCAATTTGATAAAACTTATAGGAAGTCAGCATATTTGGCCCAATGTTAAGAATATGGATGTCAGACACGATATTCCTGTCCACGAAGACCATGATGCCTAGTCATCTTCGTCTTCCCTGATGTTGAAGTACGTCAGCTGATTGTCGTCATCGCTCTGGTTGCCGGCATCGTCGTCGTTTGGCGCTGAGAGGTTGTTGACCTGCTCCCCCAGGTCACTCGGGTCAAGCTCTCGGATCATGAATGGCACTTTGCTCCACTGCGTGATGTGGGGCAATTGGCGTCCCTGCTGGTCTTTCAATGTGAAATTCTCGACAGCAATGAGGGGCAGCTCGTGTCCTCTGTAGACCACCACGGTCCCCAATTTCTTTTGGCACTTGCCGCAGAAGATCTTCTGACGGTGCTCCATTTCGTCGAATATCTTCACTTTCTCGCAGTCCTTGCGTTGAATGTATTGAAGGAAGCGATTGTTGAAGACCACGTGATGGGTATTTCTGAAAGTTCTGATGTCATCGGAAGTGCAAGCCAGGGTCAAACAACTTTCGCAGTGGAACATGACGGACATCTCGACTCGTCTAGCGGTCTTCTCTTCCAGACTCTTCTTTTTCACCGAACGTTCCTTCTGGTCTTTTCTTTGTTCCTCCCGTATCTTTGATACACAAGACAAAACGGTTTAAAAAGCATCAGACTACAGACTTTCAATGACATCCAAGTTCACTATTTAAAGACAATCCTATAGCTTTGGAAATATTAGTGCAGTTTGTGTCTTTTTTTATAGAATTCTAATAAAAATATTTTCCTCATTGCCATCTGAAGATATTGTATCTATTTGAAGTTAAACGTTCTTACGTCCTATGTATTTCCGTATAGGCCCTATGTTGAATGCAATGATTTCATGAATATGTGGTGTCATGGAAAATCATGTTCATGCCTCAGTTGAATATTGTATATTCTTATAAAATACCTGGACTAATTGTGACATAACGTGATATTTTAAAGCCCATATCATATCTTCCCATTTTCACATAATTACTATGGTTTATAATCACTTTAACTCTATGAAGCACAAGGGGAGTACATTGTGCCCCACCATATTTTTATTTGCCACTCCTACGCCTTTTACCCAATTTCAACCATATATATAATTTAGCTATATCCGACATTGCTGGTCACCATGGCAACTGTCGACTGACAACCATATTTGTCAGATATTGCACGTTTTTCTGTTCCAATTTAAGTTTACAATACATGAAATGGAGGATTTCTTGGCTGTACTTTGCTAAAGGACCAAAATGTGAAGTAATTATGATCATGAATTACTCAGAAATTGTCTTCTTATCATTTCCTTTATTTTTTATATGACTAGGCATCAAAAATAGATATAATTAAAATAATTGCAAATACAGAATTTTCCAAATCTATTTCATTTTGTGTCATTTTCTCACTAGTTTTGCCTGTCGCATCGTTTCAAATTATCAATTTGCATACTCAAAATTCCATTATTATAGAAATATTAAATGTGATACCAGCATAATTATGTACCTATCCAAAACAATACGTCATAGGTCTCATATATTTCTTTATATTGTAATGAAAAGCATCCCCATGTGTTGTCCTTGAGAAATTTCAACCATAACAAGTATTGAAGGTTGACTTGCTTTTGCTTTGTGACAACTATAAAAATGATTTTTATAAAATAAAAACATATATACTGGGGATAAAGAAATGTAAAGAAAATAAACGACTTCAGTATATCATTTCCTATGTATTCCTTTATATTTTTGTAAATAGCGCCATCAATGGGTGACCTTGAGAGATTCCAAATGTTGGGTCATGTAGAGTATGAGTTGATTTACCCATGTGCTGAATATGACGGTTATATCATATAATAAAGAAAAGAGAAAGAGAACTTACCCGCCTGGCTAACAATTTCCGATCCATTTTGGCGAGGTTCTGAACCGAATCTTTCATCATTTCGACCCGCATGATGTTCCGTAGTTCCCTATACTCCAGCTGGAGTTCAGCATTGACTACAAGGTACGACTTGCCGTTGAACGCTCGACTTCGCCCTGTGGGTCACAGGTTTAGAATTAAGATAAACGAAAACATGTTTCACAGAATACGCAAAACGGCCTCCCATTGGTTGATATTTATCTTCAACAATTTGATCAACTTGCAGAATCAGACACGGTCATAGTTGCCAGGTTGAACACCTTGAAAGAGTGATGAATTGCGACTGTGATTTAAGAACATAATTTATGTCTGTCCTCATCATTTTTTTTAGAATTCCTGGGCTATACTACCGAGGTAATATACCGTTATAATAGCACCTGTGTTTACAACCATCGCTCGCATTTAAACTTAATCCAGCCAATGTGTGTTATTTGCTTCCCGAGACTTTAAAATTCCCGAGTACTTTCATGATGGTAGCAACCCACTTGAAAAAGAACAAAAACAATTTCAACAAAGAACGATACAATTTTGATTGATTGGACAAAAATGACTGCACTTGGTAAAAGACAATTATTACGGAAAGGTTAAACGAAAAGACGTCTACGCATAATAATATATTTTTTTAAAGTTAGAAGTTTGTACAATTTAGGACATCACGGTATCGATAGACATACTGGTACATACCACGTGATGCGTTATAATTGTATATTTTTCTTATCACTGGATAATTTGCCCTGTGAGGTAGCAACTATGAGACTTCGATTCAAAATACACACACACAAACACACATTCACATACATTCATACATATATGAATTATTGAATAAATATAAACAAGCAAACAATCAGACAATCAGATTCCTTGTCTTAATCCTCCCTTTCCGCTACTACTCAATAATAAAGCGAAGGGTTAAATAACATAAATGTTTGGGCGTACGAAGTGCCATTGAAATGAATACCTATAATATGTTCAATTCAATTCAATTCAAAATCAACTGAAATCAGTTTCATTTCCAATATCACACTTTTTCCGATACAATTAGAAATACAACTTTATGTAATATGCGGTAGGGGTCTTCAGTCTCCATATTCTATTCAATTCCTGAAATATTACCTTTATTTCTAGAAGTTCTTACATCCTAATTATTGTCATATTATCTCAAAAGAAGAACCGCTATTTTCCTTTATTAGCGAATCGGTTGAATTTCTATTAAAATATAATATGTGAAACACGAATTTGTTGAAACTCTACCTATGTTAACTTTGAGCAACGGGGTAAACAAAAATCCACAAAATGCCTAGCAACCCGCGTAATGTACGCCCCCACTGTGGAGGTGCTATGCTTTAGAATAATGATGGAAAAAAAAAAATCCCATTGTATTAATGTCAAGTTCCAGCACTATAGGCTGAGCAGGAATAGAAGACTATGAAAAAAAAACACAATTTAGACCATCCTGAATACGACAACAACATTATGGTGAGAGCAATGTTTCTTATAGGAAACTTACTTTTAAGTATTTTAAGTACATAGAACCAAATCACTTGCCCACAGCGATGGTGAACAATAACTGATTTAATCATATGATACTTATATCAAAAAAGAATACGGACGATGATAACAACGAAAATTAGATGCTAGTAATATGTAACTACAATCACAACGTGAGCAACAACAACAACAAAATCGGTTTTAGAATTGATTCTGGGACAAACGCATAGGCTTGTGCAATTTTCGGACGAGACAACAGTAACCGAGTCGTCCATTTACCTCTTGTCTGCACGTGTCTTACGTCACTGGTCACGTAGTTGTATCTGACTACAACGTTGCACTTCTGGATATCGAGTCTTTCTTCTGCTACTGACGTACAAACGATGATTTTCTTTTCTCCTTCACTGAACATCCTGAGCAATTGAGTCTGTGCGTTTGAAGTCATTCCTATTGAAAACAAAAACAAAAACGAGCAGACTAAACGCTGTTTACGATAGCAATGTTAACGTTGGAAGTGTAGAGCAGTTGGTTTAATAATGGCAACAAGAAAAAAAGACATAATGCAGATTGGAATTACAGAAAGATGAGAAAGAGAAGATTAAAAAAAAATATAGGTAATCAAAGCATGTCATTCCAGGAAGCATTGTACGCTTTAGCAATTGTAGTAGTCGTGACATGAGAGAAATATGTCATTTCACGAAAGAAAGATACATGCATTACATAATTCTTTGCTCCATCATATTACCGGTAATGAAATCAACCCTGAGTGTTTCTGAGAATCACCTTCAGAGCTTCGATGATATGGGACTGGCCAATTCATGTCTTCACCAAGTAGCATTGCCATAGCTTTGCTATTATATCATCGCAGGTTTGCTGTCAGGCCCCTGGGAGTCGCTGGTAATTGGGGTTGACTTTTGGGGACAGGGGTGCAAAAAGAAGCAAAAGCACCCCTAACGTTTGTGTGTACATGTATTACCCTGTAGAAGACCATAGGTGACATATGTTCACCATGTACTAGAGTTATATTTTCTTAAATCACATTATTGTCTGTATCTCCATGATAGATCATTATTTTGTAGTGAAACTTATTAGGAATATATTTCATGTAATGAGCTATACCTCCAATGTCGTATTTATGAGACTGAACAACAATAAAAGAATGCCCGCGCAAGCACGCACCAAAATTTCAAAATGCTTCAACTGATCTAGAAATGATGTTGCATAAGTTTCAGACCATTTATTTGATCGTTTCAAAATTTTGCAAGCGCGAGCGTTATTTATTTACGCCCTTACACGCGAACGCACAGGGGAACTTACTTATTTCTCCTTTTAGTTTCATGGAATCGGTTTCAAATAACATAGAGAACATGTCCACCAAATTTCCGTCTATTCGACTTCATTATGACGTCATATAGGTCCTTCAACGTTGAAATTCCAGGCACGCTTCTATACGGTGCAAAATATAAATGCGTGAAAGAAAATGCACGTCATCAAATTTCAAGTTCACTGGAGCGTATCTCACTTATCCTTGACCAATTTTTTAGATGTATCTTCTTTCTGGGAGACAAAAGGCGAGAGTTGAGAGGAAAGATACACTCCAGTGCCGAGGCCAGGATGCAGAACCAGCAGATGAACATACATGTCAGGATAGAGATGAAAACAGCTAAGCAAAACTGGAAAGAGGCCAAGTGCAAGAAAATTGAGAAAGGCATGGAAGTATAGGGAGCAGCAAAGAAGCCTATAGCACTCTTAAGACCCTCAGTAAGATTAAGACGGCAAGCTACGGACAGAGAGTGAAGAAGTCCTGAGGAAATGGGCGGAATACTGTGATGCCTATACTATAGTTATCACCTCAACCCTGAAACTTCTATACTGCAGGATGACCTAAGACCGGCAGACAGCGAGAAGAATTCCCAAGTACCAAAGGAAGAGGTTGGGGCCGCAATACATAATCTGAAGTCAGGGATATCTCCAGGAGTGGACAATGTACCAGATGGGCTTATGAAGCACGGAGAGAAAAAGACCACACAGAGGCACTAACAATGGTATGTCAGAAGATTTGGACTGAAAAGAAGTGGCCCATAGAGTGAACCCAATCACTGGTGATCGCTTTACCCAAGAAGGCAACCTCAAGTAATACCAAAACTACGGGACTATATAAGCCTTAACAGCCATCAGTCATACTCCGCATCATCTGCTGAGGTACTGCTATCAGAAGAACAAGCAGGCTTTAGAACAGGATCGAACTCTCATTGAAAAATATCTGCAACACCAAAAGGACCTCTCTCGCAACTCCATTGATTTTAAGAAGGCATTAGATAGGGTGTGTTACAAAATAATAATTATAATGAATAGCTGTTTGAAGAGCGCAAATTACATCGAAGTTAAGCGCTTTCAGAAAAGAGAAAAGACAGATACAGTACATGTATATCATAAAACACCAAAGAAAAAGGAAAATTATACATGCATATCAACCTAAAAAACAAAACATCATTAAATAGTTTACACAACAATGGAAATTACTTTGAAAACAAATGAGATTTCAATGAAGACTTGAACTGATCTAGTGATGAACATTCTCTGATATCATTAGAGAGCTGATTGCAAAGATGAGGCATTGGATATTGAAAATTGAAAAGATCGTTGCCCATATGATTTTTTTAATACATTATACGGTGTTAATAATTGTTTGGTGCTATGAGGGATGGAAGTGGTCTGGAAGGTTGATATTCCTGGAGGAGCTGATGCAAATAATAATGAGGAGCTACCTGACGTTGACATCGTGTATACAGTTATAAGTTGTTTATAAACTAACTTATCTTTGACTGGCAAACAGTGCAATGTGTGTAGTATAGAAGAAATATATTCGATGGGCTTGTGCCGAAAGGGTGGGTTGGGTGGTGGCGCGTCGCGTTAATGGGAACACCACCCTTCGTCCAAAGCCCCCCCCCCCCCCCCCCTCCCGGTTTTGCCGAAAGGGTGCGTTGGGAGCGTTGGGTCGCGTCGCGTTGACTGGAACCCCACCCTTCGTCCAAAGCCCCCCGGTTTTGCCGAAAGGGTGCGTTGGTACTTTTTCTCATGTAATATTAAAAGACGAGTTTTGAATTTATATTTAACCTTCAAACAACCATTTCAAAGAGGCTATCGTCCGGATCGGTTTACACTCTATTACCACTTGGTCTACAACCAGTTGGTCTAATAGACTGTTTAACATCAGTTGGTCTAATAACCAGTTGGTCTAGTCATCATTTCGTCCAATTACTGTTTGGTCTAATTGTTATTTGGTTCAATTACTACACTGTATTTGGTCTACAGTCAATTCGTCTAATAATAGCCATTTGGTCTATTTTTGGTCTAACACCAATTTATATCATCAAATACCGATTTGGTCTATTATGAGTTGGTCTAATTCCATTTCGTCTAATCATCAAATGGTCTAAAATAAAACCAAATTTGTCCAATATAAATTTGGTGTACACATCATTAATTTTGGTCCATTACAGTCCTACTCATTACATAAGCATGTATAAGCCGTTCAGTCGCACTTTGATCAAGATAACTTCTAATTGAACCAATTTTAAGTAGTCCAAATGACGCTGCACGACATATACTGTCAATATGATCAGTCAAAGTCAGCAGATGGACGCCTTGGATCCATGCACATCTAGTAGGAGGAATAATGATCTCGTTTAAAGTTTTCGGAGGAATCAGGTTTTTTTTTTCCTTGAATGAGAGATGTTTACTGACGACCAATCAGCTATTGCGTGCAAGCATTCCTCAAGTTTTTGAATAATCATTGGCCAATCACATTATTTTCCTGTCGTGTAGATTTCAGTATCATGTGCATAGATTGCATGACCAAAACCAAATTAAGTTATTAGATCTTCCACTGGTGTGTGAATACATAGTGAACAGAATTGGACCCAACACTGAGCCCTGCGGAACTCCGTGTCGAAGCAAGCAGCTGGCCGACGTCTGCCCGTCGATGACGACAGACTGAGAGCGATTAGTGGTGTAAGATTCAAGCAACTAAAGTGCTGTGCCACAAAAACCAAATCTTATATAAATATAGCCGATGGATTAAAGCGTCGTGACATATCGTGTAAAATGCCGCAGAATAATCAAAAAATAAAAGAATACCTTCTAGACCCTTGTCGGTATAGTGATAAAAAGATCATTGGACACCCCACGTATAACAAGGAAAAGTAGAAATTACGCGGTGCGTAATATATGTCCCCGCCGGAAGTAGCATTTAGTAGCAAAATGTACAATATAGGTAAAAAATCAAGGTCAAAGGTCAAAGAAGTCAAAGGTCAAAATTCTGTGTAGAAGTTTTGAAGCCCTCACCTAGTGCCATCACATAAAGCAAACGGAATCGAAATCGGGTTAGAAATGGCGAAGGAGTAGCATTTTGTAGCCAATGTACAATATAGGTCAAAAATCAAGGTCAAAGGTCAAAGAAGTCAAAGGTCAAAATTCTGTGAAGAAGTTTTGAAGCCTTCACCCAGTGCCATCACATAAAGAAAATGGAATCGAAATCGGGTAAGAAATGGCGAAGGAGTAGCATTTTGTAGCCAATGTACAATATATGTCAAAAATCAAGGTCAAAGGTCAAAATTCTGTGTAGGAGTTTTGAAGTTCTCACCCAGTGCCATCACATAAAGAAAATGGAATCGAAATCGGGTTAGAAATGGCGAAGGAGTAGCATTTTGTAGCCAATGTACAATAATTATAGGTAAAAAATCAAGGTCAAAGGTCAAAGAAGTCAAAGGTCAAAATTCTGTGTAGAAGTTTTGAAGCCCTCACCTGTGTGCCATCACATAAAGCAACCGGATTAAAAAATGGGTTAGAAATGGCGAAGGAGTAGCATTTTGTAGCAAAATGTACAATATAGGTAAAAAATCAAGGTCAAAGGTCAAAGAAGTCAAAGGTCAAAATTCTGTGTAGAAGTTTTAAAGCCCTCACCTAGTGCCATCACATAAAGCAAACGGAATCGAAATCGGGTTAGAAATGGCGAAGGAGTAGCATTTTGAAGCAAAATGTACAATATAGGTCAAAGGTCAAGGTCAAAGGTCACAACTGAAATTCTGTGAAGAAGTTTCAAAGCTCCCATGTAGTGCTACCATATAAAGCAAACAGAATCAAAATTGGCTCATAAATGACAGAGAAGTAGCAAATTGAACATTTTGATCACACACGGACGCACAGACAGACAGACAGACGGACGGACGGACACACGGACACACACACGTACGGAGCCCGTTTAATAGTCCCCTGCTCGAACTCGTTCGGCGGGGACAATAAGTCTCTAAGTGTTTCAAGAAAAGATGATTACGTACCTTGATCACCACTTCCAATGAGTAAATCAGCCTTAAACTGCTTCAAGAACGGTTCGTCATTCAGCCATTTGACCAGAGCGATAGCCGACTGGCGAGTCTTGGTGAAGATGATGGTCAGAGATTCCGGCTCCACTCGGTATTCGTGCTTTAGCCTTCTCCCCAGCTCGCCCAGCACGGGGTTTCTGCTCAGATTCAGCTCGGAGGACTGCCGCAGTTCGGGGAGAGCGTCTGTGAAAAATCATAACTCTGTGAAACGTCATTTACCTCACTGACAAAGCTAAGAGAGAGAGAGAAGCAAAACACACTGACAGACCGTCAGACAGACAGACAGACACACACACACACACACACACACACACATATTTGCACACGTATACTTGAGCAAAATCGACGAGAATAGCAATTAAATTGAGTTCTACCAGTATATGTGATCTTGGTTTATATCTTGTCCGAGTTATCTTCCCAATTATCTTCTCTTTCAAGCTGGGCTTTGCAGGACGAAACTATGTTACCACGATAGTAATGTACACTTGTCTCCTTTTCGTTGAGGCACGTTAGGGCCTACCTCTAAACTGCTTGGCTAGAATCACATCAGTTATGCCGGTAGCTATCTCTCTTTCTGGACTGGCCACAAACTTCTCCATGTAGTCGATGGCGTCAGTGGTACGGACATCACGATTGATGAACAGGCAGTTGTTGTATTCCTGTATATGCCATGTCAACAAATAACAAACTCCAGTATTATCATCGTAAAGTGAAGGCAATGATAATCTTTCCCATTTAGTGAGATTTGTCGAGACAGAATGCTGCGTCGACAGTGAGTAAATTTCGAAATTTGGGAAAACAGAAATTCTGCCCAGTACAGTCAGCGGATTTTGACACAATTACGTCACCTCACACGGAACTACACGTTCTCTTATACGTGAATACACACATTTGTGCCAAAGGTGAATGTTGTACAGGTGAAATATTGAAATATATTTTACAGCACACTCCCTAGACACTTAAAGGAAAATTTATGTTTACACTCTTATGGACTACGGTCAATATATGAGAGAAGGTTACAGTTCGTTATTCCGAAGGTTTATCAATCAAACAATTTATCAGCGACGTAGAATGCCATCCTAATTTGTAATTTTATTTGTACATGTATACTATCGATGAAAGTAGAGGTTCGTTATTCTGAAGGTTCGTAAATTCGAAAATGAAATAAGGTTCTTAATTCCTAAAATGCAATAAACTTCATTTAGTGACAAAGTGCGGTGTTGTGAAGTTTTCAAAAATATATACATTTATTCACATCCATTCAAATAATACCAGAAACATCACTTCACTTTAACATTACTCTACAACTTTTATGAAGATGACAACTGACTTATACATTTCCATTTTTTAAATATACCAAATCATGCAAATAGAATACCAATAATGCAGCAATCACCAAAAATGAAAGTTTATATATCATGTCTAGAAAAAAATCCATCCCCAAATAATTATCCCTATAGATAACCTAACTGCCCTTCCTAATTATTTATACTGCTATAAGCTACCCAAAAATATAAAAAATATCCCAACTCCGCCCATTCCCCACTCTACCCATTACAATTTTACAACCTATTTTAGCACCTAAGCATACCCACTCATATAATACTCAGTTACTAATACACACAGACAAAAAAAAAATTAACTACTTTCAAATTAAAATGATACACTGCATTCACTTTGCACTTTACCTTTCTTAGTTCTACTACCTCAAAATACTCAATTATATCCTGTCAAAATTCTTTAATTTTAACGCAATTCCAAAAAAAAAATGAGTTTAACAAAAAGAAGTAAAAAAGAACGTAAATCATCAGCAACAAGACCAAATGTTGATAACTGCTCTTATAGCACACCATGAGGTAATTAAAATTGAATTTCTCTAAGATCTCCGATAGGTGTGGATGTTCTAGGCCTCACTTACATCGCTCTCAAACTTGTTCTTTTCCGGATTAGGATATTTCTGATGCCAATGACTTCTTTTCAAAATTAATGACAAAATAAATGACAATCCCAAAAATCTTTATTTAGTTTTCGGATTTATGAACCTTCGGAATGACGAACCTTCGGAAAAACAGCCTTTATTTCATTTTCGGATTAACTAGCCTTTGGAATGACGAAACGTATTTCATTTTCTGTTTAACGAACCTTCAGAATAGCGAACTGTCAGAAAAACGTCATTGATGTTCGGGTTATATACTACAAACCAACCCTTTTAACGTTTTCGTTACCTCTCTATATAGGGAATTTGTGTGTTTAGGAATAACGAACATCACCCGGAGAGGAGGAGATAAGTTGAAAGACTCCGAAATCTTCTTTAGACTTATGTGCACAGGATAGGCAGGCAGCGACCATAAAGATATAAATGCTATAACGGTGTACACAGTGTATATTTCGTATATTTCTGTGGCAGCAACCATTGATGTTCGATATCGGACACCATTGAGTCTAACAGTCTAAGGATTTCCCTTTTATTTGGGGGGGGGGGACTTTATCAAACAATACGGGTTGAGGGCTTTTGGAAATTTAGTCGAAACAACCCCAACCACCACCACAGAAAGACAAAAAAGAAGCACCAAAAAAAAGGAAATAATTCTTCCCATTAAACAAGTGCTCAAGTTGAGTTATAGAATCTGCATGTGAGGGTGTGATTCTAGATACAGCTACAAACTGAGTCTTGTAGATTTGAAGTCTTAAGTTGTACTGATTCATTATGGAGCTGCTTGCCCTCACCAAAGTTCATCACAATGGATATCATTTGCATAATGTTGTACACTTGCATCTCTCATGTTAAAATCAGGTAACAGAACTAATAGAGGTAAGAGAAGTGGAGGAGGCCAATTAAAATCTGAGGATCTAATTTACCAACATTTCTAGTATAAGGAAGCAGGGTGAAGACAAATAGCTTTGGTGATTACCTTATACACCCAATGTCAAACAAAAGAATGGGGATGTAAAAATTGAACAAACCTGAATGGAAAAGGAATGAAAATGATGACAGAAACAGAGCAAATGTTAATGAAAAAGGGTGAGACCTATACACGAACTAAGTTTATCAAACCAGAACTTAAAAGTTAACCAAAAGGAAACGTCAATGACAATTTAGCTGTCTTACAATACCAGTGACTCTAGACAAGCACTACCCTTGAGCCAACCCTCATTCCCCCAGCCGACTGTTCTTACTATTATCTCACTAGTGGTTGCATGGTTATGGTTGTGTACTAAAAGACATTCTACATGTCGTAAGTTGATAAGCAACCTTCCACATGTTCATTAATTTTCTCATGGAATGTGCTCACTCCAAATGAGCACTTCAAAGTCTGATGAAGTTTTCTCACCCTCAGGTACTCTACGCAGGTGAGAAGTTTCTGACGCTCTTCACTATTGTTCACTTGAAGTGTAATCTGCCTCCTGAAAGCGACCACCCAGTTCTCGTAGTGTTGCTTGCCTCGCTTCGGGCGTGCTGTCGACGAGGTGCTGTCCTCAGTCAGTAGTCTCGAGCCCGCTGCGATTGCAACGAGGTGGTAAACATTGAAGGAACAGTCAAGTGACATTGAAACCAGCTACTTGAGTATATTGTACATCCTACATTCTTGTCAACGGAGATGAGGGACCGTCCCATGCAAAGTTTCTGCCTATCTACGGAAATACAAGCTGTATTATGAAATATCTGAGATTCAGCTCCCGGCTTTGTACCATTTGACTCATGCCTGTGGCTGTGTTTCCTTTCATTTTGTTTCATTTCATTTCCTTGTCATATTTTGACAGATATTAAAAGCGAATATGACAGCCTTTGCAATAGATAGTCTCCACAAATAGGTAACAATGTTCACTCACAACCCCTTTTATCAGCAAATTATATAGATGATGACTGGCGGGGGAGGGAACATACCGAATGTTCCACCCTCAGGGTTTGAAATGCTATTGAGGGAGGTTAAAAGTCCCGAGACGAAGTCGAGGGACTTATAGCCTCCCGAATTAGCATTTCAAACCCTGAGGGTGAAACGTTTGGCACATGTTCCCGACAACAAAAGTCATCATCTGTTATATTATATGGGTATAAAGTCAAATAAGGCAACGTCAACGTCAACCACCAGCACAACTCGATCGCTCGCTCGCGCAGAGCCAAATTCACTGTGCGCGCGATCCTAGGTCTTCTGTCATTTGTTACGTGAAAATGTTTTCCCATGGGAGAGCATTACAACGAATGTTTGCCCACGGGTGAACATAACGATTGTGCCTCCATCATTTGACTGTGTTTAGCCAATCACTAACCGGTATATAACTAACCCATTTATATTATATAATAAGCCTTCCTGTAGAACGAGCATGACAAAATGACTGCAATCAAATTTTGAAACACTTGTAACGCTAACAGTATTTCACTATCCAAATTCCACCGCATTATTTGCTCTAAACGTTCGACTTGTTATTATTCAGCATAATAGTATACCACAGTATACGTATGCATAAAGTCGCAATCTCTGAATATTGTTTCTGTTAAATCTAAAGTGTATGTGATACATCAAGCCTTACTTTCCGATTCAGCAATCCTGTTCTCGATGTCAGCCATGATGCCAGAAATTCTCCTGAAGAAAGGATCTCTGTCGGAGCGTCCTTGGACTATCCTCTGAACTAGATAAAAAAAGCAAAAAGAGACCGAATTCCCGTTTTGTTGATAAAGGACCACTGAAAATTGATAGAATATATAGGATAGAAATTGAGAAGTACATTCTAATATACGACAAGTGCGAAAAACAAAAGAAGTAAACGAAAGTGTACACATGATATGAAAGTCCATCGATTTGGTACGTTTTGTTCTATATTGTCTGTTTGGTGTTCGTTTGAATGCGGGTCCAAATTAAATAACTTTTTTTTTTCAACTGAGACGACACACATGTGCAGGTAAACGTTTAAGAGAAACAATCGAGAAAGAAAGAAATAGGATTAGGCGCTTGATTTTACATGTCTACATATTGTACATAATTATTATGTGGTCTATAGGCTTCAGACGAATGTGGAAAAATCGAACCAGTGTCAATGGCTGGTCGTTTTCACTAGTCGTTTCTTTTCTGATGTGCAATATACGCAGCGCGTTGAACGTATGTCATATTTTTCTTCATGATTGAGACCAAGCAAATATACAGTGTTCAATAAATCTCGCGCGACAAGTATCACGTTAAATTATTGCCTCTTGCATCTATGCTTCTAAAGAATCAGAAGAATGCGATTTACAAGAGATGAATCTTGATTTGAGTATATTTGTCAGATCACAGCGTTTAATTAGTCTTGGGTTTTAGAGGGCGCCCTACTCACTTTCATGTGGACCTTCGTCTTGGTCATCGAAAGTCACCTCGTTGGTTTCTTGAGGTATGGTGGCGTCCAGGTTGGCACACAGCTTAATGATATGCTCTTCGGCTTCCTTCAGGTTCTTCGCGTTTCCAACACCAGGAGAAGCTGTTAGGCCTAGAATCTGACCACAATGAGAATGTTTCATAAGACTGAAATAAGATTCACTTCAAGCAAATTCAGTGTATTCTTATTCATGTTTCTTTTACAGAACATGGTATAGAAGGAAAATAGAAATGAGTGCATTTCGTACCAGCACACGAAAGATATAGACGCTTCTGTGCAATTTGCCAACACAATACAGTAGACCGTAGTAGTTTGAGAAAATTCAGAGAAGATAAACTGGTGAAAGTCTCATCAAAATCGACGATTATAGACTATGAAAAATAAGAAAGGTTATTTCAATGGATGGAACTTATAACCTTGTATGAAATGCAAGTTTTATAATTTATATATATATATATATATATATATATATATATATATATATATAGCTGATGTGATATACAGTATGATGTCAAAAATAATAACCGCAGTAGTATGGTATGTATAAAACTCTCAACGTCTTTTCCTTCTTTATCCTTCATTTGGGAACTGACCTGAGGTCTTTGAGCCGTTGGTTGATTCAGCTTAAGGTCGCGGTAAAGAGCCATGAGCACATTGTACGGGTTAGATTTCTGGAGAATGTCAAAACATTGATAGAAATGATCGGACATTGTTTTATGTTGACTGATCAGAAGACCGGTAAACATTTTATGTTAAGTGACACAATAACAAAAGAACAGAAGTGATATGTTAAACCTTGTTTCGGTATAGGTTTGTTTAGTGGAACTCTGCGATAAGCCTCGAAAGAGACACATTAAAGACGAAGTAGATGCGTGTTTTGTTTTCTTTTTTATACAGGTGAACAGATGACAAACAAATAGAAGAAAGAGCCATTAGGAAGAACAATGCTAACACTAGCGAGGCTGCCATAGTTAATTTGTCCATGTAAGATAGACTTCTTCTAGGTCACGTAGGAGATGAGCTAGGGAAAACGAACCTGACAATGATGGCATTCGTCCAAGACGAGTAGATCGATTCGAGATAGACTGACTCTCGACGTGCTATCCTTCAGTGCGTTGACCAGGATCTGTGCTGTTAGCACGATGATGTCATTGCTGTTAATGACAGTGTCCAGCGGTGCCCCAGCAATCTCTTCCCCACTCACACCAGCAACCCTGCACTTACCACGAAGATACTTGAGACAGCGCTCCTTCTGCTGTGTTACAAGGGGGACCTACAAGAAGAAAGTGTGGGATTTTACTCTTGGAAAATGTCTATGAACAAAAGAGCCAATGCTGCACCTCTCTTGTGCCAGTCATTTTTCGTCAGGAGTCAGAATTCACTCATTATTAGAACTTGAATATAAAACTTCATACAGCCACGTGTTTGGGTGTTTTTTTTTTAAAGTGTCTCGAATAATTCCGAGTCAGACACGTAGACTATACTGCTTCATGTCTTATTTCATATGATAGATAATATATTATGAAAACAAAAGAAATGGTAGAGCTCTGTATAATGTATATCCATGTTCCTTACCGCTTCAGACAATGAGATCTATGTGGACAGACGGACGAACGTGCAACCCAATAGCATAATGCTTCTAGCACCCTTCAGAACCAAGATAAATAATAATAACTCATTGCTATAAACAGAAGAAAATACGTCATAGGCATGATAGGGGAAGAACAGTATACTGAATTGATTAAAGATAGACATAAATATATGCTTATGCTATATTATGTGAGTGGATTTTTGTAATAATTAACCTAATTACGTACTTTGTTCACAACAAAGACTATCTTCTTGTTTCCATGGCTGCTGCTCGCACCAAGTTCACTGTCTGAAGAATGTAAAAACAGTCGCTGGATCACAGCAATGGCAACTTCAGTCTTGCCCTTGCCCGTCGGGAGTACAACCAGTGAGTTCTCACCACGAAGAGATTGAGCCGCAGCCTTCTCCTGGTAAGGCCTCAGTATGAGTTCCTGGGGTCCCTCATGGACAGCAGTGTCCATATCCACTGTCTCCTGGTCCCCCACCTCTTCTGTCTCGGCTGTTTCCATGGGGATTTCTTCATCTGCTGTGTGAGAAATGTGAATTGACGTGATTAGATTTGATTATGATTACCTGGTTTATACATAATCTTCATACACAAATACGATTTTATCTTTCATTTGAATCTCAGGACCTGTACACTTATAATGATACAAAAACAATGCGAACCAATCGAGGCTTCATACGTATAATCTTATATATCATAGAAACGGGGAAATACAGAACTAATTGTTTTCGTAAGGAAGATAACGGGAAGGAGTGCTATGTGCCATCTCTTGGCAAATTTCACATTAATGCACCACCAAACCCATGATAACTTAAATGAAAGTGTGTGTATTTATTCCTTTAAGAATAGATTTAGGATAGCATTCGTCAAAACTTTTTGATTAGGATGAGAAGAAAGTGATAAAGTGAGGTCGGGTTAAGCATGAAGAATTTAAATGGATACCTTGGTCAGGGTCTGCATCCTCTATCCCAAGGGCAAAGTTCTTCATGTGACGTAGCTCACGAGCGAGATCCTTTGACCCACTCTCATCAAGTCCCTTCACAAGGCGGTCAAAGAAATCTTCGTCTTTTCGCTGCAGTCTCAACATGAGTTCCGTGCAGGCAGCAATAGATCCGTAGTTCTCATTCTAACATTCGTTAAGAAGAGTGGCGGGAAAACAATATTGCTTTTATATTCACATATCAATGTGACCTTTGGATGCAATCATATACATATTATTACTGTAATATATGTTCATACAACAATGAGTAAAGGCAAAAGTGGAGCCACTAAAGTTCAGGGGCGTCACCAGCTTTTTTTCAAGGGGGGTGCGTTTTGACACTAAATGTTTACGAGATTTTTTGGTCAGACATTTGGAATATAGGAAGCTCTCAATCCCTAGTCTTTGACTGTTTCTTGAGGGAAACCAAGCGGGGAAAGGGCACCGGCGTAGCTAGGATTTCATCTTGGGGGGGGGGGGGGTTAGTATGCGAGGGAGCGAGCAAGGGTGGGAGGAGGGTGTGGAAGTGCCGGAGGGGGTTGTACCCCCTATAAATGGATTATGCAATGACGGTGTGACACGACAAATTACTGGCAGCGATATCAGGAGAATGGCATAACGACTACATGCGAGCGAGCGGAGCGAGCGAGCTTGAAAATGTTGACATTTTACAGTCCAAAAACTGCCGTTTGTAGCCATATTTTTTTGCTTTGGAAATTAAGGGGGGGCGCCGGGCGCAACTGCTGGCAATTACTGGCAGCAACATCAGGTGAATGGCATAATAATTAAATGCGAGCGAGCGAAGAGAGCGAGCTTGGAAATTTTGACATTTTACAGTCCCAAAACTGCCATTTGGAGCCATATTTTTTCGCTTTGGAAATAAAGGAGGGGTGGGGGGCGCAACGGGCGCAACTGCCGGTAATTACTGGCAGCAACATCAGGAGAATTGCATAACAATTAAATGCGAGCGAGCTTGAAAATTTTGACATTTTACAGTCCAAAAACTGCCGATTGTAGCCATATTTTTTTGCTTTGGAAATTAAGGGGGGGCGCACCGGGCGCAACTGCTGGCAATTACTGGCAGCAACATCAGGTGAATGGCATAACAATTAAATGCGAGCGAGCGAAGGGAGCGAGCTTGAAAATTTTGACATTTTACAGTCCAAAAACTACCATTTGGAGCCATATTTTTTCGCTTTGGAAATAAAGGAGGGGGGGGGGCGCACCGGGTGCAACTGCCGGCATTACTGGCAGCAACATCAGGAGAATTGCATAACAATTAAATGCGAGCGAGGGAGCTTGAAAATTTTGACATTTTACAGTAAAAAAATTAACAAACTAAGCTATATTTCTTTGCTTTAGAATTTAAGGGGGTGCATCGGGCGCAACTGCTGGCAAATACTGGCAGCAATATCAGGAGAGCATAATGATTACATTCGAGCGAGCGGAACGAGCGAGCTTGAAAATATTACATTCTAACACAGTCCAAAAACTGCCGTTCTTAGCCATATTTTTTCGCTTTGGAAATTAAGGGGGAGGGGCACCGGGCGGAACTGCTGGCAATTACTGGCAGCAACATCAAGTGAATTGCATAACGATTAAATGCGAGCGAGCGAAGAGAGCGAGCTTGAAAATTTTACATTTTATTGTCCAAAAACTGCCGTTCTTAGCCATATTTTTTTCGCTTTGGAAATTAAGGGGGGTGGGGGCGCACCGGGCGCAACTGCAGGCAATTACTGGCAGTAACATCAGGTGAATTGCGTAACGATTAAATGCGAGCGAGCGAAGAGAGCGAGCTTGAAAATGTTGACATTTTACAAGTACAAAAAAACCCCTACATTTTACAGTCCAAAAACTGCCGTTCTTAGCCATATTTTTTCGCTTTGGAAATTAAGGGGGGTGGGGGCGCACCGGGCGCAACTGCAGGCAATTACTGGCAGTAACATCAGGTGAATTGCGTAACGATTAAATGCGAGCGAGCGAAGAGAGCGAGCTTGAAAATTTTGACATTTTACAAGTACAAAAAAAAACCTGCCGTTTGTAGCTATATTTTTTCGCTTTGGAAATAAAGGGGGGGGGGGCACCGGGCGCAACTGCTGACAATTGCTGGCAGTAACATCAGAAGAATGGCATAAAGATTAAATGCGAGCGAGCTTGAAAATTTTGACATTTTACAGTCCAAAAACTGCCATTTGAAGCTATAGCTTTTTTGCTTTCGAAATTAAGGGGGCGCACCGGGCGCAACTGCTGGCAATTACTGGCAGCAATATCAGGAGAATTTAGATGCGAGCGAGCTTGAAAATTGTGACATTTTAAGAGTCCCCAAACTGCCGTTTGTAGCTATATTTTTTCGCTTTGGATATTAAGGGGGGGCGCACCAGGCGCAACTGCCGGCAATTACTGGCAGCAACTTCAGGAAAATGGCATTACGACTAAATGCGAGCGAGCGGAGCGAGCGAGCTTGAAAATTTTGACATTTTACTGTCCAAAAACTGCCGTTTGAAGCTATATTATTTTTTTTTTCGCTTTGGAAATTAAAGGGGAGGGGGGACGCCCGGTGCGCCCCTCCCCCTGGATCTGCCACTGGTAGTCAAGGGTGTGGGTTTATGTTCATGACTGGGGGAGGTATGACCAGCGAGGTGGCGTCGAAGTGACCAAGCAGGGGAAGGATGTCCAAAATCTGCACTTTAGAGCACCCCCTAAACTAATTGTGCGTTTTTGTTTGTGTGTGTGTATTATGTACATGGAAAAACTAGGAATTAGCCCGGGTCAAGTCTTTTTATCGGCAATGCAAGATATTTTTATATAGACTAGTATGTAAAGCAACACTGCAAAATCAGTGATCTAGCTTTGATAAAACGAAGCGTAAGGTACGAAGGTGTACATTCTACATCACATTGCGCAACATTGTAGCGACTCTTCGTTCGGATGTACTGAGTACACTGCGCACATCCTGCTTATTATGCAGAATGCCAACCAGGAATCACGCTGAATCACGATCTTTTGTCGGGTCCGGGCTTTTTGAACAATGTTTCACACTCTATACCTATTTAATTATGGTTAAAAGAAATCATAGAAAAATATGTTATTTCTTGATCACCCTTTCATTCAAAAGCAGTTTACTAACACTTGAATTACTATTTCGGTAAGTCTTTTTTTTTACCAGCGGATTGGGAGGGGGCGCACCCCCCCCCCCCTCCGCAGTTACGCCACTGCTTTTGGGTGAAATAATTGGACAGATTTCTTGAATTCTAACAAAAAAGCAAGAAAATCTTTTCATCGCGGGAATTATGATTATGTGGGGTGGGGCAAATGGTGCGCTTGCCTTCCAATATTTCTATGGGGGCAACATTTTTGTTTTCTTTCAAAAGCAAGAAAATCTTCTCATTTCGGGAATTATTAATATATGGGGGGGGGGGCAAAATTAAAATATGCTTGCCCCTCCAATATCTATATGCGGGTAACTTTTTGTTTTTCTGTCAAAAAAAAATAAGAAAATCTTCTCGTCTCTGGAATTATGGAGGGGGGGTGGGCAAAATGATATGCTTGCCCCTCCATTTTTTTTCATTTCTTTTGTTTTTTTAATGAGGCTAAGGCTCGCTCTTGGGCTGGCAATATGGATTGGTCAGAAGTAACGTACATAGACCCTACATACTTGTAAGAAGCACACGTACATGCAAACGTGTATAAGTGCTCCGTATCGTACGGATGTACAGTACGGTCGATAAATAGTAAACACTGTAGAATACTAGTAGATATGTATAAAATCAGTGCTGCCAGAACCAGGGGTGCGAATTGTTTTTGCCGACGATTTTTTTTTTTTTTTTTTTTTTTGTCCCTGGTGCAAAATATAAAAAAAAAATAGAAAAGAATAATCATTTAGCGTCCGGCGTTGAGGTCGCTGGCAGACTTATTATTTTTTTTTTTTTTAAAGGATCTGAAGGGGGGTGCGTTCGCACCCAACGCACCCCCCCCCCCCGGTGACGCCCATGCAGTTGAACATCTAATGAGAAAAACAGCGACAGAGACCGAGAGAGAGAGGAATAATAGGCCTAAATACAATGGCTAATCATCTTTAATGTCCCAAAACTTTGGAATTTTGTAAATACTGACATATACTGTATAATGGATCCAAGTTGATGTCCCGAACAAAGTCATGCTTTGTGTCAACTCATAAAAATTCCAGACATTGTTTTGCGGAAAGGGCAAGCAAATCGATAGGATACCGTCCACGGACGAAGCGTAATGAGTTTTCACTCTTTGCTGTGTGCGTTCCCAAATTATGGTTTAGAACTCAGTGATAACAATTCCACATGGATTACCAGACCCCTTTTTCAATCCTTGAATATTCATTACGCGCATCCAATTCATTGTACTTTATAGCAGTAACTCGGACAATATTCAGAGTCTGAGGGAAAATTATGGTTTTATATAAAATTGTAAAAACGTACTTTTAAACAGGTTTTTGCTATTTACACACCTATTTAAAGAGCAAAGTAAATGTGAAATAAAAGAAATCAGCATTTTAGACCAGGTCTGTAAATATGTGTATTGATTGACCCATATTTTGTGGTGCGCGATCACAAAAAGGAGTTACGAAGACTAACATGATGGTTACAAAAAAAAAAGAAAATAAGTAATTGGTGCAGAGAATCAGAACAGCCCTCGCAATGTAATATTACAGATTTGTATATTTTGTAAGAAGATCAAATTAACATTCATTTGCAGTAAAACATCACAAATGTTTTATGTACGCGACCCATTAGCTTCATAAGTTGAGATATGTTATATATAATTTTATTTTCAGATAAGTTATAAGATAATGTTGTACTGCAAGCCCGCTGAAACTTTTTTTCTTCTTTTCTGCAGATGGGATAGTGTTACCTTTCGTCGAATTCTTTGGACGTCATTTGAATTCAAACAGGATCCTTCTAGATGCTTCATTACATCCATTGTGCTCATGTCTTTCAGCTACTCCAGGTAAATCTTCATGAGGTACTGGTAGTTGTCTCTTCTCTTCGCGTTCAAGTTCGATGTCCCTTCAAGATGGTGGCGAAGATATTCATTATCTGGGAGAGGAAAGTATCACGTAGCCATGGTGACAGTTGAATGGACTGGATCGATCTGTTTTCATTGCATTAGTCACATAATTTTTAGAATGATTTATCATCAATAATTACTGCTTGTGCTGAGATATTGTTACCGTATTTGTGTATAAATGTTTATATTTCATGAGAATTCCTTCTGTTGTATGACAGTCATACCTAAAAGGGCATCTCAGATGATTCATAAAATTTCTCATCATAAAGTATATAAATCGATAGTTGCATGTATTATATCAGTGGAATTTATTGCGATCCTTGAGCAGATAAACCGATACTCTGAAAAACACCTTATACAACTGAAATATTTCAGTAGTATAGTGACAATAAGCGTCCATGCAAATTGATTCGGTACAGGGCAATTCCACGATAAAGTGCCCATGACCATCAAATTTAATTTTCAAAATGGTCAAATCTCAATCATTTTATATATACAGGGCGTATCAAAAAAGGTACACTTTTGAAAAAAATTGTCTAAATTACATTTCAAAAATATGGAAGATTTTTGCAAATTTATGGATGTCCCATAGTTTCATCTATCAAGTGCAATCAACAAAACAAATTTTTGTTCACGCTTGGCTAAACACTGACGCTCTTTGTACAGAGTGTGAAAAATGACTTGCGCCAAATTGAAGAAGATGGAAAATTCAGCCTGCAATCCAAATAAGTGCTCCCATTCAAACAAATTGCTCTTTTGCCTAAAGCTTTGGTTATGTTATGAT
This sequence comes from Diadema antillarum, assembly GCF_040938485.1. NCBI lineage: Eukaryota > Metazoa > Echinodermata > Echinoidea > Diadematoida > Diadematidae > Diadema > Diadema antillarum. The sequence goes on from NW_027271112.1 coordinate 382,301, forward strand.
TTTTTTGTCAGCTTTATTGTAATTTCAATAATTTCATTTTTAAATGTAGTATTGGTGAGAATTACAATATGTAATTACTTCAAGATCTTTGAAGCACAGTTTTCACAATACAAGGACACATCAATACCAAACGCCAGTTATTCACTAATGTGGTAGTGGTACCAAATTAATCAACATTCAAATCATTTATCCCATTAATCACTCAATTGATTGACCAATTAATCAACCAATCAATCAGTCAATCAATCAATCAACCCATCAATACATGAGTAAAGGGGCTGGTGGTGGAAACAACAAGGGAAGAGAGCAGTGGTCATTTTGGATGAACAAAATACAAATTACCTAAACAAAACAAAAAAAACCGAGCTGGGGGGGGGGGGGGGTAGATATTCCTTATGTCGATCTGCCACTTTAAACATGCATACCATTGTGACTGACTGGATGATTGATTGTTGGATTAAATGATTAAATGAACGATTAAATGATTGATTGATTGATTGATTGATTGATTGATTGATTGAATGAATGATTGATTGATTGCTGGCTTGGTTGATTGCTTGATTGATTGGATTGATTGATTGATTGATTGATTGATTGATTGATTGGATTGATTGATTGGATTGATTGATTGACTGATTGGATTGATTGATTGATTGATTGATTGATTGATTGATTGATTGATTGATTGATTGGATTGATTGGATTGATTGATTGATTGATTGATTGGATTGATTGATTGGATTGATTGATTGGATTGATTGATTGATTGATTGATGGATTGATTGATTGATTGATTGATTGGATTGATTGATTGGATTGATTGATGGATGGATTGATTGATTGATTGATTGATCGATTGATTGGATTGATTGATTGGATTGATTGATTGATTGATTGATTGATTGATTGATTGGATTGATTGATTGATTGAATGATCTGAGGATGCATTAATTTTGTACTTTTCTTCTTGACTGAGTGACTGGCATGTGGATTCGATATGTCTATGCATGATTTGTGCTTAAAAGATCTTGATATTGTTAATCAATCTTCCATAAAGAAAATAAAAATTCCTAAACTATAATAACATAATCAAATCCGTGAGCAAAAGAGCAATTTGTTTGAATGAGAACACTTATTTGGACTGCTGGCTGAATTTTCCTTCTTTCCTTCTTTAAATTTGGCGCAAGCCATTTTTCATACTCTGGACAAAGAGCGTCAGTGTTCAGTCAAGTGTGAACAAAAAATTGTTTTGTTGATTGCACTTGATAGATGAGACTATTGGGTATCCATGAATATGAAAAACTCTTTCAAATATTTTGAAATGTAATTAAAACATTTTTTTTTTCAAAAGTGTAACTTTTTTTATACGCCCTGGGTATATTAAGCTTAATGACTGAATTTTTCATATCTGACCAACTTGCACCGAAATTACTTGATTAACTCTGCTAAATATGCGAAAAAAATCAGCATAATTAAATTAAGATAAATATCTGTAAAAAAATATAATGAATTTTGAATGGGTGTACCATAACAAAATGAAAAAGGAGTTGAAAACTTTGCCTTTGTTTTCAGAGTTATAGGGTTGAACATCATTACAAATCGATACAAAGTTCAAGATTTTCTATGTGTTATGCTTCAGCGAACATTGCAATTTCTCTAATCAATAATGTCACGGTGTTACAGTAAAAACAGGAAATCATGATCACATAATATAGCTACCATAAACCGGTACTAAAATGATGGTTGCTCATTTTGTTAATGAATTAAGATTGATTAGAATGTGTCACGATGTTACAGTAACTGTAACACCGTGACCGTAAAACCTTGACTTTCTTTGCAATATCATATAGGACACATAAAGGATTTGCCAAATGACTCACTGTTGAAGTGAACACCAGATTTCTCTGTCACATTTACTCAAAAGATAGAGGTTTTTCAAGGATTATTCATAACAGATGGGTCAAGCTATATATCCATAAAGATTATCAATTGTACTTGTTGCCAACATCAATCAATCTTAACCATTTCTGTACCAAAAATCTAGTTAACTGTGTTTACAAAGCTTTGGGGTTTGATATGCCAATCAACACTCAGAGCACATGTAGGGTTAAAATGGCAGCAGTCCACTCGCAGTGTGCCAACAACCAGATTTACAATTCAAGCAAACATATCTGAAGGTTTTGTACTTTCAATTTTGGCAACAGTTTCAGTTGAGTTAATAACCTTAGATATTTTTTTTTTTTATCATGATACGTTTATCATGTGGTTCAATTCTATTGTAAACTCAAAATGGCAAGATGTCAATGGTTCAGATAATGTTAAGGGGCTGGAGACAGATAGTAATTGAAAAGTGTTGCATGCAGTCATCACAATTTGGTCCTTTTTTAGGAAAAAAGGGCTCTGTTTTTATGTCTTTCAAGAATAAATTGATGTTATATTCTGCCATAGTTCCCCTTTTCGATCTTTTTAAAATCTTTTTGAATTGCTGCCATAGTCTAATGGTGAATGCCATTGACTGGCAATTTGCTTACAAACTGATGTTAGTGTAAAGGTATCACGGACTGGTTATTTGTCATGCTTTGCGTGTTAATCACGCTGTTTCAGTGTGTTGCTAACACAGTAAACTGCATAAAGTCTTGCTGAACCTTCCCTGATATTCTAAAAGAATTACTTAGGGCATACCGAAGCTAAGATCAATGTGTCCATTCAAGTTAATCTCACTAGAATAACTTTCATGTACGCTGTGCGCAATGTTACAAATGTGAATATAAAAAGACCCACACTCATTGTTTTTATGTGTACAGATAGGAATTGGCATTGTAAACATTTTCATATGTTCATCTTCAGTAAATCTTTAAGAATAAGTGGTGTCTTTTGTACAACACAAGTTGCATAAGTTAATTTTTTTTAGTACTAAAATTCCTAAATTGGTTCACCTTGCTTTGTGACCAAAGTTAAAATCAAAGTTTCAAATTTGCATGTCATCTTTGAATATACAAATTGTACTTTTTAGAGAGATAGTTGTAAACCCTAAAAGTTCACTCAGAAATATCTAACAAGCTTGCAATGGTAATAGAGGCAATTATACTGAAAGAGCAATGTTCCTGACTGTAACGTGTAGAAACGTATATGACATGTAACTGCGTTACTGTGCATAGTTTTCTTTATTTTGTTGTTTTGTTCACCCGTTATGATTTTGATAATGTTTTGTTTTATTTGTGCACATCAACGTCTCTCCATGAAAATGCAGTATATACGCAAATCATATGTAAATACTCAGTACAAAAATATGAAATTATATACTAGTAAATAGATGATTCGATAATATGATTAATAAATGGGTACCTAAGGTGATATTGTTATGAAAATTTCGTTGAGAAGAAACAGGGTACAGAAATAGTACAATTTGCTGAAATTAGAGGATTTTTCTCACAAATCATGAACTAATTTACATGCTGATTGAATGTTTACCAGATTTGTCCAGAGCTTCCATAAAGGCCTGGAAGATTCCTCGTTTATCTTCCACCTTCTCCAGCATGTCTAGGAACTTCTGCACCAGGTCGAGACGAGGAGTGCCATTGTCAAGGCATCGCTGCTGCAGTGCCTCTATGTTGGCTGGTATCAAGGAAAATAATGTAAAACAAACATACGTCAAGACCGTAAAGGGGTGGTACAGCTTCCCTTGAGATGAGGTGTGAGGTTTCACACATTTTTTGATGATGATTTCTTGAGATGATGAGAAACCTCTAATAATATATGAAAAGGTATATAATTCTAAGAAGGATTCAAATCTTATTTGATGAAAATTAGTTTTGAAATGGCTGAGATATCCACAACAATGCAATCCTAATAAAACATGAGACCCACCTTTTATTAGGATTTTTGGATATCTCAGCCATTTCAAAACCGATTTTCAGCAAATAAACTTTGAATTCCTTGATTTCCTTTATTTTGAAAAACTTGATTACCACACTGCTGGTTGTTATATTTACAACTGCAGTGAGTTCAGGAAATTTTAAGTGAATGCTGAAAAGAAAATGATGGGGGCAGTAGGCCCCGGTGTAAAATCTCTGACTGTATACTGTACAAGTATTCACCAATTGTGGGATAACCATGAAGTCAACCCTCATGGAGCGAATTCCTCTTAAGATACCTTGTTTTCAGACGTATTCCCCCTACGGACCGTAATACATATTTATATACAGTATATACAAATGTCAATATATATATATATTTATTTATACATATACATGTATATATATATATATATATATATGAATTTATATATATATATATATATATATATATATACATATATATATTTGGGGAAATACGTCTGAAAACGAGGTATCTTAAGGGAAATTCGCTCCAAATGGGATTTTTTTTAATTCTCGAGGTTTTGACAACGGATTTCCATGCCTTATCAGTGATATGGGGCCTATAAGGACTATTCCATAGTAGGACACAGATAATGTAGTGTGTGTAGATTGAGACTGTACCATCAATAGACTTTAGGGGAGATTCTCAGCGATACAGAAAATAAAAATGGTTGTATGTATTGGAAGTGTATAGAAAACAGGTCATTGGGGGAATGTAGGTATATCTGTTTTTTCTCTCAAAAAGTTGCATTTTCTCTTTAAAGGGGCTGTACAGTACTGGTTAAGGTGGGGATTCATGTTTTTTTACATTCCTAAGTGAGATAATGAGAAACCTCTTATGAAATATGAAAGAGCATGTAATTTTAAGAAGGATTCAACGTTTATTTGATGAAAATTGGTTTTCAAATGACTGATATATCAAAAAAAGTGATGATGATAAAAGACTACATGCCCCAACTTTATTAGGATCTCTTTGTTTCACCTTGTTTTTGGATATCTCGGCCACTTCAAAACCGATTTTCATCAAATAAACTTTTGATACCCCTTAGAATTGCATGCTCTTTGACATCTCATAGAGTGGTTTCTGAATATCTCGCAAAATGTTAAAAGCTAAATCCTCACCTCGACCAGAACTGTACACACCCTTTAACATACAGAATTTTGTGGTATAAGACGGATTTTGTGCTCTTGTCAATTCAATGCTTCATTGAGGTCATATAAATGCATAATTTTTCAAAAAGGGTAATATTTGTTTTTTTTTTCTGAATATTACCATGCTTTTTATCGAAATTCCCCAAAATATTATCATTCATTCCGCATTTCCCCTTGTGGCGGGAAATAGAGTTATACTTCTTTTTATTATTGTTATATAAATGTATATATATATATATATATACACACACACATGTATATGAATATATATATATATCGATATAATATATCACTCAGCAAAAAAAAAGGGAGTAAATATTTTTTTCCAAATTTTTCATAGAATATCTGGTTAGATATTGATGTTTTGTATACATTGCACCATGTTACAGGTACTTTATTGGCTATCAGCCCGGTAGGTCATTATAAAGGGAAATTTTCCGCATGAATGAACACAGTCGTTTTTCTCTTCCAAGGCACAAAAGTAAAAATTGCACAAATGGACAAGTTCTCAATGACGTGTATGTGCTCTTCCATGTAACAATGAGAACAAAAGACAAATTTAACACACAAGGGATACAAATTAATTTGAAAATATCACCCACTGATCTCTGTAATGTCTTTGTAGCTCCCAAACATAAAGAAAAGGAAAAGACAATGGAGTAAATAGAGAATCTTCTGTCAAATTTAAAGATAATATGAAGTTTTGGTACCTTTACAAAGTTTCCCTGAGATTGCCTTGTCTTAGTTTGTGTTTCAGGTTAAAGTACCTTTCATATAACCAACACAGTGAGACTTACTCGCCCCAAAGTGCTCTCATATCTTAGTAATCATGCAATAATGGTTTCGGATATTATCGACGCTGTACAACGTCAATAAATACTAACGGCTCGTTCGAATCGTTCGAATCTTTATATAGCTCCCTCAACGATCATTCTGCGTGTAACTCGTGAGAACCGGATCGCCAGCACAGAACTTGTGTAGAGTTCTGTGACCGCCAGTTATCCGGGCAGTGCCGCAGCGCTAACACTCCTCTGAAGCTGTTTGTGCGATGCGGTAATGCGTGCATGCATGCGAGCGGTATGTACAGTGCCGACAATGCGTGATCACAGATTATGGTACATGAGGCGAGGATGTACGACTAGGACAAGTAGTATGGTACACGAAGACGGGTTTGACATAGAACAGCCATTGCAGGAGGGAAACAAAAACAAATACGAAGACCATAAACAGTGGTCAATCCTGCCGGAGGGGAAAAAAAGACGAGTATAGCTGCGGCAACTTTGAGGCGATCAGATATGCATCAGTATACTTTGTATACTACTAGGCGCTGCGTTTTACTCACCACCGGCCACCCTGGTTAGATCGAGGCTCGTTATGCAGCGAAGCACGGATTATACATACAGATTGTACGCGCACACAACTTGACAACACTGCGGTGGTGAGAAGTGACTTGCTGTGCTGCCAAATAAGACAGTAGTTCCTACATGATATTTTAATGTAGTTAGATATTTTTAATATTGTCTGAATTCATATGTTGGTAAACTCTCGTGATTTTAGAGGCTCCACCACAGTGCTAGACTATCACGCGGACTTGCTATGAGATAGATGACATCTACCTTGTAAGCAGCCTTAGCATGCCCTGTTGAGCAGTCGATCGTTTTACCAGGGAGGTGGTTTACCGGGGAGACGGGAACTCTCTATTCATTCAGTACTGTACATGAAGGAAGACATTACCTCAACCAGCTCCCAGCCCGACCAAATGCATGCATGAATGCAATACCCGCTCGCGCTGGTTTACGTTTGGAACAGCAACACACACACACACACACACACACTCACATACACACACTCACATACACACACAGTACACACACACACACACACACATACTCACAAGCACACTGACACCAGGGAGTGTTCCAGTCCACCTGTCTTGACACGGGTACAGAAATAGATCGAACGTTTATTGACCTTGAGTCGGGTCAGACTCACAAAAAAAGAGGAAGAAGAAACCACGCCAGAGATGGAGTGATCAGATTGCAGGGAGAGAGAGAGAGAGAGAGAGAAAGAGGGAAAGACACATTTTCACAAACCTGCCTCGTTATGACGCAATCGTGGAGAACAGTGCCAGTAGCTCCATGATACAGTCGAGGATGGAATCAGAGCTTGAAGCTCCTTGATGGAATAAAGCCCATCCCATACTCACGACTATAGGACTGACAGAGTTTGGATCCTGAACAAGTCACAGCAGCTTCAGCATAAACGAGTTGTTTTTTGTTTTGTTTTGTTTTTTCAAATCCAAAGTCGGTCAGTCATAGTCGTGAGTCGTATTCCAATAGTGTGCGGCGGGCTTAGGATATGTAGGTCACTCTTTGGCCTTTAGTTCGGCCTGCACTAATTTATTCATTTATTTATTTCATTTTATTTTTTTTTTTTGTATTTCAAAGTTACGTTGGTGTTTTCATTATGCAGATGGTGCATTATAGTAGGCCTATGATAAGTGGCCTATTGGCCCCAAAACATGATTTTAGACTGAAAATAATCCGAGTTACGTGTTTGTTCTTTTTATTTTTTATTTTTACATACAGATTATATTCAGATTGACAGTGTAAATCATTAATCGATTGATTTTCAAGGAAAATGGACTTACCGGATTATTTTTTTCTTTCGAACACGCTCTTCTTCCTTCAGAGAAACACAAAACCTCCACATTCAACTCCAAAGGGAGGAAAATCAAGCTGCGCATACCGAGGTTGAGGTAACATAAGTAAATCCAAGTTCTGTGAGTTTCAGAGGAATATCGCAAGATCTTGTGGGTGGTATACTAGTACTTTAGTAAGCTTCAGTTTGATTGTAGTTATGAACTACCTATTTACGACGCCAGTGTAGCCACGGGTATGAGCATGTCGCTGTAATAATATTGTGCGACACAACAGAAGCCTGCAACATTGTGTGCGACATCCTCGAGAATTGGCGACATGCATGTTCTAACTATATAAGTGTTATCAAATTTGTGAAAAACACGTGTAAAACTTGTGGGACGACAAACTCATATGTTGGCTGAACTCTATTTCATTTTTTTTTAAAGAATATTTTATTCTCCATCAATGGTATTTCGTTTATGCATCGATACAAGGTACTCCATCATCTCTTTATTGTTTTAGGGGGTTTCGTGTTGACAAAGTCGAGTATTTGGCTGCAAAAATTGCGGTGAGCTACCTGTGGTGTATGGCTGGTGCGTGTTCCACGTGTTTATAGGGCATAGTGAAAATTCAAGGAAAAAAAAAACCTACAACCCAAACGAATTGAAACAGAACGCGCAGTGGTACGGGGAAAAGACACTGCGTGCGAACATCTTCATAAAAAAAAAATAAAAAAAAAATAAAAATAAAAAATGTCGCTACGGCGACAGGTGTATGCCTCCGCAATAATGCAGGTCTATAGTACAATGTCTTGACCATGTGTGATGACAGTTTCACACAATTGGCAAGATATTAAAATGACAGGTTTGCCACAAATGTGCTGAATGTTCACTTTCCTAGAACTATCAATTGGATGAATGATTAAAACGTCAGAGTGCAGGTATTTGGGGGAACTGATGATTTTTACTGGACTTTTGACCCTTTTATAAGTTTATGCATTGAGTAATTTTCAAGGTATTGAGAAAAAATATAAATTCAGTATCAAATGGTAAAATATTATTATCTAAACCTGGCCTTTGACCTTTGACCTCACAGTTCCAAAGAGAATCACTGTTAGGTAGAACATGCATAAATATGTAAGTTTCATGATAATACCTTGAGTTACTTTTGAGATATGGAGGAAGAAGTGCAATTTAGCACTTTCACTTGACCTTTGACCTTTTGGCACGAAACTTCCCGCAGAATATATATTGGGTTATACATGCATACATCAAGTTAAAAAAATCCTCCAGGCATTGCATAAATATAAGAAAAGTAGTGATATTTTGAGGAGTTGACCTTGAACTTTGACCCCTGACCTTTGACCCATGATCCCCAACTTCCCTAGATAATCACTGCCCATCGGTTCATATATATACTAAGTTCCATGAAGATACCTTGAACCATTTGCGAGATATGGAGAAAAACATGAAATTTCAACCTTTTTTCACAAAATAACCTGTGACCTTTGACCTTTGACCCCGTGACCCTAAAATCCAAACAAAGTATTATCCCCCAGGATATACCCTCATACCAAGTTTGATGCAAAACCACCTCACGGTTCTTGAGATATTGACAAAAACAAAACGGGACGGACGTACGGACGGACGTACGGACGGACGGACGCCCCGAAAACAATGCCTCCGGCCACTTCGTTGGCGGAGAAAAGAGAAAAGAGCAAAATCCCACGATAGCAAGGTGCCACAGACTTGGCAAAGAGGGGGGGGGGGGGGGGGGAGGGGGAGGGGGAGGGGGAGGGCGGGGGGTAAACCACAAATCCGCGCGGTGGCGCATTCCTGCTGAGGTCATAAACAGTCTGGGGCCTGCGGGAATGAAAAGGATGTTTCGAAGCGAGCTCAAGTCGAAGACTCCGGGGAAGACCACTGGCAGGATTGCAATCGTTACCTGATTCTACATTTCTTTCAATCAATTGACGTAAAATAATGTCATTTTTTCTATTTTCTTTATATCTTTCCTGAAATATATCCCACTGCCCTCCAAAGGGGGAAGATTCTCTATCATTATTCTTTCTTTTCTGACGGTGACTCAGAGGTGCTTGATTATAAAAAGGGAAAATCATGTTACTGTTCGTCACTCTGCAAGTTCGTTGTTCTGAGAGAGAAACACTTTCGTTATTTTTATGGTTCCTTGATTCGAACACGGGTGTTCGTTCATCCTGAAACGAAATAAATTTCGTACCACGTATAGGACCTAATTCGTTTTCAGAATAAAAATGTTCGGATTATAACTAACGCCTTCATATTCGGAGCAACAAATGGATCTGGAACAGGAATTTGGGGACCCGGATTGACGAACCTTATACATGACGTGTACTTATCCCCCAAAGTAATGGATACCGTGCAAAGAAATTAACGATGTCAAAAAGGGAGATTAGTTTCCCGCCAATTCCCCCTTCCGTCAATACTAAGGCTCCTACTTCGGAAGTATAGGTCTGTCTCTCGTTGCTCGATAAAGAAAAAGAAAAAGAAATGAACAACGTCAAAATAAACAAGAACAGAATAAACGCATGTTCGCCTATCGTGGGGCATCTATGCAATACTGTTACCTTGGATGATATCCTCACCCTCACCATCGTGTAATTCCTATATAAGAAAGCAATTAATAATTATGTTTTGCACTGGATGTTATGAAAATGTATGTGATCTGGTATCCCGACGTAATGTAAATGATTATGTTACATGAAGAGGGCTGTTCGTGGGTGGTATTCGAATACTGTTTTGTATAATTATGATTTCGTTATGTGTAGATTATGTGCGTATAATAAGAGTTTCATTTTAAATGGAGTTTCAATCAATTTTATTATTCATGTCAAATTGGATTCCTCGGAAGACCATCACGACCATGAATGCCGAGTTGCGAGCAGGGCAATCCATACGTTTACCTTTGGTTATAATACCATGTTATTATAGTTGAAATGTATCATTGTTACCTTGGGACTTTACGGTGAATCATTTATTAACAGACAATCAAATATCTCCCACTGCCCAAGGGGAAACATATCAAACTAAGAATGACATTCATTTTTGCTTTTAAGATTTCCCCTCCCGTCTGACAATAATTTTCTGAAACATCCACCAGTGCCGGATGTAGAATGTTTATTCCGAAGGTGATATCCGACAATGAAGTACAAAGGCTTGATACTCCGATGAATTAGAATCACAAGCTTACGCAATGCTATTTTACGAAGAACACTCTTCGGATATATGTTGAAGATTAGTGCCTAAACATTACCTATAAACCAAAACAATCGTAGCATATGTATACTAGCTAGGCCTTCTAAATAACCAATAAAACATTTAAACGAATTAATAATTGCCTATAAATAATCGGCAGCACCCCTCAAGTATTTCAAGAAACAACTATATGTCTTGTGCAAAACAATTCCTGCATATTTTTTGAATGTGGCAAGATATAATGCGAACATGAGATTGTGAGTTATAAGAACAATTTCAATATTGAGCTGAGTTCAGCAGATGTCATAAAATATCTTCGGATCTCGTTCATGAGGACATGCCAGCAGAATTTGGGTAAATGAAATGCAGCCATTTCCACTGGAACTAATGGTAGATCAATGTTATTGCCGTATCCTTGGAGTAAAATGTCGCCGGGGCGCGGGACAATTCATTGTGGTGTCTTCGAAGGAAACATCACCGGAGCAAGTGTTGGTGGTTCAGTCGTCGGCGGAGCAATCATTGTCGACGGAGCAGATGTCGTTGGGGTGATGTTGTGGAGCACATTCTCGCGGAGCGAATTAATGTCAGTGGAGCATAAAGACTGACCTCTCTTTGATACATACGTATACTCATGGACACAAAAGAAACATTAGCCAATGGTATAAAGGGTATAGTGGTCGGACATTTCCATCGCCTTGATGTTACCATTTTGCAAAGAATCTACAAATTTTAGTAACATACATTCACCAAAATTAATGTCATACCGTACATTTCTGGATGCTGAAAATAATTAGAAGCTGACCTATTTCACTCAGCGTGACAAAGGTGAAAAGTTTACGTTTTCTCTGTTGTTCCGGATTAAAGAAAAACAAAATAACGTCACCATGATTAATTTCCTATTATGACAATGTGTGGGAAGGGATAATGTGTTATTCATATTTTTTGCGGTACATCAATGATCATTGATGCGACTTGACTTGACATCATCTTGAAGTTCATCAGGACGTGTTTCCAGTGACGTTCATTTACTGGTGCTATATAGGGACAGCATGTCATGTTTTTACGGAGCGTTGTTCAATCTGTTAAAAACAATATAAAAAACATACATAACGATATGTGCACAGGAAATTACAATCCTCTGATAATTTATGACAATAATAATGAGATGTGATGTTTATGGCTTATTTGCAATACATTGCACTCCCGTTACAACGAACACGGTAATAACGAAGCAAAACTTCTGTTCCCAAAATGTTCGCCATTAAAGTCTGTGTTAAAAAGATTCGCTTATAACGAACACGTTTATAGCGAAATTTTCGTTATAACGAAGTCTTTTCCGAGCGCCACTGACAAAGAAAAACAAAAGAAATGTGCTCTGTTATAACGAAATGCGGATCGCTTCCGAAAATACGTAGCGGAACAAGCATTTATAGCGTCTCTGCGTGGGCGAATGCTTCACAATACTGCGTTTTCGATCCGTGTGTCACGCACAAGTTTTCGAGGAGAACTTGCATTATTGTTAAACAATCTGACAATAATCTGAAATTGAGTAAGGTTCCTTATTACAAAACACAAAGATTCTGATACACCTAAATGTCCGTTAGTTCGGAAATGAAACAGTGTTTGTTCACGAACATTTTGGCGTTATTCCAAAGATTCGTTATTCCGAAAAAAAAATAAAAATATGGTTCTTATTACGACGGTGCGTTTGTCCGAAAATGATAGGAATTCCAAACATTCATTAATTGGAACATTAAAAAAACAACAACCTAAAACAACAACAAAACAAAAAAAAACCCAAAAACAAACAAACAAACAAAAAACGTTTCGTTAATCCAGAAAAGAAAAGGTAAGTCCACTAACAAATCTTAGGAATTGCAAACCTTATAATCGTCTTATAAGAAAACTGAACCTTCGAAATACGTAACCTGTGTCATTTTTTTTTTTTAATTAACAAACCTTCCACGGAATGACAAACTTTATTACATTTTCGGATTAAAAAACCTTCGCAACAACGAACCTTCGGAATAGTGATCCTTTCTCAGTTAGTAAATTACAAACCTTTGGAATGACGAACCTGATCATTTTAATTTCCGATCGACGAACCTTCGGACATTACAAACAACTTTATGCTCTCTTTTAATTGTAATATTCAAACGAAATTTAAAAGGTCCCATTCCATTTTACATAGCTTTCCAGTGTATTCAGCAAACAGAACATCATAATTTATATGCGTGGTTTCCTTGTTTTCGTGTAATATTGTATTTGTTCGGTTATAACGAAACTTCGTTATAACGAAAGAAAACTGCCCCCATGCCCCCTATAGGGTATAGTTAGTTCTCTTTTCTTTTAAAATGTATATCATCAAGGTTCTGCAGTGACCACGGGTATATTATTTTTTGATATTTGTTTTTAGGAAGGAAACAACCCCGTAACGAGGGGGCATTGGTGGCACGAGAAACTGAAGGGGAAAAAATGCATGGGGGAGCCTTTTTTTCCTATTCAGCCGATTAATCCCGAGTGGGGCACCAGAAAGAAATAAAAAAGAAAGGATGCAATATATATATCTTATATATATACATATATATATATATATATATATATATATATATATATATACGTGTGATACATACCTGATGGCATACGTGTAGAGCTGTCCACCGTTGCTTGTTATACCGGTCGAACACGAAGCCACCTCGATCACTACTGATTATAGCTTACTATAACACGAAGCCCCCTCGATCTCCATTGGGATTGTGTTATGTGAAAGAGATTGCATAAGATTATGCTCTTGTCATGACATTTGTCATCATGAAAAAAGGGAAAAGACGGTCGCACAATCACAGATGGAAGAGGTCTTTGATTTGCTTTGTTGTTGTTGTTGTTGACAAAATTGTCTCACAGAATCACCTGATAAGCAAACAAACCAGTCCTCTTCACATTAATTTTTTTCTGCCAATTCTCTCCACAAAATTGGCCGCTAAGCAAAAACAACAACAAAAAATAATACAAACAGAACCAGCACATGACTGTGGTAATCAATTCCATCAAATCACCTGCCCAAACAACAAGCAAACATGTTATACATAAAACGCATATTAGGCCCTACTAATTGTAAAAACAAACAGTCAGTAAAACAACTAGAAAACATAACATTTCGGAATACGTCTTTCTTGGTCAATCAGGCCTGCGCATACTACGCTACGAAAAAAAAAAAATAAGAAAAAAATGTCCGGCATAAAATGCTACATGCCAAGCGTCAATATCCATGATAGGCCTATGCCTACTCTGATGGCAACGTTGACCATGTAGATAATCGTCATTAACAATCGGATTTTCTATATTATGTTAGTTAGCGATTTTTTTTTCTTTTTGACTAGACAGCCCATTCATTGTCAGAATGAGCAAAAAAAAAAAAAAAAAAAAAGGCTGTGAAGACTTTTTTTTTAAAAATAATTTCTTTCATTTTTTTGTTTAAATCTTGACCTGACAGCACATATGTCGAGAGAAGTGTTTTTCTTCGATAAGCATATAAACATGGCAATTGAACATTATTCTAGAAGAACGCTACATGTATACCATCTTGCAGCACAGTTCCATTACACACTCTTTGACTGCACACAGTACACAGGTACCACGTGAATGGAGCAATGAAGCAAAAACAAACAAAAACGAAAACAAAAACCCGAAAACAATAATAATCTAAACAGGATTAGCATTTCTGTACAATCTGTCGACAAATCATCTGCTCAAACAAAAAACATTGTCGCGTTCTGCACAAAACGCATATAGGCCCTACTAAATCTGTAAAACAACAACAACAAAATAAATAACCCGAACCTTTCGGAATCCATATAATTCTTTGACACTCAGACCTATGCTATTTACGCTAAGAAAAAATGGACAAATGGAAAAATGTCAAGCATAAATGCTACGTTGCAACTGATATACGTCGATGTAGGGCAATTTGTCAATCAGCTGCAATGAAAACATCTCGACGGAAGAATTTCATGAATTTGAATAAAATTAATGCTTCGTGCCAAGCGTCATGTACTGCACCAACTCTGGCAACGTATAGTGTATAGACGATCATCAGTAACAACCGAGCTGGGTTTGTTTTTGTTGTTGTTGGTTTGTTGTTGATGTTTTAGTTAGGTTTAGTCGGCGATTGTTTTCTTTTTTTACTTGACAGCTGATTTATCGACATAATCGGCCAAAAAAAGGAAAAAAAGTGCAGACAATTTTTGATTTCAAACAACAAAACCCAAAATAATATTAATAGTAATCAAAACAGGATTAGTGGTCATCAATATTATTCTGTCAACAGATCGCCTGACAAAACAAAACAAAACAAAACGAAAACACAATTAAACACGTCTTCCATAAAACGCATATAGGCCCAACTAATTTGAAAAACAATCAGTAAAAGTACGCTGAGAAAAAAAGAAGAAAAGGAATGAAATTAAGAAAGAAATGCTCAGCATATACAGGCTGAAGCGTCAACTATGGCAACGTTGACCGTGTGTAGATCATCAAGCTGTTTTTACTTCTGTAGGTTTAGTTGACGATATTTAGTGCATTTTTTTTTATTGGACTGCTCATTTAGGCTATGGACAGAGTTGGCAAAAACGATGCAAAGATTGTTATTGATTTTTTGATTTGGCTTGTCAGCACTTACGGCGAGAGAATTGCTTTTCTTTCATCATAAATGATATAGTGTAAAAACCATGGCAAATTGAACAAGACCCTGTCGCCATTACACGCCGGCCGCAGTAACTACGCACAGAACACAGGTAGGCCCTACCATGCTGGACAAACAAATAAAAAAAAAAAAAAAAACAAGAAAACCCTAAAACGACAATAACACAAACAGGATTAGCAAATTTGGTTGTCAGTTCTCTCGACAAATCACCTGACCAACAACAAACATGTCCTACAATCGCAAAACGTATCTCAATAGGCCCCACTAATTTGAAAATTACAAACAATCAGTAAAAAAAAAAAAAAAAAACAGAAAAAAGGCAAAACAAAAATCCTTTCGATTTCGGATTATGTCTTTCTCTGACAATCAGGCCTATGCAACTAAAAAATTAAATAAAAAAATTAAGATTAGAAATGAACAGCATGTGGTACGTGCGGAAGCGTCAACATCTACCGACTGCATGGCAACTTTGGCTGTGTAGATGATCATCAGTAATAAATACATGAGAGCTGTTGTTCTTTCTTAGGTTTACTTGGCATTTTTTCTTTACTTGATTGTGTGATCATGTATCGTCACTAACAAAAGGATCGTTTCCCTCATTTCAGTCTTGTTTTGCAGATGTGCCTTTTTCAGACAGAAATGTCTTTGAATAGATACAGATGATGAGGAGCAGCAATACCTGAGATCATGAGAAATTTTGTGTCAATCATGCACGGCCACCTGTAGGCCTACATCTCAAAAGCGTCTCAAAGACAGTTTTAGCATGCTTTAGGGTACTGCTTTGATCCCATGATTGTCACCGCAAGCAAGCCGGGAGAAGAACAAGATGGAGATTCGATAAATCTAAAACTATATGCGCAGAAGAAAATAACGCAGAAAAATCAAATGAAGTGAATGTGCAGTCTTGAGGTGTATGTTAGGAAATCATACCTCAAAGCAAACACTTTCGCTAGGGAAAAGCAGGCAGTTTTTAAAAGAAATGATGGAAGAATGATTGTCACTTGTGATCTCAATATTTCACTTTTCCGTAGCATATTCCAGAGCACAAAAAAAAAGAAGGAAAAAAAAAGGGATCGGTATTCGTAGAGGACAGGTATATCCTGTAGGGAAGGTATTATGCGTGTGCAAAAATGTGTACGATGAATGTCCTTGTACTAGTAGGCCTATATTAGGTCCATGGCCAGTCAACAAATCACCCGACGAACAACAAACATGTCCTTCACAAAACGTACAGGCCCACTATTGTTTACTCTTTTTTTTTTTTTTTTACTTGGAAGCTCATTTATCGACAGAATAACAAAAACAAGAAAAATGGGAGGGCTACCTTTGATTGTTTGTTTCAGTTATTTTATCTGTTCTTGTCAACACATAATATGGCGAGAGAATCTTATTGTTTATTATAGCATGAAAACATGGCAATTGAACATGCATTTCGGACCGCCTCTATATAGATCTGCAGAACAGTCCACTAACACGCAGCTCGCAGCTGGTCGTATGAATACTAACAGTACCCAAGTACATAATACGTGTAATACGTTAGTAGCTTGCAACGGGGCGAACGAACGAAGCCAGCTCGCTTGCCATGGCCACGCATGTACCATCCACTAGTACAGTGATTGGCATTGTCATAGCGAACGGAAGCCAGTACGATAATCGCCACGGACTACATTGTTCAGTGGACTGAGTCCACTCTTTGGTGGAAGCATGACTAGCAAAGAGTATCGACTTTTTGGTGGAAGCAGGGAGGTCTCACCTCCCTGGTGGAAGGCAAAGAGTGGGGAAAGCGCGTGGGGCATGTGTACAATATGGGTACTAGATAGCATGCTCATGGCCACCCACGTGCACAGTATACGGTTGGCCCATCCATGCCCCCATGATACGTACACACAACATACACCGCACAGGGGTATCGTTCGATCGTACACTACTGGACGTCGGACATAAAACGCACACAGTGGCTATACACACAATGTACGCAGTTGTCGACAGCTTGCTCTGCTATAAACGGATCGCGGATCGTAGCCTCTGGGATGCGGTCGCGCTTGTGTACAGTACACTTCAGTAGTATATCACAGAGCTCTCTCAAGACTTCTGTAAGTAGTATAGTATCAGTAGTATCCGAAAACCGACTTTCTTCTCGGGACCGCAAGGGGGCGTTGTGAATCATGCGCTCGAGACCAAATCCTTCCGTTTTAAACGAGCCGTTATTTTGCGAGAGTCACTACTGCAGTTCTCATCTAAATTGACGTTCTAGTAATCAAACATGAGTTATAATGCTCCCTAAGCATCATACTGACTAGCAGTTATATCCTGATACTTTGAATCATGGTTTCACTCGGTGAAATGCACCTTAACAGGAACTCCATTTTATCTTTAAATTCACATGACATTAGAGAAGAGGCAATATCAACAAAATGGTAGAAATTTGACATGTTATTTCAAATCATAAGTTAATTAAATGGATATTTGTTCTAAATTTTGTCTCATGAATTTTTAAATTCCTAAATCAAACGAATGAAATACAGAAATTATTTAAATTCTACCACTTTTTCGGCTTACTCCCTATGTCATCTGAATGTGAGTTGATAAAAAGAAATATTATATTCCTCTTTAAGTTCCCCACTCTGTTTTTGTTTGAGGAAAAAAGGATAAACAAGGGAGTAAAACTTTTTTTTGCTTTTATTCATGTCATTGTTTTAAATTGGTTTTTGTTAACAATGCTGTTCTGAAGGGTATTTGCAATTTAATAAAAAAAGGAAATTTCTGCATCATTTATTTTTGTGCCTTGGAAGATAAAAACAAAAATATCAACTCTTATATTTACTTAAAATTTCCCTTTGTATTAACGTACCTGTTTGATAGCCAATTGAATAACCGTTGATATGGTAGATAATACAAAATTTTTTACCAAAATCGTCTCTGAAAAATATGTATTGAAAAAGTGTTAATACTTTTTTTCGCTGAGTATAGATAGATATATAGATATGGATGGAGATATAGAAAGATAGATAGAGATATTGATGTTTATCAACAATATTTTAGGAATCTTTTGTTAATCCAGTATGCTTTGACTCACTGCCCTCCCCCCCCCCCAAAAAAAAAAAAACCACACACACACACACAGTGTGAAACTCTCTCTCTCTCTCTCTCTCTCTCTCTCGATTTCATGGCAAGGTATATCGATTTATTCGTTTAATTCAATACAATAATAAAACAAAAAAACACATCCATGCGACGGTTTAGTGTGTACAAACAGGTAGGTTTAGTGTGTACAAACAGGTAATTGTCGTGTTCCCGTTCGGAACAGCAGACTACTTAAATTATCCCCTGATCATGCGTTAACACAGTGAAGAAGAGTGCATTATTATGCGAGACCGATATTTTGATGTACCAGGTCAGCTTTGTGTGTTGCTTTTTTTCTCTAATATATTTTTGGCACACCTATACTCTTTGCTGAAATGAACATGAATAAATGAACTGAAATTTACTCGTATATTAAATAGATTGGCTTTTCACAGATTACTTTGGATGAATCCGTACTTTCCCATTCACTTTACTTGAGGAGAAGATGGATCAGATCTGTCACGGTTAACCTGTCAGACTGACATAGTTAAATACAAATAACTAATCCTCACCTTTCTCAGGACCTGTGAACATCTGAGACATGTAGGTCAGGACATCGTTGGGATCCAAAACCTCCAACAAGACTTCTCTGTAGACTACCGTTACTACTTGGATGTTCCGTTCTCCGTCCTGCTCTCCCACTTCGGCCATACTTGAAGTCGATTCCAGGTATCTTTCCCGTAGCAGTGTAGATGATAGTGCTAAAACCTCAGCCTTGTTCACACCGAATGACTTGGCCAAGGTTGTGGCTTAGTAAGATTGTTCCTCTGGTTTTCTCCTATAGACGCTGGGATGCCACTCTCTACTCAGTCAAAATAGTATTTCTAGCCACTGTACTGACTGACGGGTGCAGTTTACTTGCATTCCTTTATACTGAAGTAAACGCTGGAGGTTCCCTCCTCCCTCTTTGTTTTAGAATATCAAAGGAGCTGGTAAATGTAACCAGGTTGTCTACTGGTTCAAAAACTGCAGTGTATATAACTTAAGCCAATCAGCTGTGGCGAACTATCCTGTCTGAAACAGCCGATATTAGTCAGGAAGTGGGATTCTGACAGAGCTATGGGGAAAGTGGGAATTCCCCCAAGCCTACTCGCTTCGTTTCGCAAGAGCAAATAGATCGCTCACTGCATTACGACATAGTCTGTTGAAATAGCCGCTGCACTCTGCAGGTCAACAATGCAATCATGGAACGAGCCATTTATGGTGTTAGACCACATAACGCAACAGCAGCATAATGAGAAAAGCTTTTCTTTAGAACTATTTCTATTGGAAGATACAACTTATCGCTGCCTCTCTCCGAGCCCCCCCCCCCCTCTCTCTCTCTCTCTCCTTCTCTCTCTTATCTCTTTTTCCCTCCCTACGGAGTCACATTCAATTTAAAAACACAGTCCTACTGTGGCATAAATATAATAATCATGGTTTACACGAATACAACGTGGATTCTTGAGGGGGTACGTTTCTTATACCTCGTTTGATTCAACGTGGGTTTTTTTTTATGACAAGTTGAGTTTGAAATGATAAGATCGTCTCAATATCTCCTAATTGAATTTTACTCCCTTTTTTAATGACAACATTGCCATCACTTGAAACAGCATTGTACCTCGTATTAAGAGGGTATAGTTCCCAAATACAGGCATAATGTCATGAATTCAGTGAATGCAAAAAGACCAGTTTCAGTTCAGTTTTAGTTTCACATTGGTTTCATTTCTTTAGTTTTAACATTCCAGTATTATGCCTGATAATATGTCAATGTTACTGACAGCAGAACACATGAAAAACAGAAATTGCAATTTTGCTATAAACGAAGATTAATTAATTGAAGAGAAATATACAGCAGACCGCACATGGTAAGCCTATGCTTAAAGAAATGGCTTGAGGATTCCGCTATTAACTTTTTGTGAGATACCTAGAAACCAGTTTATGAAATGTTAAAGAGCATACAATTCTAAGAGGAATCTAAGGTATCTTTGATGAAAATCAGTATTGAAATGGCTGAGATATCCCAAAACACAGTAAATCAAAGCGATCCAAATAAATTGCGGGTCCCGATTAGGGTTACTTTGTTAGATGTTGCGTTTATCTAACTCTAGAGAGAGAATCAGTCATTTCAAAACCAATTTTTATCAAAGAAACTTTGGATTCCTCTTAGAATTATATGCTATTTCATATTTCATAAGAGGTTTCCCATTATCTTTAAAAAAAAAAATCTCAAAAAAAGTTTGAAACCTGAAGCCTCATCTCAGCCGAAACTGTTCCATCCCTTTGTGGTCTGGGAATTGGATAATCGTATTGGATAAGGGGAATCGTACTGTGTGTGAGTGTGATTGAGTCTCTCAAAGTTACTTAGTTATTTTGTTACATCAATGATAATTATCACATTTGAATATAGGCATTTAGGTAATGACATTATCATACGCGGTATAGCATGAATATGCTGCAAGCAATCTTTTAATGAAGTTTATTATAAAATGCCTGAATGGTCATGATGGTGGGTGAATTGCAGCGGTGGTGAGTAGGACTGGCGATCATTGAACTGTTCGCCATGCATGACCAACACGACTGCAAAGCAGAAAAACATGCTGAATTATCATGCTCGGCTGAAAGTATACAGCGGATACAGAGAATTGGTAACCGCTACACACAGGGTGTTTGAAGACCTTGTAAAAGTGCAATGTTCTTCTTTAAATCGGAAACTGTTGTAAAGTGACTCTTCATTTTCGAGACGTGATGTGAAAGAAAAGATGAAGTTTTTCTTTTCTTTTCTAAAGCTAGAAATAGATTGCATGATTAGTTTTAACTGGCTCATGACATTAAACTGCACATGTCCTTCCAAGTAAAACTTGTGTTACTGCATGTTACTCCTAGCTTCTTATTACTGACCACGATATAGATTATCGTGTAATCATCATCATATGTACGAGAGTAAAAAGTGATAATGCGCTAACTCCACCCAGTATAATAAGGAGAAACCAGAAATCAAGAAAATGGTGATATAACGTAATAAAGGCAATTGATTCGTTCCCTTCAGTTTCTCTTCGACAGACTTCTTCCTCATTCAACCAAGGTTAAGAATAACTACAGGTGTATTTGATAACACAACATTCTTTCTTGTGCAAAATCGACTCCAAAAACTCATTAAATCTAAAACATCCCACAGGCACTGACAGGGTAGTCAATTTTCTAGAACACGTTGATGATTCCATCACGGCTTCTTATTATCAAAGAAAGTTGCCGTATAGCCAAAGGCTTATCATTAAATCCTTAAAGTCCTTCGTAATGAAATCCACAGCAGCAAAATTATCTCTCTTTTTTCGGGAATTTCATTTTCAGAGTGCTCCGCGGAAATGTGAAGACCTAAGAAGTATCACTCTTCAGCTCAAATGCGACCGATATTGTAATCTTCTGAAGCCCCCTTTACTCATCGCTGAGTGTAAGTGAACCTCACGATAATCAAAGTACAAATTTTGCCGCTTTTATGTGTTTTGCTTTTGTTTGTGCTTTTTATTTATTTACCTATTAGGATTCGTGGCATATACGGCGGCACTTTGTTTTCTTGAGTGAAATACGAAATACGTCAATGTCGGTTTTTACAAAGGCAAGAAAAATTCAACACGTACGAGCATTTGTTTGCTTGCTTGTTTTTTTTTTTCTTTTCTGTTCTTCATATAAAATAATGAGAGTAGATGGTAAAATATTCTTCCTATTCATTGTACCTGTAAGCACATACTAAATTTCATAATATTACGCGAATGAACAATCAAGCGGCACCTTGTTAGTGAAATAGTATTCAATGCCCAAGCACACTTTTAAACAAAAACTTTACTTTAGTCAACAAACAATCAGTATTGCTTGGACTTTACCTTAGAACTGTAACATCAGTAAGGATAAGCATTGCTATTGGTCAAGACATCGTCACCTCTGTATTCGAGCATGCGCAATGACGACACTTTGCAGCCCAGTAGATGCTGTGACTCCTCTTAAAACAGCTTTTTCAAAGCCCGTTTCACTGAGTCACGGCATCGTCTTGTCGACGGGTCTGTCCGGCTGACCGACAAAGTCTGGCCGCTTGACCATCACCGACCATGGCTGTAGGATTGGAAACTGTTCTTGCACTGGCATTTCTCTGGAACCACGGTGAGTAGCCTTACATGCTTACGAGCATTCCTAAACCTTTTTTTTTTTAGTAGAACATCAATTAGATTTTGACAAATATTGCTATTCATTCATTCATTTATTCATTCATTCATTCATTTATTCATTCAAATTAGTCGTTTTGATTTCCAACAAACAATAATCATTAATGTACAAAATGCATCATGCAATAGCAATGACATTATACATTACATCGAAATATTTATAGCGATCTAGATATAATCTAAGCGTCCAAAGACCATAGAGTAATTATCTCAAGAGCATGGCGTCATGTCGGGGGGCAGTTGGGCTTTTAATTCACTTCCTCTGATCATCAAAAAGGCATGCACTTTTAATGCTTATATGGGACTCGTGAAAGAATATTTTTCCAACATGTAGACTGTGGAAATATGACAGAATGATAACCAACGAAAAGAAAAGGAATATTTGGGTGTAGCACTTCTATAATATATGATTTGTGTTCGTAATGTACAGTGTATATTATTGTTTGTGTGTATGTGTGTGTGTTTGTTTTGTAAATGTACTATCAATTCGTTTGTTTGTTTGTTTGTTTGTTTGCTTGCTTTCTTTTGTTGTTCCGTATATGTTGTGTATCAAATTCACGTACAATGTAAACTGGACTGTCCTGTAAAACAGCTTGTCATGATGGCTATTGGCTGAGTGAGGCTATCTAGCCGTATTTATCGCGTGTAAAAATGCATCATAAATGACAAAATTGCACGATTGTTTTTACTTTGACGGCAATAAATACCAACCAACCCACCATACAAATGTGACAAGGAAAAATAAGATATTCTTTTGCTTGTTCTCTCCTTCTGTTCATCTTACCCAGTCCTTCTCTCTCTCTCTCTCTCCCACCCCGTCTTTTTCTCTCTCCCTCTCGCTTTCTTTCATTCACTTTGCTATGTTAGTCCTACTCAAATTTTGTACTTGTCAATCCGGTATTTCGAGAATTATTAAAATTTTTACACTTCTGCAATGTTTCAATATAACGAATGTTTGTCAGTGGAAGAAATACAGGCTGCAAAAAAAAATGTTTTCAACTTACAAAAAAGTGGACGTTTCACTATGTAATTGCGATACATTCTGCTCATGATAGTTTGTATACAATGGTAACCGTGGTAACCATACAAGTGATTTCTTGGCTCTGATTGGGCATGGAATTGTGTTGTTATGGTAGTTACGATTGATTGCAGCGTTACCATAAATGTTAAAGTTACCATAGCATTGTGCCACAGGGTAAAGATCTTCACAATCCGACTAAAACCTGAGAACCTAATGGCAATTGCATGGTGATCATGTTGATTGCACCAAAGTCAAATGTTCTATGCTTGAATACAAAACAAGACTAAACCTTTCACGTATAGTGTAATGAATAGAAATACTATTATAGCGGGAAGTCATAACTCGTGGCAAGCCTTTACGCCTTTATAATGCTGGAATATACAGTTTTTTTATGACGCATGATGTTTTTCTCTAGTTACAGATGTCGTTTGGGGTTTTTTCGGTCATACCTGACCGAATGAAAAAATGAATTTTCTGGTACCATATATTCTTTCACAGCATGTTATCCATTGAATAATGTTGTTGGTATTTTTTATCGTCTCCCATTATTTTTCCATTTCTGGAAATCATATACTTGTAATTCTTAATGGAACATAATTTCATATTATGTCTGTCTTGCCTATATTTGAGTCTTGCCTGATATGTAAACCAGTCTGCGTATTCTTATATAGTTGTTTCAATTTACATTCTATCGATGATCTAGGCCTATTTACTTGTTTTTATTGCACTAACTGAAAAACAACCGTTGCGGATGTTAGTACGGTGAATAAACTAAGTGAATGAAACGAAAGCAGCCACAAACTCAGAGGGAAATTCTACATGATTACAAATTCAACCTTCCATACCAAATTATAATTCTTTTTTGTTCTATCACCATTCACATAATGACAAATAGCCTTTTGTCAAGGCCCTCTCGATGTATGTTGAAGAGGGCCCAGCTGAGCGGGGTTGCGCTCGCGCTCGCGCTCGGCTGGGCTCGCTTCGCTCGCCCATTACAGCGAGCGGGCCTTGACAAAAGGCTAAATGACAAACTGCCTTGTCGCTCAATACAACAACACATGCTATTTACAAACAAAACTGACAAGGGCTATGAAAATTACTACACGTATCATTACACCCATTATTCTTTTGTGGTGAAATTATAATTTTTATATTAAACATAATCATTCTGAACTTGCAGTATGTATCGAGAGCGCACGCGCACGCGTATGTGTCCGTGCCAAAGAGATCTTCCAGGGGTAAAATGCATTGTATGCGTTTATGTATAGGTTATACACTTGTTTCAAACTCTATTTAGATGTTCTTATGTACAATTATTATTGTTTTTGTAAAAGGATGGAAATAAAAAAAAAACAAATGAAAGCAGTCAATCTTTGTTTATTAAAGCGGATAAACTAAAGCGCATAGTTCATTGGCTTTGAGGCTATGGTGGCGACTCTAGTCTGGCTGATCGTGGATAAATCTCCGAAATGTCTGCTTGAGACTAACCTGCGACAGCATCTGACACGTATGACTTTTTTTTTTCTAGAAGGCGTCTCAGTGTTGCAAGATGGTGATTCTGGTAACTAAAAAGGGTGATATTTGGTGATTTTTTTAATTGTTTGGTAACAAAATTTTAGCCTGGTAACCAAATCAAAATTTGGTAATTTTTGGTGATTTTTTGGTGATTTTTGGTGATTTGAGACCAATGAGAAATTATTACAATAATGAGAACGAAAATGCATTTCCCAAAAGTTCTCCACTTGAATTACATTGCAATTGCCTGTACAAAGATAACATGTGTGTCTTTTGTCACTCAGCACACATACACACACACATACACATCGGTTGTTATCCATAACATTTTAAGGCCTACACATCACATTATGCATTACGGTGTGTGCGTGACCACGGCGTGTATTAGGCCCTATGGTGCAATCAAACTACACCGAAACTCATGCGAGGCAATCATCTAGAGTGTTTGATAATGGTTTTGTCTTGAAATTGGGGAAGAAACTACACTTTTCCAAATTTGGTGATTTTTTTTTTTTTGAGAGAGAGAGAGGAGAGAGAGAGAGAGAGTTTTGGTGATTTTTCACATGTCTTTTGGTGATTTTGTTCTGCTGGGACCTGGCAACGCTGAGGCGTCTCCGCGACGTCTCTGCCACGTCTCCTATATAGATGTGGCCAAGACGCGGGGAAGACGCAGTTTTGTCCGAGACTTTGCGGAGACGCGTAGCGACCTAAACCGGCGATGATGTGGAGACGTCATTGCATGTAAATATACATGAATGCCTATTTATATTTTAAAGATGATGTACAATTGATAACTGTCACCCTGAAGTTTGACTATAATATGATTTTTTGTAAGTGGTAATGGCAAAAAAACATCAACAGTGTAATGATTAACTTCACTCAAAACTCACTTCAGAAAAGACAGAAAACAATTATTTTCCCTTGCTATGAAGGAGCGGCTGTGAATTTATGCAATGACTTGACGGACTACGTCACAACCATCGTCTCTCCGGAACACCCGGCTGTTTACCCGGCAGAAACTCAACGTGAGTGGGAGGTCGAGATTCAGCAAGGGATGCAGGTAAGTTTTCTTTTCTTTGATATCAAAATAGAACATTTAAAATGTCAGCAATGATAAAAATGATGTAATCAAACAGAGTAATACAATAATGATAATAAATATATATAGATGATATTCATATTTTGCAGTCTTGCTTTCTACCTTCCCATCTCTCCCACCCTCTCTCTCTCTCTTTCTATCTATCTTGCTCTCAACAGAGCGCAAGAAGCAGTTATAGAATATATTATTGCCATGCATTTTGCAACGTTTTTGTCTTCATAGCGTGATATCGTCGCTTGTAATAAAGCGCATAGATTTTCTTCATGAATATTACGATATGTAAGTCTCATGGCAATATAGCAAAACATGGATGCGATCCGTAGTGGGACGTGACGGAAAATATCATGTAGTCTAGCCTGACCATGCAAATGTTCAACATAATGCCCAGGATCTGAGAACGGTGTCTGTAGCTAATATATTCACCGGAGCGAGGGCTAGAACGAACAAGACAGAGGGGGGGGGGGGGGGGGGGAGATGTCCTGTCTATCTATACGGCGCACTACGTTTCAGCCAAACGGGACTGCCGTGACCGCCGGAACATGGTGTAATCGTAGCATTACAGTTTCAGTGATTACAGTTGCATGAAATGGTTGAGAAAGCTCAAACCCATGAGCGCTGTATCGAGACTGCTGGAATTCAGGGAGTGGAGAATGAGACTGTGCTGGTTTCTGTGCCTCCAATTGATACATCAGGAAATGCGCCCAGTTTCATTACAAAAAAAAAGTTGATATGATAGCAACTCTTGCTGGAATGGCGATTGCCATGGTAACGACGAGAAACCAGCTTCCTGATTGGCTGTTGCTATATTGGAAGTTGCCATTCCAGCAGGAGTTGCTATCTTGACAACTTTTATGAATGGGACCTAGATCTCTTCTCTCTTGGGATTGCGAGTATTGCCATTTTATACTAACTATTTGAGAGAGTAACAGCCCAACGCTGAAATTGCAGAATGATAATCAGTGAAGCAGAAAACATTGTGTCTAGAGAATACTGAGTATAGGTTCTATATCTTCTACTTGATAAATAGGTTAAGGTTGATATCGACGTGATTGCAATCGAGCGTACCTGGGACACTCTCACGGTGACTCACGTCGCAGCGGATGAACATTCTTCCAACGCTACCGTCATCCCATTGGTCACTGGAAATGTGACGTCACTCATACTGTCAGAAGGAACGATGAATGTCCGATTTTGTAGCGACGAGTTTGTGGAGTTGACTGGTTTTGCTTTTCACATCAGAGCAAGAGACCTGAATGGTAATGTGCTATAGGTTATAATGGTTTAAAAACTTGTTTCATACGTTGTAATAGTGTTATATTTTTGTCTTCGCCTTTTCTGTTTTGTTATGGAATTTGATTGCTGTGGACCGAGAGTGGGTGATGTAATGACATGCGATGACTCTGAAAATGGAAGGCATGATTAGAAATGCAGCAGAAGTTACTATTCGATATTTATGTAAGAAAAATAATGTTCAAAACAACTATGTTTTGATAGGAAGATTTCCGTGTTATTTTTTTTTTCATCAAGCAAAAATGAATCAAACTATAATACACTATAAAGCATGATTCAGTTGATGATAAAGGTGAGGGTTTGATTTCTCTACCCAATTAATTTCTAGTGTATCAATACATTGAAAACCGTTTCAGCAGGCAAGGATTGTTTTGGTTCTGTTTGCATTGTGTATCTGCATTATGTTAACGTTTCGTCTTCCCTCGTTTCTCACTGATTACGAGGGTTCTATATTCTCCTAATTTGTCCAGCAAGTTAAGTTCTTAAGCTGACTCAATCAAAGATGTATAGTGTTCGAATCCTGATAATTCTTTGCCTCAGATTCCCTTTCCAGTGACTGCTTTGAACCTGCAGCACACGAGTTCCGATGTTTGTCGGGTTTGCAGTTCATTCAGCTCATCGCAAAGTGTGATGGGATTGTCGATTGCCATGATCACTCAGATGAGATCGGATGCAATGGTGAGTCGACAGACCCATAGCCCTCAAAATACAGTAGTCAGTAGTAGTGGCCCTGTGAAGTAATTCTGCATGTAGCATCTTTATTCCTTAGTCTTTATTTGTTTAATATAGGAGAAACATGTGTAGAGTCAAGCGCTGCAAAATAACGGTAATAAGTTTTATTTTCATAAATTGTCAGGGAATTATTCAGATCCCTTCACCAAGCTTTTTTGTATTTCTCTTTTGTTCATGTACGGTAAGCATATCATAAGTATGTCGCATTTTTCATATCTTCAAGCATCAAATAATAGTTATCTACTTGAACATTCATGTCTTTAAAAACACGCAATGAGATGACAAGGATGGGAATCATAAATTATAGTGATGATCATACCAACTGCATGGTATTGTACATAATCGTAAATAAAGCACATTGCTTTATCTCGTGTCACTTTTCATTCTCCTTTTGTCTGTTGTGCGTACTTGAGATGTGTATACTCAATATTTATTTTACATCATGTGTCACATGTCTACACATTTAGCAGACTGTCCATCAGACGCCTACCTGTGTCAAGGGACTGATCACATCTGCCTCCATGGTTCTTTCCAGTGTGACGGATGGCTCGACTGCCCACTACATGACGATGAGGCAGACTGCCGTAAGAATTTTACAATAGGTCCAAGGCGTTATAAACACTAATTTCACAATGTAATAGTAAATACTATGTCTACCAAATAAACACGTGAAGTACATGATAATTATCCACTCGCTCGTCGTTGCAATCCTATAGTCAAAGAATGTTACTAGCCTATGCTCCTGTCAAAACAACAGCAAAAATTTCTTGTACTACAGTATATATAATCAGAGAGGTGAGACGAAACACTCCCTGATATCATAAAGGGCAACCAATATATATGTAATCGTGTCTCCTTTTTTTATTTCCCACTGACATTATATATGTTACCAGATCAATGTTGCTCCTCGTGTATATTTTGCAAAACCTGACGCAGTGGTATAGTAGGCCTACATGTGCCATAATATCGTAACACTTGCCCTGATTTTACAACGCATGAGTGGTTTTCATTGATTGCCGGGTATATCAAAACATTACAAAGTGAACGCCTCTATTTTTGATGCCACAACGTTTTCAGATCAGTCATTTCTTCTTTTCTTTCTTTTTATTTCTCGATTTCTATAAGTAGAGCATAACATTCGTCTTCAATGGAGGATACACCGGAGCCCGATCAAAACTTTTTTTGTTCTTTTTTCTTTAATAAAGCATGACAAAAAGATGTTATCCTTTATTTTATTTTCAATCTAGTCAATGGGAAAGTTTGCGGATGAATGTTCTAGGAAAACCGATAACTTGATTTTGATTTGTTTTGCTATTTTTGTATGATCATGTAATATCTGTTGAAACTCAGATCTGAAATGCCCCGATGGTTGTATCTGTGGCGAAGGTCCTTACGCTCATTTCTTTGGTCCACGTCGAGCTTTGTGCGGGGACCCCGACTGGCTTCCTTATTGGACAAATGGAACAAACGCCTGGAGTGGAGAATATGCGCGCAACTCTTCCAAGAAAACTGTGATTGTGTATGTTTATTGTGTATACTGTCATTAGACTCAAATTAATATCGTTATCTCACGCCTGACGATTTCGATTTTGTTGGCTATGAATTACTATTAATATCATCAGAGGTGACGCATACATAATTTACTTATTATGCATAGCATGGACGAGTCAAAGTTCCAATTATTACACTTCATGCATTTGCTTTAAATGCAGCTAGAGAATGCGTTAGTGATTCATCACGATTTCAGATCCTGGGAATTTCCATTCCTTCTCACATTCAACTCTCCTTCGTCTGTACTCCTGTCCTGTATATAGATATAATGTGTATGTATATATATATATATATATATATATATATATATATATATTATGATAGCAAATAAGTGCATGTGATGATGAATACAATATACGATATGCACATTGAATGATTCGTTTGTCATGATGCGAGTGGATTTTTTTTTTTTTAGTAACATAAAAAATGGTATCTCTGTACAAGTGCGAATTCTTAAGCAAGTTTTATTCTTTCATGCTATTTATAGATGCAGGAAACATGTGTCATGATAATGGAATAGAAGCAAAATAAAGAGAGATGTATTTAATATTACCTTTAAGGTGCAGTATATAAATGTCCTATAACTTTCCCAACACAGGTATAATAATCCGAGTATTTCATTAAGAATGTGTACGAACTGAAACAGAAAATGTGGATATAACCGTCTTGTGCAGGTACGAAAAGAAAGCTTAGGTCTATCATGTCTATTGCCGATTGTTTATTAATACCCTAAAAATTCGGTATATGACCGGTTATTAAGCTGATTTATTAGTATCTGACACACACATTTGTTACTTATTTCATTCTTTAGCGATCTCCACGATATTCCCTTGTACCATCTGGATCCGAGGAGTTTCTTTGGGGTAAACAATCTCAACACATTGTAAGTTTTCAATCTTTTTATCGTCTCCATTGCATATCTCACGCACCCATTGATGTCTACAGTGTTGCTTGAAAATAATGATCATTGCACATTTCACATACACGTAATATTACGCTTTTGACGTATGTCACCTGAGTATTAAAATGTTATTTTGCAGATACTGCTGCTGCTACTGACTCGAAAAGCCTTCTTATCGTAGTTGTCTGACTGCCTTTAGTCGACATTTGCTAGGCAGTCTTCTCTCATTTAGTGTCAGTGGAGTGCTGAATCTTTATTACATTTAATAATCGTCGCAATCTTTACGGATGCGGAGTACCGCACTTCATACACGTTAGCAATGGAAGTGCAGAATTAGACCATCTAAGCAATGCCACATATCATCTTAGTGGTTGACAAAGCAAATGTAGTTATATGATTGCAATGGTCTTATTTTCATCCTAGGGATTTAAGTGGTTGCGAGCTGACTTACCTTCCCCCAGGGGTCTTTGACGGAGTGCCTCGGCTCTATAAGCTGTAAGAACACTTGTCATTGAATGTTCATGTGTATACTCGTGAAATGGTGTAGTGAAAGATCACTGACGTTTGGTTTCAGTTTGAACCACATAGCTGTTAATATTTGTTCTTTCATCATTGTTATTATGGCTTCCACTGGTTGTAGTCATGGCAACACCAAAGGCACTTGTGAGTTTTTTCATTCGTCACTTTCATGATGTCAAGAATTTATGCTGTGTACGGTTATATAATGATATCGTATTTTCGAATGCTTCCGTAGCTGTATAGCCCCTTCTGGATTTGAGGTGTTTTCATTCCTGACATAAAAAATGCAAGACAATGCATTTTATCATTATGAACTGAAGAGAAATAACAGATAGCAAAGCTTGTTTGTCATTGTTTCAAAATACAATCAATTTATTATATATCATTCATAATGTTTCGTAACGCTTTTCTGTTAATGTAGTCTGTTTTAGTTTTTGCGTTTTCCAGTTTTGGGTTTCGTTTTGTTTTGTTTTGTTGTTGTTGTTTGTTTGTTTTTGTTGGGGGGGGGGCCAACAATGACGAAGATATCACTTAAAGATAGCTGGTAGGGAGTTTGTTAACAAAGGTAGGTATTTCGGAAAGAAGAAAAGTAGCAAAGGCATCGGAGCCCTATCCATCTCAAATTTCTTGTAGCCTAACGACAGACTGTAGGGATAACACACGCATAGTTCTGTTTTTCTTGAGCAATGTAGAGAAAGGTTTTGAATATATTTACGTCGTGCCTGAAGACGAAAGAACGCAAGCATATCAAAATGTCCTTGTAATTATCTCATATATAACAATGCATGGCGAAGCTAACTGATATGAATCAAATCAGAAAGAAATTCATGTTAGTTTCACTTTTCCTCCAGATACATTCGCCACAACAGACTGACGTTTTTAGAGAAAGGTACTTTCCGGGGATTGTTTCATTTGAATCTGATGTAAGTTTGTTTACACAATGTTTACTTGTTTATATGAAGTCGTTTGAAAATGTTATCTAAAGTTTGTTTCCTATCATATTTACATACATACAAACACACACACGCACACGCACACGGTCATATAGACATTATGTAATATAGATATATATATACAGTCATGTATGGATATACATTTACAGTGTATATAAATATTAGATTATTACACTTTATCGAGTGTTTTTGTAACCGCGACTTAGTCATTTTTGCATGAAAATGATAAATTGTTTCCACTGTCACAGACATTCGTGACAGAAATTCATGTTAATTTCATTTTATACTCAAACTTCGTTCATCAATAGTTAGAAGTAGGCCTACTAGCGCTTTATTTGTTTGTATGACGTAAATCTCGCATACCTCTTCGTCATGCTGGTGCAGGTTCATGGAATACAACGAGATTCATCGATTCGACGAGGGGTGTTTTCAGGACCTCAACAGCGTATTCTTTGTGTAAGTACCAACTTCATGTCAAAAAAAAAAATAGCTAAGCATCATTAAGACAAACATTATCCAAGATTATCGTCGCAGAAACTCCACTTCTGCATTAGCATGTCACATCAATGAAGGATGACATCACAAAATAAATGATAAACGTCGGCAGTTGTTAATTGTCAATTATCAAAGTTCATATCAAGGCATACGAGTACTAAATCAGGCTTGCAAATTTTGTATACAACAAATTATATCGGTGTTTTCTCCTCTCTGTAATTCCTAAACCATTCAACTGATTTTGTTATAATACAGCGATCTGGAGTACAACAACATCACTGAATTCCGTCCCGGTACATTCCGCGATCTGGGCAACTCTCTTGAAAGATTGTAAGTTTCACTCACGCACCAAAAACTTGTGTGATTCCAAAGTGCATGGGTTTTGTTAGTTTTTTGTTTGTTTGTTTATTTGTTTTACAGCCTTTATAAACATGGTAAAGCAGGAGTATATCCAAATTAATACTGTGGCGATATCTAAGAGATAATCATGACTACTATAGGCCACTATCATTTCAAGCACACGCTTACGATATGTGGTCTGAAGCATTTTTCACCTTATAAACATTCCCTTTTATATGGCGTCGATTATATTCATTGATAATAGATTTGTAAGTTATGTTTGCACTGTATATTCTCTCGGCCGTAATGTTGAAAAATATTATTCATGATGTTATTTTGAATTGAAATTATGAACAATGCAGACATAAAACCAAACAAACGAACAAACAAACACTGAGATATTTGAACTTGGATAGTCTCTAATGAATCTTTTTATTTCCCCTCATTATTATGGTCTCCTTGATCAATCCATGTCGTTAAAATACAGTGAGGTTGTCATGTACCTTGCCTTTAGCGGTGACTGAAAAAAAAAATGACCCTAACAGCATTGTTATGGAATCATAATTATGTACAGTGTATGTGATAGAATGTATTATTGCGTGTGTGTGGCAAGTTAAAGAATGTTTTTGGCAATGTAGTGTGCATCTGATTACCTGTATGTGCCTCTATGATGTGTATACAGGCATGTGATTCATAAGGTGAATAAACTATTAAACATAATAGACCACAGGTAAAAACTAAGCGATGGTAATACTTGCAAGATAATTACAACTTTATAATAGTTTATATGAATACTACAAAGAAACAAAGTCTCTAGTGAAATTAGACAAACTGCCCATTAAAGGGACAGTACAGTATTGGTGGAGATGAGAAATGGGCCGTAAACTTTTTGCGAGATACCAAGAAAACACTTATGAAATAGTACAGAGCATTCCACTTTAAGAGGCATTCAAAGTTTATTTGATGAAAATCGGGTTTGGAATAACTGAAACATCCAAAAACAAGGTAAAACAAAGCAATCGTAATAAAGTGTGGGTCCCACACTTATTAGAATCGCTCTGTTTTGGATATATCAGCCATTTCAAAACCAATTTTCATCAAATAAACATTGAATTCCTCATGGAATTACATGCTCTTACATGTTTCAGTAGAGGTTTCTCATTATCTCACCAAAAATGTAAGAAACCTGAAATTAGGACTCAACCAAAACTATACGACCCCTTTAAAGCTGATACCAAATATTTTTGTAAAACTTAAAATAAAATTCATAATTGTTACCAATCATTTCGTACTTCCGTGCAAGTGTTCAGCAGTCATAACAAGGAGTCTAATTCATTTGTATATTCTGTTGTTATTGTTCGGTAGTTTTAAAAGCCGTTTTTTCTCTTGAAGAATATATACCGTCATCAACTCTTGTTGATACCTATCATTTTGGCTTATCTTTGTAATGTATTTTTCTTTCCACAGAATTATCACCAGGAATAACTTGACTTCTATCAATGCATCCTTGTTCTATGGCTTAGAAAACACTCTCCTTAGAGTGTGAGTATACCACCAGTCTTACCGCTTATTGTTTCCTCTTAGTACAGTGCACTCCCGTTTTAACGAACAGGGCTTCAACGAAGTAAAAATTCAGGCCGCGACATTATCCACTCCATGTATTTTTATTATCCATTTGTTCGGTTATAACGAAATTTCGATAAAACGAAACAAAATTGCCGGTGCCGCGGTCTTCGTTATAATAGGAGTCCACTGTATACAAAATTTGAACTATGTGAACGACAGAAATAAGATGATATTTAACCTCTAACGTAAACAATAAAATATGTAAGTAATCTAGATATTGTGTAAAATCAAAAACATAGTTGCGTAAAAAAAAAAAAATGGGCTATAGTGAAGTATAAGGTTAGTTATGTCGTTGCGTAAGGCCGAAGCGCATGGTATAATGCCTCGAATAATTTGATGCCCTGACAAAGTCGCAGTGCATCACAGGGCAGGTTTTTTTCTTTTGTTTTGTTTTGGTTTGGTTTGGTTTTTGTGGGGGGGGGGGGGCTGTGGCCCGGAGTGGGTAAGGGAAAAAAAAATTCCCTGTTTCTCCGCGGTCTCTGCATAAAACCCCGATGAACTGTCCTTATTAAATGAAGGAAAGTCAACATAACAACTAGTACCGCTTTGAGTCATGTTTTCTTTCTCTTCTTTGATGGAAATGAATAAACTATTGAATTGAATTGAATTGAATTGAACTGAACTGAACTGAATTGAATTGAATTGAATTGAATTGAATTGAATTGAATTGAAAAGCTAATGGCAGTGATGTTGATTTGACTACAATCACGACAATGCGAAACAGATACTGTTTGAAATCATAATTTCACTGTCATTAGGTAAGTAAGTTATTAAGGTTCATACATACTGGTAAATTTTGAAATAATTTAGTAAGGAAATGAATAGTCAACGACCTAATATTCTCATAACAAAAGCTCACAAAAATTTTGTAGGAAATAACCTTACTAAAATAAACAGATCGAATAGATAAAGATTCCTGCTGCAATTCAATGCCATTACCTTGGTATATAATGTGTTATCGGACAGTAGGACAAACGGGAGAAAGGGAAAACTCATATCAAGTAGCTGACTACCGGTATTCTGGTTTTAATTTCAGGAACATGTATCACAATGAGTTGAGATACATTGCACCAGGAACATTCGAGAATATGTCGAGACTCACAGATCTGTAAGTAAAGTCAAACTATTCTGTAAGTTTTTCAAGCATAGCAATAATTATGATAACCCTTATTATTTTCTATTATCATCTTTTTACATTTACCACGGAAGGACGTATAACAGAACTGTGATAAATTTATTGAATGTGAATCATCAAAACCTCCTGGGAGTGTAGTCTAACATCAAGCCTTTTCTTCCTGTCTACTGTCCCTTCTCAGCAAACCTTCTTTGGTCATCTCTTTATCTCTTCAGGTGCCCTCATCATACTTTGTCTTTATTCTTTTTCTCATGCAATCTTATACCACTTCGCTTCTCACTCACCATATCCTCTGTTTCCAAGATATTTCTCCTTGGCTATTGAAATACTATGTCCAAGAAGCTTCTTCATTTCTTTCGGATTTTTAGGTCATATTTCTTTCATATTTGTTTCATTAAGGACAAGAATGTCACATGCATGTTTCTAAGCATTTTGTTACGTTCGAGATCTGCCATCAATGATTCGCAGAACCCGCAGGCTGTATGTCCAGTCTTGAACACTGGTCAAGCTTAAGGGTCACTTTGTGATTTAAGAAAATCATTGTTGATTATTTTATTTTGATTTAATTTGATTTGATTACTCTCTGTATGCCATGCTTTACAATAATTTTCAGCAATTTCATTAACATTAAATATTACACAGTAATTTCTCTATTTTTTCAATTTCAACAAAATTCGTTGTCATAAAATATACATATATGATATATATGTGTATATAATTATATAATATATATATATATATATATTTATATATATGACAACGAAAATTGTTATTAGATTACAGATGTTATGCATATATGCATATCATAACATCTGTGACATGTGTTACATCTTAATTTCCATACAGAACAATTGTCAACAATAAGCACAAACTCGACTGTTTAGCAAAAGTTAGTATGGATAGCATTAATACAATAAAACAAAACAAAAAAGTCTACCATGATGCTCTTTGAATAAAGTGTTTAGGAAAGATAGCGAACAATGATTGCGATTCTGTTTGATGTACCTTCTGGGGTCATAGCTTTATTTTCCACTTTGCTATCAGGCTCATTACGTCACTCACCAATGAGCCGTGGCTCGTGTACCCTGGAATATTTGATGGACTAGACAGTTTGACTGCTATGTAAGATTTTGTGTGTCTTTGTTATTGTTGTTGTTGTGCTCCGTCCATTTGTTCCATTGATAGTATCATTGAAGTTGTTGGAGTCGCTGAATTAGTTTCAATAGCAATAGGCACATTCTGTGAGAGTTTTGGTAAAGCAAATATAATGCATGAATCATTAGGCCTATAACTTTTTTTTTAAAGCATACTAAGAAATTATCTACTAATAAAGTAGCATTTAGCATCGTGTATCAGTTTTCTATCAGTTATTTATGGTTTCTGTTAATTGTGCTATAGTTGTGCCATGTCAAATTGGTGATAATGATGGACGTCTGTTGATTTCAATCAGAGTGGTCATAAAAGAAGTAGTGAACATGGTAAAGATAGAAAATATTGATAGTTGTATCAACATCATACACTGCAAAAAGTCCGGTGTTAAATATGAAACACCGAGCTGGTATTAAATTTCCGGTGCTCATTCATGGTGTTAGATTAACACCTCCTGGTGTCATTTCAAAATTTAAAATTGTTTTTTTGAATAGTTTCTTAGTTACTGCACTTCTTGTTAATTTTGAACTTCAACAAGACGGTAAAGAATTTTCCGATAAAGTACTTGATTTTTGAAAAATGTGTAAACACATTTACACCACAGTAACACCAGTTGGTGTGGTCCCCTATTGAAGCTGGACGGGTGTTATACCATTGAAATTAACACCACCAATATCAAATCAACACCATGCGGTGTCATTATTGAATTAACTCTAGCGCAGTGTCAAAAATATCACCAGCCACAGTGTCAAATTAACACCACGAAGTGCCAGAGGAACACTTTTTAACACCGTCACAATACATTTTCAACACCTATAGGTGTGGTCCTCTATTGAAGTTTGATCGGTGTTAGATTTAACACCCATGGTGTTAAGTCTAACACCGATGTTTTTACAGTGTACTGGTCTATGTAATCTTCTTTCACATAGGCACGCATACGATCCGAGACTGTGCTGTCTGGCGCCACCCCAGGCCGAATGCATTCTTGACAAGCCATCCCACCCTCTCTTCACCTGTCGGAAAACATTCCTACACAATGAAACAGTGAAGATATTCATCTGGATCCTTGGTATCAGCGCCTTGATTGGCAACGCTCTCGTCATCACTATGCGCATGCGTAGTAAGCCCAGCACCACGGTAGCCAAGGTGCAGGCGTCTCTCATCATCAACCTAGCCTTGTCCGACTTCCTCATGGGGGTATACATGGTTTTGCTTGCGATCATGGATATCTACATCGGAGAGTCCTACTTTTGGGAGGGGCGTTCTGAGGAGTGGCGATCGAGTGCAGTATGCCAGCTGACTGGATTCATCTCGATGGTTAGTAGTGAAGCGTCCGTCTTTCTCCTAACACTGATCAGCATGGATCGCTTCGTCTGCATCATTTTCCCCTTCAGTCAGAAACGTCTGGATGAGAACTCCGTCAAGGTTGCCATTTCACTCGTCTGGATCGCCGCCATCTTTCTAAGTGTCGTAGCAGTGCTGCTCAACAACGTCTTTCCCGACGCCTACAGTCTGAGTGACGTCTGCGTGGGCCTTCCTTTCATGAGGAAGTCATCAGACTTCAGAGATGAGCTGGACGAGCGAGTCTCCACCCAGTACCAGACCATCTCCTACTTCACTGCAGCCAACTCCTCCATCTCCACCTGGCAGTTCTCCATCGTTTTATTTCTGGGCATCAACCTCGCCAGCTTTCTCATCATCCTCATCTCCTACATGGCTATCTTCGTTAAAGTGCGCTTCGCGCGTGCCGAGGTTGGTCGCAAGGAACAGGCGTCCAAAGAATTCAGGATGGCTCTTCGTATGTTTCTCATCGTCGGGACGGATTTCTTCTGCTGGATGCCCATCATCATCTTGGGAATCCTTGTTCAGACCTTTGGCATTGAGGTCACCCCGGAAATCTACGCCTGGCTAGTGGTCTTTGTCCTACCGATCAACTCGGCCCTCAATCCCTATCTCTATACCATCATCCACATGGCGGGCTCTCAGTAACCGTAAAGAAACAACAACAACAACAACAACAACAACAACAACAAAAACAACAATGATAATGATAATTATAATAATAATAATAATAATAGTAATAATAATAATAATAATAATAATAGATGTGATAAATAATAAGCCATTTGGGTACAAACAATAGACAATGATAAGGTGCATAGCTTGTTGCTCCACGCATTACCATACCTGACTAGAAGAATGTGCACTTGTGTTATTCTTTTTTTCGTAATGCATTTCGGTACACAATAGTCATGTGAAGAATCACAAAAAGTCAG
Organism: Diadema antillarum; assembly: GCF_040938485.1. NCBI lineage: Eukaryota > Metazoa > Echinodermata > Echinoidea > Diadematoida > Diadematidae > Diadema > Diadema antillarum. Next base: position 421,828 of record NW_027271112.1, read on the forward strand.
AATATTGTAAAGTCCAGTGACGATGAAATGCCAAGATCCATTTTTTTTTCTTTAAAATGGATAGCAAACTACAGTTCCTGCAGAATATCAAAAAGTATATAAATATGCAAAATATTGTTGTCACCAAAGTGAGCCTGCATATTTTCATCCAGACCTTATGCGGTCTCAACCGCTTTTCTAACCATCGATTATTGCCTGAATGCATATCGCTGACTTCGACAGGTTGGCATTAGTTGGATTTAATCTTATGTGTTGACAATAATTCACAGGTTATCTTTTTTTAAGGAAAAATCAGTTGCAGCAGAGTGAGCTTAAAGGATCAAAGTAGCCTCAGTTTACAATTCATTCTCATTTCACCATGAATGTTGACATTTTAGACATATACAACAAAAGAGTACACCCCTCAATCAAATAGCGTGACTTTTTTGAAAAAAGGCACAATATAATTTGGCAAGGGAGTTTCCAGATTTATCAACTAACCGACTAAGATCTGTGTGAAAATGATATGTCGAGTGACGTATGACTGAGCACACATTAAAAGCAAAATGGATAACTTTTCAAGTCAGAAGAATCTTTTTCTTTTTCTTTTTTGCAATGAGAAACTAGATTTTGACAAAATTTGTTTCTGATCTACAATTATTATGTGTAAGTACTGTTGCTGTTTTATCATCCATTGTTTGACACCCTCACACGACACTTTTCACGGGTTTTTCTCTTGGGGAACGTTGATATGCAATTTTGGGAGGAAATGGTTATGTTCAACCCTCCAAAAATGTTAGAATCCGTTCAATTTATTAAAAAAAAAAATTGGCATCAGATATTGTTACCAACGTGACACAGTAGACATGTTGTGTCATAGTTGAGTGAGCACACTTTGAATATGAAGCAAGAAATATTACACTGTACGGTTATAACATGACACAAATGCATTATCGATACACCATGTATTAGGATTAATGTGTATGCACTGTCATAGGTGTAATGAATTAATTATTATTTTGAATACTACACTTGTCGTTAGAACACAAACTGCAACGACACGGTTACATGTATAACAGGCAAGTTTAAGATGTTCTATTGGCAATAGGTGTTTGAATAAGCACATATATAAATACAGGGGCATTCCATTCAACTATATTAACACGGATAAATCTATCATTCTTCCATGGGGTCTGGAGAAAATAGATACAACTATATTCATGTAGATAATTACCTCAATATACATACTTATACGTAAAAAAAAATGACTCATAAAACTTCAGTTTAAGATATTTGTCTGTTAATGGTGCCACATGATAAGACAATGACAAAGATTTAACACTACCAAATTGAGAGAGCTGTTCGTGATACAGAAGATTATCTGATGATAATGCTTAAATATCTCTCTATGATTCCAACAAGGTCTAGTGAAAGAAGACTAATTCATAAGAGTATCTAAGCTCAAGAAGAGGTTCTCAGTGATTTAACACCGATTGCTATTAAAGGCAAACAGCTACCAGCTGAAGAAGAAACGACATAAAACCTTTCACGCACTTGTAACACTTGTCGATAAATAGTGAATAATGTTAAAGATAAAAATTACCGATCAAAGGTGGCTAAGTATCCAATCAGTTCAGCCTCAGAATGTATTGTAGTTTTTAAACACTACATGCGTTCACTCCAGACTTATGAATGCATCTCCTACACTGTCTCTTTTTTTGCATGAGAGATGGATTTACTGAAAAAAAAGTACATGTATAAAACAAATCCATTTTGCTGAACATCATTAAGTTTGAGGACGTAAAATCCGCTTTGCCGCGTACTGTCTTCTAAAAACATACAAATGGTTATTTTGTATGTGCAGTTTCCTCAATCATGATAACTTCACGGAGCAATTGTGATTTCACTTCAACTATGGATGCAGAATCAATAGGGGGGATTCTCGTTTCATGATCGAATTACTGCAATATTGTAGGCAACGTTACAAGCATTGCAGCACTTTTGATATCAAGAATTGTGGTACATTATCATAGTTAGTTGGATATATTGTGTCTACGTGACAAGAGAAATGCCTCATTAAAGTGTTCTCAGGCATCACAGAAATACAGGGAAATTGATAGTGATGTTTTATGGCGAAGGCATGAAAAATAGATCTTGAATCAAGAGGAAACTCATTTGACAAAAGGCATGGCAGGTTTAGCTTTTAGAACTGACATCATTTCCCAGAGTCATCACTTTAATGATAATGATAGGATTAATGAAATAATGCTCCTTAGATAAGGTAGTATATGGTCATTGCACATGATTGGCCCGTTCTATGTATACATTGTGTCGGAATTAATAAATACACACAATGCACTATAAACCGATGACCTTGGCAATGTTCTTTACTGGTTGTCAATCATCAATCGTGATGTACGTTGTGATGTTATCATATTGTGTGAATTAATTGACCGTGAGACAGCATAATGCGTATCATTATGTATATGCATGGGGCCTACATGCATAAACATGCATAATGGCTTATTTCCTCTTTAAAGGATCGACAGTATAACTTTTTTGTTTTTATTTTTTTGTTTTTGTTTTCGGGTGACCTGACAATAAATTTTGGTGACCCGAAGAAGACGTAAAGAATAAAGAGTAACAAAAAGAATGATAAACTTGTGAAATAACACGATTGACCGCGGTGATTAGGTGAAAATTGGCAGGTGACGATAATGCACTTCGTTATACTACCTTTATATTGTGTAGGCTACTATGTTTAAGAAGTATAGGCCCTGCCTCGAAAATGACGAAACTGAATAAAACATTAATGTAATCATAAACCACATAAATTATGTAAAACAATATAATTGACGGGAATTATAAAGGGCATCAGAATACCAAGTACATTTGTATATAGTGTAACAAAGTTCATTAATTCTTACATAATCATAATTCAATATAGAATTGAAGCATGAACATGATTGTCAATGACGCTACATATTCATCTAATGATTAAAACATAATGATACACCTGCTCCTGTTATCGAACAGAGAGAAAAATAGGGGCATTAAGTTAAATTTTCGACAGCGAGACCAAAAATAAAATAGTTTGGTCGAAGTCGGCCGTGAAATAAACTGAGTTTGGCAGCGAAGAATGTCGCCGATTTGGCAACCCTGGTGTAGGCAGCTATCTGATCATGCGCGTAGTTATGGTTCTCACACACTGAGCTGCTTCCCGCTTCTGGAGGAGAAAAACACATGAAAATAATGTAGCCCTACACATCATGCCTATCGGACCATTGAAATATAAAACTTCTTGACTCTTTATACGTCATATGGTGTATACAATATTATTTTGAGACTACAACGCCTGCAGGCAGGATCTTTCATTCATTCATTCATTCATTCATTCATTCATTCATTCATTCATTCATTCATTCATTCATTCATTCATCCATTCCCAGCAGTATTATAAACGAAGAGTTTGTTCGCAAAAACCGATAAGTCCATTTTTGAAGATTTTGAAGTACGGTCTCTGTCATAAAGTAACATAATACCTTTTAAATGACATATTGGTCACTACATATAAAGGTATATTTTTGAAGTTATGGTCAAAAGAAGCAAATATTTTTTTTATCATTCTCCTTATTTTTCTTGACCTTTAATCGCAATCCATCTCCATCTTGGCAAATATGGACTTATCGGTTTTTGCGAACAAACTCTTCTACATTTCACAGAAATTGAATACATAGATTACGTCACATAGGATACCAAGATGGATGTATTTTCAGCATAACATGCGTAGAACTGTTGGTGTTTGTTTATTGTCATATTCTATCATCAAAATACCTCTTATATCTTTAAATCACCCTCAAGTGAAACCTTTCACCGATTTTAATTTGCTTCATTAGTTGTCAAGTTTATAGAAAATGACCAGTTGATATAAGAAATTCTTATTCTCTGCAGACGTCCATATATTAAATACAATACCCGTACTCATACACTGAGTCTAACTAGGCCTATATAGAACATCGAAATGCTCGTTGTTTACCCTTCAGGCACGTTTTTCGACTTTGTTATCATCATCATCATCATTATGATGATGACATACATTTTGTAGGGCATACAATCGTGTGATCAACCGGAGATAGGCAAAGTAATTCTAGTTTAATATTATATCAAGTAGGCCCTATACAATCGACACATACACGGCATCACTGGCGGGACACGATATAAGACAGAAACGGGCTGTCTTGAGTTAATAACAACTGTAACTCTCCCATGGGAAAGTGACAGTAGACCTAAACCTTAAAAATCAGTTTGACCCTTCCCAGGCCCAGGGGATTATAGGAGGCACAATCCTACGTAATTTAACTTCTTTATTGTTTGATGCATCAACGTCATATTTGTCACATGGGTAGAGCAACTTAAACTCTGATTCATATACATTTGAACTTTCGGTTGAAAACGCAGAGGTGGCAAATGAACATAATTATGGTAGGGGCACAATGCCCCACCCCTGCATTTCGCTCGTAACAAACTCAGCTACCGCAAATATCCACAACTCTCAACTAGCCGCAATCTCATATGCTGATGGCATGCTACTACGAGCTGACTGTAGAGGGCGGTATTCCTCTGCTAGTTGCAGTTTTCTCACGCTGAGGAGTTCTAAACAAGAGGAAAAGGTGACGAAATATGCTTACCGGTAAAATATTCTTCACTTCTTACCCTATATTTCTCTCTTATTCTTGTAAATTTATTGGTTTTTCACCTGTTGAAGAAGAGGACCTCCGTGATATTTCATATTCAGGAGACAATCTATGTACAATGCTTTTGTTTGTAGGAAAGTTCGTACAGTCCCACGTATTTACTTTGCAGTTGGGTAAGCTTCATTGAAAGTTGGTGCCTATGCCTCAGTCATAGATAGTAAACCTCACTGAGCTGTGACAGCTCATGTAATCAGTGTCCTCAGTTAAATCTATACCAAACGCCAACGGACTCACCCGCTGGGTATGGATCATGTAAAATTTAATACAGTGCACCTAAATTACCTTGAATTCATTACCTATGATTCCACCTACTAAATGTTTACACTAGATCTAGCGTTAGATTCTAGTTTAAAGTCAAAGACTTAATTTACTCAGTAAGTTTACTTGGACATGTTGCTTATTGTTGGAAAGCTTAAATGCATACAATATGATGCCGCGCCTCAACACTTGACCGGTACCATCTTCATTTGGAACTGACTGAAAGAGCATCAACTGTCTTTAACTTGTGTCTAACTACAGACAGTATTGTAACACCCCCTAGTACTAGCAGTAGTAGTAAGTACACATACAAATGTACACTGACTGTAGGTAGTGTATGTTCGACGTCTTCCCATTTTTACATTGAAATTTTGGAACTTGTGAATTTGTGTAATGTGATCATTATTGACAAAGTAAAATCTCATGAAATTAAAGATTATGAAAAGGGACTATGCAACTTTACCAAGATTAATTTAGATCTACAAACTGTACGTGGAAATGATGCAGAAGATAGAGATGGAGAGGGAGAGAAACTGGAAATTTTCTGTTGTAATCAGATTATCAGGCAGACTAAAACATTGACATGTACACAGTATTAATGAATTATGTTTGCCTGCCACTGATTTTAATGCAATGAATTGTTCATTAATTCATAATATAATGATGTTACTTTATTATGATTGCCGATCACTTTCAGTCCAGTTTTCATGTTGTGCCATTGTAGTGTGTTTCCTGATTTTATTATAATTCCTTTCATTTTTTTTTGGGGGGGGGGGGGGAGGGAGATATACATACCAAAGACAAACCACAAGTTTTGAAAGAACTTACGAGCAGTAAGATTACTGTCCTGTAAAACTGCCTCGAAAATTTTTGTATTTTTCTAAGGTTATTGTTATTTTTTGTATCAAATGAATCCAGTGTAGACTTTGATGCGTAAATCTGACGAATTGTTACCATTTCTCATTAAAATGAATGAATAATACATGTACAATGCATGTTTCCTTGTGCCTGCAGAGACGATGCCATGAAAAAAGACAGTGCTACATGGAATGATAAGAATGACTGACGAGGCAGGCTTTCAAGAAGCAGAAATTAACGGAAGTGAGGATACAACGCGTCTTCTTGACTCAGCCCCAGAAGTCGGCAAACCACCTCCATCTGTTAGCGTGTTTCAGCGCCCCACCATGTCGAAGCTAGCTGCCGTAGTGCAGGTATTTCTCCTCCTCTCCCTCCATGTTGTCTTCAAGTTCTGGAAAGTGTGCATTGCTGAGCTGCTGCTGATCATCCTGGTGTTCTGGCTCTATGGTGGAGTCATTGCTTTCTTCCTGATGATGGCAGGCTTTCTCAGTGAGTCAAACAATCAATTCTACCTTAACCTGTTGAGGACGGGCATATTTTGCTATAACATGCATTTCTCATAGAGACCTGCCCAAGTATACTCAAGACTAGTCCTCAGCAGGTTGAAGGGAGGGTGTAGTTTTGGTTGAGATGGGAGATTCAGATTTTGAATTTTTGAGAGATGATTATAAACCACTTATGAAATATCAAAGAGCATATAATTCTAAGAGGAGTTAAAAGTTTATTTGATGAAAATTGGTTTTGAAATGGCTGAGATATCCAGAAACGAAGTAAAGCGAAGTGGTCCTAGGAAAAGGTAGGTCCCACATTTTATTGGAATCTCTTCTCAAGAATAAGTATGCAGTTTAGGATTCATGATATGTAATCCATATGCACATACCTGTCTTTATTTACGAACAAATCCATTGAATTGAGCATGGTCATTATATAAGTGGCTGAACAATTAATTAATTGACAGGTTGAAGTTATTGACACACATCTGTTGCACGTCAGGGGGTCTTTGGGACAATTTAAAACCAGGGCAGTGAATTTCTGACAAGAGCTGTGGATGCACCAGTGATGTCTATGCACACAGCTGATCAGCTGCTGCCTGGCTGCTATGTTGTGGTGACTGCAAGCATAGTAAATTGTGATTACCAGCAGAGTGTTTTTAGATTAAACAGGGCCTTGCATCTTAAGTTGTCTTGTAAGAGAAACAAAGATCCTTATATTTCTCTCTCTCTCTCTCTCTCATACACACACACTCTTTCTTTCTTATCATCTCTCTACAAGTGTGATTGCAGTCACACACTGTATTATAACCTGTCTGTAAACATCTGAACTATAGATTGATTACTGAAACATGTTTTACGCTCTTTGCCATCCCCACAGCTGTTATCTACAATATGCAAGATTTCCTTCTATACTTCCCGGACAACCCGAAGATGTCGACTGTATTTGTGCCATCTGCTGCCATCTTGGATCTTCCTTATGAGAATCTTTCAATAAAGACATCTGATTGGGTAAAACTCAGTGCTGTGCTCCTAAAGCAGCCACCGGAGAGGGCATCTAGATCACCAACCATTCTATTTCTACATGGCAATGCGGGTAACCTAGGTCATAGGTAAGATGAGTTTTTGTTAGTAAGAAAAGTTGCACTGTCTCAGATTAATTATACTAAACATTATTGGCACACGTGAAGATAATCTTTAATGTCAGGATGGCACCAGTCTACACTATTACCTTGGGAGAAGTATGATGCAGTTTGTAGAGTTTAGTGTCTCACACATTCCTTGGTTTACAATTCATTCTTGTCCCTTGTAAAACGATAGTAATTTTAGATTGAGGAGTGCAGCCCACTCATGTTATAATGAAGTCCTTGGGACTGGCAGTTTTCTTCTGTTATATCAACATTTTGTTATAGTTGAACAGTGTAGTGTACAAAGATATATAGATAATAATTCTTGGACCTGGACTTTGATTTTTGTTTCAACACTGTTCGTTATGACGGGAGTGCACTGTACATCAAGAAAACACTGATTTGCAACTCAAAAGTAATGATAAATACCTTCATGATGTGATCTACAAGTACTACTAAAGTGACATCCCTGGAGCTGTTGAAAATTGCCATCAAAATCATGTGACTTCCTGTCAATGCTCCGTATGCAAGATTGACAAAAAGTGTATTTGTTTTATATTTCTAGAAATTTGTGTGGAAATATTGACTTTCTTTTCATGGAAGATGTACAGGAACATTATGACCTACGAGTGTAGACGTACAGTATGAGGCAGAATCTTGGAGGGAGGGAGGGGTAATGTTAGGACACACAGACAGACAGAGTGTGTCTGTGTGTGTCTGTGTGGATGGGAAAGTTATCATTTACAACGGCTTCAGGCCTACATGTCAAGAAACATCGCAATCTTGTGATGATGATTATGATGATGATAGGGTTTTTGACATGTCCATGGGTAACCACATATTTTAACACACTGATGTTATACATCTGGCTCTACCCTACCTACCATGAGCTTGTGCTTTCCTTCTATTGTTCCAAATACATTCGTATTTCATGGATTATTTGTGTTCTCTGAAATACCCACAAATTTTCCAGATCTGTATGTAAAAGAGCTTCTCCATTGTCATGCACTACATTTGTTAATTATTTTTCATTATGACAAATGATAAACTAATCTTTACTTTTGTTTTACAAGCCTTGATAATTGACTTGTAAAATCATTCTCTTAAATCATTTAGATTTTAACAGCATCTTGTGTTCTCTCACAGATTATTTAATGCTAAGCTGCTGTATACAATGTGCCAGTGCAATGTGTTACTACTGGACTACAGAGGCTACGGACGAAGTGAAGGGGTGCCTTCTGAATCAGGTCAGTCTACCACGTCACACACTGAGATACTATTCTTTAAAAAATCAAATAAAACGTATCCCCTTGTGTATACATCAAAATATTAGAATGTTGTGTGACTAGTATAAGTGTGTATTGAAAATGTACTTGAGTGTAGATCATATGTGGGAAACTCAGTCTATGAATGTGTGAAAAATTATATGACTTAATTCTGGAATGGAGAGTTTAGCAATGCCATGGGAGACAGAAGGAAAAGGGACAAGTGACTTTAGAAGAGGGCAGCAGATCCCCCTCCTTCCATTGTGTTCTTGATAATCTCACAAATGGGTATTTTCACAGTAAAAGGGTGCATTTCAGGGATGTCGGGTTATTTTCTGTTATCATTGTGCATTACTCCCCATTGATCTTTCAGAACACTTTAATGTGAGATAACCTTGCCCCAAAATGTTTCAATCAAGCCATCTACTAGAATTTTTGCCAAAATGAAAATTTTGGGGTGAACATATGTTACACTGGACTGACATATGACAGGTGAATAATAAATGTTCATTGAAAATGTGTTGCTTTTCAACTGAATGGCCTGATATCGCTAGGAAAAAATAATTATAGCCCTAAAATTCTATTGAACAGTGTGACTTGTACCATTTCTAGACTTGGTGGTAAACATACATTACGTGGACTGACCAAACAGTTGCATTTTGGTCAGTCCAATGATATAATTATCTTCACCACCAAGTCTAGGAATGGTATAAAACACAATGTTCAAAAGAATAATTCTAGGGCTGTTTTTATCTTTTGAAACAATGTGTACTATTTCCAGGGATGTTTAGTTTTGATGCTTAGTTTTAGTACATAATACAAAGTGTAGTTCTTGCGTAGTTAGTGCATCATAGATCATAGTGTGGTGCATAACTTGGGTCAAGTAAAAAGAGCTTTTCAACTGTCACCTATAAATTGCTTCACAAAGCTCATTTTATAAAAGAGATTTGATGGATAACAAGGTGTATTTCCCTGTCCAAAGTTCTGAAGCTTAGCTTAACTTGGTTGTCATGTCTGCCATGCTACTTTTAGGTCTGTATATCGACGCTCAATCTACACTGGACTACCTCCACACCAGACGAGACATTGACCCTTCACAGATCTTTATCTTTGGCCGCTCACTAGGGGGCGCTGTGGCGATTCATGTGGCCTCAGAGAAGCAAAACATAGACCGTTTAAAAGGACTTCTTGTAGAGAACACATTTACATGTATCCAGGAGATGGGAAGCCATCTATTCTCGTCGGCAGTAAGGTGGATCCCACTTTGTCTGGTGAAGAATAAGGTAAGTAAGAAGCTACAGTGTGTTTGGGTTTGTACCATCAAGATGAAGCTTTCTCACGAAGATGAATGGTTGAAGAGAAAGTCAACCAATGATTTAAAAAAAAATAGTTGTCTAATACTCATTTTTGGCGAAACTAAAACAAGCTTTCTTTTTTTTTTTAATTCTTTTGTGCAAATGTCACGTGATGTCTGCCTTGTTTAATCAAGGTAGCAAAGGATTTTAACAATTCTTCTGATGATAATCCCAAACTAAATTCTCGTTTGGTTTTTCACATAATGTCAGTGTGTTTGAGGTTTTTGATTTTTTTTTTTTTTGGTAAGAGCAAAGACTCCATGTGTATTCTCAAGATAATTCATTGTAATGGCCAAATGTTAAAGGGATGGCACAGTATTGGTGGAGATGAGAATTGGGCTTTTGACTTTTGGCAAGATACCAAGAAAACACTTATGAAATAGTACAGAGCATACCATTTTCAAGAATAATTCCAAGTTTATTTGATGAAAATCGTGTTTGGAATGACTGAAACATCCAAAAACAAAGTAAAACAAAGTGATCGTAATAAAGTGTGGGTCCCACACTTTATTTGTATCGCTCTTTCTGGATATCCCAGCCAATTTTCCAAAACCAAATTTCATCAAATAAATGTTGAATTCCTCATACAATTACATGCTCTTTCATATTTCATAAGAGGTTTGTCATTATCTCACCAATAGTGTTAAAAACCTGAAATTAGGTGTCAACCAAAACTATACGATCCCTTTAAATTCAAAACTGACAATTTCAGATTCCTAGACAAGTAATAAAATGTAACTATCTGATTTTTTATGTTCATATCATATCTTTGCTACTCTTAGTCTTCGGTTATAGAACTGTGATTTTTGTTGTCGACAGTTGTGGTCAGGCTAATCCTGTGAGTCAAATTCATAATTGAATCATGGTTGCTAAAGTCACTCATACATTGTACTCTCTTGTGCTAAGAAAATTACATGACTGATATGATGTACCACATGACATAACTATTGTTGTTTTCTTTTCTTCCTTTTAAATCTAGTTTTTATCATACAGGAAAGTGTCATCAATACACACAGCAACATTATTTCTGTCTGGAACGGCGGATGAGCTGGTTCCCCCCAAGATGATGAAAGACTTGTTTATGGTGAGCCACCTGATTTTTTTTTTCTTTCTTTAATTTTTAACATGATGCCAAAGTTTACCGGCTTTAACAACTCACGTCTAACACTGTCTCATACTCAAAGTTGGTGACTTTGTTTTCTCTACAGTTTCAATTAATGATGTCACTATCATGCCACATGGTAGTGACTTTGTATCTTTTAGCTTTCACATTTGACTTCAGTGTAAATATTGATTTTTGACATTTACCCATTATATGAATGGATATTAACCAGTCGAGGACAAGCTGATTTTACTACAACATTTATTTCCCACAGACACTTGCCCAAGTATACTCGGGACTCATCCATAACGGGTTAATGTGACAATGTTGGTTCATTTAATTGTTTCATCTTTGAGGCGTTTATAATTGTATTGTGCTCCCGTTCTATCTTCTAGCGATGTAAAGGGCCAAAGAAAAGTATGTACTGCTTTACTGGAGGAACCCACAATGAGACGTGGCACTGTGACCATTACTTTACTGTCATCAGGGACTTTATATGGAAGGTAAGACTCGTATCCTCCTAATATTACTGAGAACACTGTGATGGCAGTCTGTGGTCTAATCAGCTTTATCAAAATACGGTATACTTACAATAATTATCTCCTTGTCATTTCTGTCATGAATCCTGTTATTACCTCCGCCAAGGGAGGAGGTTATGTTTTCGTTACCGTTGGTTTGTGTGTTCGTTTGTTAGTTAGTTTGTCCGTGTGCAAAATAACTCAAAAAGTAGTAAACGGATTTGGATGAAACTTGCAGGAAAGGTTTAGAATGATACAAGTAACAGATGATCAAATTTTGGTAGTGATCCAAGAACTTTGGGGGAATTTATGAAGGATTTTTGACATTTTGACAGGTAGGGTCAATGAACCTAGAAGTTCAGGCTGCGCGTATTTGATGTTTGTATGCGCGCACTAAAGTGCGTGCTCTAGTTTCTGCCAAGGTGAGGCACGCCGCGCAGCTGGAAGTTTATGACGTAACAAAAGGTGAACTATATTGGGAAATCGGGCGACTTTCAGCACACTAATGCTATAAGTACATATGGGTGCAAATCACTGATCTCTATGGAAAAACAAGATCAGTGGTGGAAATGAGCTGCATGCTTGGTGGAGGTCTGCGCTCTCAGAGTGCTTTTCTAGTTTTAAGAATGTGTCCAGCATATCAATTTTGTTGACAGCCTGAAGATAAGTTGTTATTTTGTCTGTAATTAGGACCAATTTTCAATTACTTGCTGAGACTTTTCAGTATTTTTCACACTCTGCTTCACGCCATGATACTTTTGACTAGATTTGTCCACCATGTAGTGATATGAATGACTATATGATCGCAAGCAAGGAATCAAATGTTCATACAGAAGACCCCCATGATACATGACGGGAGAGACACATGAATATATAATATTTGTTTCATACATTGTGAAATCATTTCTCCAGTTTATAATATTCAATCTCTCCCCAGATTCCACATGTTCATCATCCAGTGACCAGCATTGTCTCACCCCACCCCCATTCACACCACTCACACTCTGGGGCTGCTGGTCAACCCAATGCGTCCATGGTCTTCAATGCTTGACCACACCTGGACAGTCCATCCTTCAAGAGGCTCTGAGTCTTTGCTGGGAGACTGCATGCAGACCTATGGTGTGTCCAGCCGTGCTTGTCCCTACCAGGAATAGGCTCCTATCGACATTTTGATTTACTCTATTTATGCCTGTTACATTCAGATTATTTGTTTTTTCATTAATTTTATTTTGCTCCGACTCAACCTGCAGTACACTGACTGGGTTTCAAAGTGAACAATTGACTTGAAATTCCTGAGAGCCGTGCAACCAGAACATTAACACTTTCATTACACGTGGACAAGAAAGGCAAAATTGTAGATTTCATTTCTCGAACATGTTTTCATTCAGTAGTGATATCAGGCACAATCACATACACATGTATGCCAATGAGACATGGCGATGATTCACCATTGTCCCCGTTGTTTCTACACAAACTTTGATACTGTAAAGTTGTTTATTTTTATCAATAATTTAACAACTACTGTGAAATGCCTCTATCCGTCATGAAATTATTGTCCTGCTATATCATTACAGCACAATTTGATGGTAAGAATATGTACTTCTTGAATTCATTTGAAACAAGGAAAGAAAGGAGAGATTTGTGTACAAAGGAATGGGAGACTTGTGAGGCCATGACATCATCGCTTCATCTAATTTGCATATTATGTCATTATGAATGATATCAGGGATTTGGGAAATCAAGTGAAACGTAACATTCCTTGACTTTCTTTGATGTTGCTGTAATATTACCAAGTTTTGCTGTTCTATTTGTTTCATTTTATGAAAGTAAACTTGAATATGGAGTGAGATCATGCTGAAAATCACTTAAACTATGCCAACAGGTTGGATCAGGGGTAGAGTCCACACGTGGTAGAAATGCTAAGATAGGTGCAGGTTTATACATTCACCAAACCTGCCATGCTGTCTACACACTATGATAAAGTTGGATTGATATTGTGCAGCTTTTGATCTTTGGAGATTAATTTGTCATTCCACCGTCACACCACACTCAACTTGTCCTACGAAGGCTTGCAAAAGGACAAGTACAGGTGCCTATGATAAAGAAAAATCATCTTGTGTTCTTGGGTTATCTGCTAATTATAACAATGTATTGTTGTGAGTTAAAATGGTATTATATGGTGCAATATGTGAGACTTACAGTTATTTGACACAACCATGATGTTATTGTAAGGATTAATCAGTAATGTATCTAACTGTATTGATAATTTCTCCAGGCTTCTTATAGTTTTGTAATCTACTCTTCTATATACATTTGTAATCTCTTCCCCCCCCCCCAAGGTATTATGTTTCTTTCACCTCTATGTTGAAAACACGCTTTAAGTAATAAAAGGTTGAGGAAAACATGTCCACTGCAAAGCAAAAATCATAAGTGTAAAATAATGATAATAATAATAATAATGAAAAATGAATAAAAAATACACTTGTGATGCACTGTCCACACTCAAAAACATTAAGTAGCATGTTCCATATACAGTCTATTTTTAAGGTTGCTCTAGGCTTTAATGCTAAATCCCATGACAGTTCATTCAGTTTACAGCCTTACTTTTCCATATACTCAGTAAAACACATATTATCCCTGTTTAGTTGTTTTTTTTTTTCTTCTTCTTTTTTTTTAAATATGCCTACATTGCTAACTAGCATATTTTGTGAATATGATGCTGACACTAAGGTTTTTTTGTTTTTTTTATGAAGACAGAACCAGATTTAATTTACTGTTTGTTGCAAAAGCATGCATTCTGCTGGCTGTAATGTATTGCTTACACACTATTCACTATTTGGTTTATTGGTAGATTATGCACATAACAGACTCACTGTCAACCATCTGATGTGGTTTGTGTGCCAATCCAGAGGATATATCTCTGTGATTTGAATAGCAGAACCAAGCATAGATATATAGAGCAGTCAAACCATGCACACAGTAAGAGTCTTCAAGCTAAATAATGTCATATGAAGTGAATTTTTCTATTTAGATTTAGTGTTTACAGGCTGCCTACCAATCAGAAGCTACGTTTTCCCTGTGCAGTGCCTCAGTGTGTATATTTACTTGTGTATCTCACCAACATACTCAGGTTTGAAGACAAGGTAAACTTTTCTCATGAGAGCAGGTTTAATTTTCTATGCATAAGGACACTGTGAAATTGAAAGTGACGCAAATCAGCATTCGTTTGGCCTCTCATTGAATACCTGCTAAAATTTGCCACGCTCTGCTTCAATATGATAAGCTTTAATAGTATGCAAAATGTGATGCCTTCATGAGGACATTTAGCGCTAGATATGAGAGAATCCCTAGCAATTCATTTTCCCTAAAATTCAAAAATTGTCTTTGTAAATAAATTCTAATCTTTTCAGCCCAAGTTCAGTGGTGAAACATTTGCTATTCTGCATTCATTCATTCATTCAAATACAGATCCTTGTTGGGATATGTCAAATACAAACACCTTAAATCATTCTTTTAGGAATGAGCATTAAAGCATACAATTATATTATTAACCAAGAAAGTGGATTATTCAAGCTATTATTACAAGTTTGCTTTGCAGTCCAATAATGTGAATGTAGTGTCAAACATATACCCATTATCATCAAAGTGGTGTAGTTCAGACATCCTCGTGTGTAGAATAACCCTTGACTGTGTCAAAATTAGGCCTGTGGTAGTACATGTACAGTGTATGTATGAAAAATGTCCAGTTAGAAACACGTCGGAATTCAAAGTTGTGATTTAGCCAAGTATATGTTACGCCCAAGGTTCATATTTGTCTGAGGTTGAGAAAATAATGTGCTAGACTCCCAATAAGACCTTAATGGTGGTACATGTATTATCCACAATTTTCCTGCCTATCCAACAGTAAATTCCTAAGGCTTCAAGTCTGCACCTCATAAAGACACAGAAACACATGGACTTCACTCTTTTCATACTTGTTATTGTATAAAAATATCGTTCTTCTTAGCTATCAAGTACAGGCTACCATTGGATGTATTTTCATACTAATGTGTTGTGCAGGTGCATGTACAGTGCCTGATTTAAAAGGTCTTCAAAGAGCTATATGGGGCAAACACATCCACATACTGTAAAGCAGGAAATTTTCATGAAATGGAACTAGTGGCCTTTTTCATGGCATGAATTTTTTGTGAATTGCCAGTGGTAGTTCAATGCACATAGGCCTACATACAATGAAGACAAGAACTTTCACTCCCACTTTAATTTCATGAATCTTGGCTCTCACAACATTTGCAAAATTGAAATGCACATACAAATTTCTGCTTTTACAGTACATGTATGAAGCTTTGAATCTCTCTCTTGAAGCTCGACAGAGAGGTAGAGGAGATGACAGCCTGGGATAGTGAGTTTTAAAGTCTGATTGCATCCAGGAAGAAACTTCTGTGGAGTTCTTTTCAGTGCACTTCAAATGTCCAACTCTGTTGATGTTAGTGTAGATAGTTGTAAAGTGTTTTTCATTCTATACAAATCATAGATTTTGATATTTTTGAGCAGCTTATTTTCCATTGTATGTATATCAAGACTATAAAGCTGTACAAATGTGTTTAGATAAGAATAAGACCTAGAAAATATATGCAAAAGCAATCTAAGGTAGAAATAAAGGAAATTATTAATTCCAGTCTAAATTCTCCATGTGTTTTGATATTTTGATATTGAAGTTTCCTCATGACAAACAGTACACATGTACACATATCACACCATCAGCAGTTAACATCATTGTTGTAATTCACAAGATGGGGAAACATGTAACATTTGAAGGAACTGTTGTAGGAATGCACATGCATATGTTTGTGCAGGAAACACACATACATAAAAAAGGCAGGAAAAATATCTTCAGTGATGGTGAAAAGACTCAGAGGAAACTCGCATCAACAGTAACATTCTTTGGTGTCATAAAACATAACGTAGATCCATTTCTGTGGCAGAAGAGAAAGTCAATGGCCCTCAGGAAATGGAATTTCTCCTGTGTCAAAAAATAAATTAGTACTTGCCAACCTGAAAAATATAATAATTAATGACCACCCGACCCCTTCCTCTCTCCCCCCCCCCCCCCAAAAAAAAAGAAAAAGAAAAAAAATAGTTTCTCAGATATCGAATAGAATATCATACTTATACATGTATATATATTTTAGGTGTGTGTGTATGGTATATGTTTGTTTGTGTGTGTGCATGTGTGTATCATATTAACAAATATGTTAGTTTTCAGACAATTTGTGTCAGTACTGTACTGGAATATTGCCTACAAATCACACTGATATTGGTGAATTATATTTTTTTTACAGGGGTATTTGTTTCAAATTTTCAATCCTGATCAGCCACACACACACATACAAGCACGCACATCATCATAACAAGACGAGTAGACAGAAGACGGAGAGAGAGACATTGATACTGATAGATCGTTGTGTCAAAACAACTGAGCTCATGACGTTGAACTGTGTACGATACATGTGTGTATTTTATCAACACTGGATGGCCAAGATGTGCAACATTACTATCAGGACCCTGAAAGCTGCAATGTCTCCTAAAATAAAACATCTGCACACGATGAGTTCATATTATTTGCTGGCTGCAACACAAATGGGTACATATCTCTTGCCTGATTAGACAAATGGATAAGAATGAACAACAACAACAACAAAATGACACTGCAGGGTTCGAAATTAGCGATGGTCCGCTGGCCATTGGCCACCCAAAATCACATCGGACTAGCTAAAAATCATAAAATTCTGAAGTTACTAGTCCGTCTGGCTAGCCAAAATATTGCTTCAGTGTCAAAATTGATTCTAAGTAGTCCGCCTGGCTAGTTAAAAAAAAAGTTAAGTGCGACCCCTGCACTGTATATTACAGGTCACATTCTCTAACACACAGGATCATAGAAATATGCACACATACACATACATGAATCAAACGTTTAAAACAGAACAGTTTGTGCATTGTGGCTAATGTCCACATACATATAAAATACACATTCATATGAGTTTACTGATAAGATGGAAACACTAGGTTAAGATTTATTTTCCACATACAGTGGATATCACTGACCAATATGTTACATCATGCTACCTGCAAGCCAATGTAGAACTCGAAAGTTTTTTAAAGAATGATTCATGCTTGTGTTGCCATCCATAACATTCAAGATTGGCATTGCTGCCTATCCCCCAGACGTACTACCAGATCGAGACCATGCCTGGTGATGAAGGCCTTGTCTTGTCCCTTATATTCCATTGCAAACATCAAAATATTTTGCATGTGGGTTGAATAATAATGTCTCCCACTGATACACCTTCAGATTAGAAAAAAAAAATAGGAATGACAAGCTAACCCCGTTTGCATTCAAGGATATGCTCCAAATTTGCACTGAGAATAACAGAATTTGGGGCTCTGAATAAATCGATATGAAAACTATATGTAATATTGTTTCTCCCTCCATTACAAAGAAGTTTCCAGTTTCATCATTCTTAGAAGAGGTCTAAATTACCTACCTCGACAATATACAAGTACATGAAGTACAGAAAGAAGATGGACAAAGCAAAAATATTCACTTCTCCTCACGTTTGTTGTTGATTTCTCATCCTTACTGTCCTGTCTTTTTCAGTATTTTTTTTTCTCCAACAGATGCATACACTGTCAGTATACATTATGGGTACTGAGAGGTCTGATATGTATTTTACACTAAATAACAGAGAGTTCATGTACCAGGTATGCCTAATCTGTCTTAGCATACTTAAGAGAAAATGTTCCTTTATTTGCTTAAGTGTCACAAAATAGACTTTTTAATGATCCATGATCATTCTTCGGTCATTGATAACACAGGTTTGCTGATAAATTTGCAGAATAAACACTGATCAGATGCCTAATCTTAATAAAGAATTGTGGTTCCTGCAAATTCACTAAATACAGGGGAAACTCGGTATAACGAACACTGCTATAACGAGATATCGGTTATAACGAGGAAATTTTCTCGGTCCCAAATTTCCTTCCACACAAGTCTATGTAAAATGCTACTCTTATAGCGAGATCGGCTATAACGAAATAACTGCTATAACGAGATAAATTTTGTGACTTCCAAACAAAGAAAAACATAGTAAATCAAACCTGCTATAGCGAGGTAAAGCAAAATGCCTTCGGTAAAGCTTTACTTCGCCTGTGCTATCATCTTCCGAGATTGTAAAGCTTGATGCGCCAAAAACTGTCTTGTACACACATAATCATTTTCGTCAGTGCACTCCAGCTAGCACTGCATGTTGTACGTGTGAAGTGTGTGTGTGCACGCACACTGATACATGCAGAAAATGTGGTGGGACGGCCATATGTATACATGACATCATCATGACATTTAGCAGGTGTGAGGCAATCGGATGCTGTGATTGGCCTTCTACTTAGGGAATTCCCCGTCTTCACACACACACGCAGTCATTATGTACATACAGAATGTGTCACATACACACACAGCATTGTGCAGACCATTATTCAAGCTTTCCACACAACACACACCCATACGATAACCACATACCAATCCACAGACTATCTTGATACAATCGCAAGCTATATAAATTTATAAATTCAAACATCTACAATTAATAAGAAACACATTCTTGATATTGGATTTCCTTGGCGAAAAACATCGTCTTACCCATAAAGGTGAGTAATTCCCTCACACACAATATCAAGTTATCAGTATTGATTGAAATATGATGGGTAGTCCCACATGTGCAAATTAATGTCTTTATTTTATGCCTTCTTTTATGCCTACTGATATAACGAGATATCGGCTATAACGAGGAAAATGACTCGGTCCCGACCATCTCGTTATATCGAGTTTCCACTGTACTGCATTGTCTACGACATCCCCTGCATGAACAATAATTACATGTACATGGTGTATTTAAAGCCTGCCGCACACTACACGACTTTGCCCCGATTCACCGGTCTTAAGACCTTAAGACTAGAAGTGTGACGTTACAGTCTTGCCAGTTTCCAGTCATACGACTGGGTCTTAGCGCCAGTCGTAGAGATTTGACATGTTGAATTTCTACGACCGGTTGTAGGCTTTCAGCCATTCACAATGCAGTAAAATGCAGGCGCATGCAGTGCGCACTGCGCGCGCTTTACAGTCGTAAGCCTTCTCGTAAGGTTCAGTCGTATAGTGTGCGGTGTCCGGTTGTACCACTGGTCTTAAGACCCAGCTTGGCTTACAGACTTTAAGACCAGTCTGATCGTGTAGTGTGCGGTGGCCTTAAGATGCATACAAAGCTTAAGTGTTGGTCACTATCAAGTCTTGAACTTTTGAACTTAAAGCTGCTTTCTTTGTTATATCTTGATTGCTTGTACAAAGGTTATTAGTTTTTTTTTCATTATTTTGTATTTGATATGCATGCCTCTGCTTGACCCAATCCTAGAAAACAGCTCTTTTGAGAAATTGAACAATATACAGGTATTGTTCACAATGTTGGATTCACATCACATTGTTTGTGACTTTTAATTAAATCCATTGAGTGAATGATATCAGGATAGGTGTTTCCTTGACAAAATGGGGACTGCAGATCAATTGCCCCAGAGGACAATTACCCACTGGCTAAATGCTGGTTAGTGTTGAGGTTAGAGTAAACATTAGAGTTAGGGTTAGGTATAGGGTATAGAGTTTGGGTTAGGGTTAAGATTAGGTTCAGGATCAGGATTAGGGTTAAGATCAGGGGAAGGGTCTGGGGTAATTGCCAAAGGGGGTAATTGCCCTAGACCCTTGCAGACAGTAAGCCGACAAATTTCACCATGTGTACATAACTAAGTTTGGTTACCATACACCTCTTGGTGAAGAGTGCAGTCCATATTTCTTTTTCCCCTCATGACAAAATTGTAGAAAATAAAAAAAATTTTATGTGTCTTTTAAAAATCTTACAAGCAGGTCGTGTGCCCTGGGTCCTTTTTCAGTATGTTAAGACAGGATGTCTTACTAGGGCTGAAACTTCCCATTGCAACTGCCAATCTGGAAGATGGATTCCTGTTACCATGGCAACTGCAATGCAGCAAGAACAGCAACACAGTTGCTGAAGAGTCTGGTAAAGAGTTTGGTCAGACTTAACATACAATCATGGGTCACGACTGGCCTGCCTTTTTAAATATCTTGGTCAGTGTCTCTGTGGTCACCTTGCCTGACTTGCCAGGTTTACTCTTATCATGGTCCTCCTGAGTGACCTTCTGACGATGAGCTCGCACCCTGGCGATCCACTCCTTTCCTTTCTCTCTCTTCTTCTTCTCCAGCTTGCCTAACCTCTCACCAAGCTCCACACTCTTCAGGTAGAAGTTTGTCTCTCTCTTGGCCTGTGTAATCTCTGTCCTGATCCGGTGCTGACGTACCTGACGCTCATACTGCAGCCTCTCCGCCAGGTGAGCCCATTGGAAGCGGTGAAGGTACTTGAGATTCCACAGCTCCTCATAGTATCGGCTGCGTTTCTTGCCACCAATTGGTGTGTTGTTGAAGGTCAGTGCTACACTCTTGGCAATTTTTTTGTCTGTGAATTCAATCCAGCCCTCAGTAAATATCTTTGATCTGCCACCACCTTTTTTCCGCCGGTTCTTTCTTTGAAATTTATCTGAAAAACAGCAAATAAAACACTTAATGCAATGACATCTACACTTGTATAATGTACAATTTTGTACTTCATCTCCACATGTATGCCACATGTAGTATGACACAATTATACCTTATCTGCATTTTACATCTAGATAACTATGAATAACATGTTACAGTATCTAAAGGCAAGTGATACCAGGTAGCAATGCAGGAGTATTATGATCGTTCACCTTTGGTCATATGACTTAAAGATAAAAAAAAAATTCTTCATTTCTGCACACACACACACACAAAACGATATCACTAAATTTACTTCTTAAAAGCTAGATGTCATATCTACCTGCCATAGATGTCAGAAAAACTGTAAATTCTTGCAGTTTTTTTTTCTTAGTGGGAGTTAGTGGCTTTATAAACCCAAAACTCAGTCTCTCACAAAACTTTACACACAAAAAAAAATCTGAAAGGCATTTAATAGTCATCTGAGCAATGCTTCACATTGTATTTCCAATTTTAACAGAAAAATGTTGTATGCAAACAGCAGTTTCTTGTCCATCATGCTATTGATACCATTTGTTTATCCATGGACAGGGTAAGGTCTTCTATTTTTCTTTCTTTTTATTCAATATACAAATTTTGTATTTCCACTAACCTTCTGGTTGGAGGAACACACGCCCAATCTCCCCATACTGGGAGAATATTTTCTTGATGCGTTGAGGTCTCATAAGAGGAGGCACTCTGCTCATGTAAATAATTCCAGGCTTGGTGGTCTTGTCTGCTTTGCTCTTGACATCTTCAGTGTCTGATGTAGATGGCGAGAGTCTCTCTTCCACTCCAGCTGGTCTCATTTCCTGCTCAGTGCTTTGGTCACTGTCTTCAGTCCCTCTTTGTTCGGTATCCATGATACAATCCAGATGAACACATCACTTCCAGCCACTGGCAACAAGATTCTTGCACTTTCCTGCATTATGCACACAACAGGAATTTAAAGGAATGATATTTGAAGTACATCTGTATTGTTTACGATATTGTTTAGTGGAAAATTCACTTACACCCAAAGTTATTTTCCCAATTTGAGTCATCTTCAACAGATAAAAAGTGCTTTCTTAAATACATTTTACAAAAATAAAACCCAGAAGATGTATGTTTATACAAAGTACCAATGGATACTTAAATACAGGCTTGCGAAGCATCTGTATTAAGTTCCACATTCTGTCAACATTTTAAGTTGGCTAAACTATGGCCAGGTGGAGTCGCATCAAACTTAAACTTGGTGGGCTCATACTTCCACTTCAAGATATATGAATACATATGATTATGGAAAGGTACAAGAAGAATCAAAATACAATGGCGATCTACTACAATGCAGTATGAGTACTTCCAATACAGACACATGAATTACAAAATTTAACTCACTACATTGATTGAGCATGCTATCACAAGAACAGCAGGACACCTTTCAATCCCATAAATATAAAACCAACAAGTTATATTTGACAATAAATATAAAACACAAGCCGCCCATAATTTGACCATAACACCATCTTAAACTTGACTACCTCCTACACGTAAAACTTATACTCTTTTGCGCACAGTCGATCCTTGGCACAGGAGGTCGAACCTTGGTGCAGTGCCGAACATGTTTTGGTCAACCAAGACTGGTACAGTAGCCATGTAGGCCCTGCATTTGACTGAAAGATCAGTCTGCATCTGGTCGTCGGGGATACGTTCTGTGGAGGCTTCATGGAATCCCCTCCGGATGAGAGCCGTAAATGTCAAAAAATTTTAAAATTTTAAAAACTCCTCCGGACAGACAGATTTTTCTGTCTGTTTAGAGTCCAGTAGGTGTCCTAGTTACTGTCGGGGTAACCATGCAAACAAGGCTGTTAACCCCAGGGTGCTGTAGGCCCCCTAAACGCACCAGCAACAGCAACGTAAATTTACTGGTTATAGCGCCCCACCCCGCAATGGGGTTTAGATAAGCCCCCTAACCACTGCAGTGGCAGTAACATACAACTGTAGATCTAGATCTAAGGTACTGTAAAAGGGGAAATTTTCACGCTTTTCGCGCAACCAGACGCCAGCACGAAAATAAAGCATCAAATATTTTTGCATGCCATGTTCCAGCTGTTGATATCCTGATTCCGTGGAATTAGAAACACACGAAATCCATCTTACCCAGCCGAGTGCGAAAAATTACTCGCGCAGAAATATCCACTTTACAGTAGTGTAAATCTAATTTACTTGTTAGGGTAGTGCTGTTGCAGACAACACTGTGACGTGCTTGCCTTTGCGCACAACGCCACAATAAATTTACTTTAGTTCTCTATTAAAGTAAAACATTGCTCCAGATCTTACTTAATAGAAGCTGTCTAACATTACATTACTCTTAAGATTGACTGTGAAGTAAATTTAGACCACGTGCACGTCTAATTTTCCTTCCTTTTGACCATGTTGACTTTCAAACTGGAATCAAAGTTTATTTGAACACTCACACACAGTCACAGACACAGAATCTTCGCATAAAATCTTCTGATGTTAAAGCCACAGCTTACAAAACGTTGGTTCAACCAATTGTTGAGTATTCTTCCACAGTTTGGGATCCATTTTCCAAGAACCTAGTCCACAAAGTGGAAATGGTCCAGAGAAGAGCTGCAAGATTCACTTTAAATATAGTACCATAACACCTCACGTGTCACTAAAATGCTGCAAGAACTTGATTGGACCACTCTGGAACAGCGCAGAGAAAATGACAGGCTAATTTTTTTTTTTTTTGCCCTTAATTGTCAAAACCCAAGAGGGTCGGTAGGTTGTTGTTTTTTTTTTTTTTTTTTTTTTTAAATACCCTTTTTACCCATGTAATTGTGTAACTTTGGCAGGGCATCTCGTACACTCATCCTTCTGGCAATACTTCGAGTTGTAGTTCAACTTTGTACAGGATGTGGCGCAAGTTTAATGCACTCAAAACTCCAAGGGATTCATTCAAATTTACGTCTTGCCAGGGCCCGGTAGGCGAGGCAGAAACACTCACTGACAAACACTTATAAGGTTCATCTTTGGGTGCGTTTATCAACTCTTTTTCTCGGCAGAAACAGGTTTTCCAAACAGCTTTCAAGGAATTTTTACGAGTTGATAAATGCAAAGCTGTTTCGATTATGGGGTTTGGAAAGCCTTTTCGAAAGCCGCAAATTTGTGCTTTCAGAAACAGGTTTCCAGAAACCTGTTTCTAGAAGCCCTTTGAAGCTCGATAAACTCAAAGCATTTTTGAAACGGCTTTGTACTGCGGTTACAGTATATGACCCCTTCTCCTCTAAGTCAAATTGCGCAATGCAGCTGCGAAGTGACAAGGCCAGTTTTCGCATTCGCGATGAGTTGATAAACGCAACTATTTTTGAAGCCGTTTCTAAAGGGCTTTGGAAACGGCTTTTGAAAGCTGTTTCAAACAGGGGAAAGATGATAAACGTAGCCATTAATAGGCATTATTAAATTTTGCAAACAGCTCCAAAAAAGTACTTTCCAGTGAGGTGCTAGCAACTGAACTCTACACAGTTTTGGTGCCATGACAGCTGGTAACGAATGCTGCAAAAGTAGCCATCGCTGCGGGTACGGTAGCTAGCATGCAATGCATGTTCTAAAATGCGAATGTAGGCTGTGACCCTGCGCCGCCCGAACACAATTACGACGGGTCGATGAGATGAAAAAACATTTTTAGACTTTTTTTCCATTCTTTCTTTAGCTTGAAATGGATAATTTTGGGTTTAAAACTGTTCACAAATTTGCAGAAGATGAAATTTGTGGAAAAAAATAAACTTGAAAGAGCAAAAAAAAAACCCAAAAACACACGACCCGAAATTTCCGTGATTTTTGTTTGGTCGTGAAGGGCAAACAAACCATTTTTCTTTTTTTTTGGCCTAATTATGATGTACAAAATACACGATAATCTTACTCCTCTTTCAGCACAGGACTATATTATCAAACAGGCTACTCAGCTGACGAGAGCCTCGCAACCACACTCCTATCATATATATCATGTACCATACTCGAGAACTCAATCACATCCCCATTCGTTCTTTCCAACTCCAAGAACTGTGTAAGGAACTGGAATTCCCCATCGTCAGAATTTGTTTCAGCGTCATCTGTGGGATCTTTCCGAAACTGACTAACGTTAGAGTCTAGATCTAACTAACGTTAGTGTGAGTAGTTAGTAACGGTTGATCACAGTGTCAGTGGCTAGTTGATTTCTTCAAATTTTCTATTTGGCGTATGATATGTCATGTGCTTGTAAATATGTTCTATCTGTAAATGAACTGTATTATAATGTATTCATATACAGTTTGCAAGAATCTTCAGCCTATTGAAGGAGGCAGATTTAATCAGAAGAAGAAGAAGGCCCAGGCCAGGGGCAGGGTTGATGACAAATGTCAATCAATGACTGACCCCTGCCCTGGTCCAACATATATCGACACTCAGCTATAACAGTTTGTTAGACCTACCTTGTAATCTAGTACAATTTGTACTACTAGAGTAACTCGACACTGTCACTGAAGACAGCCCATGCCATGACACACATGATCATGAGAGGAAACCTATCACATCACATTTACACTTACAACTAGACCAACTGTAGACTGATAAACTTGTTAGGTGGCCTCTCGTTGAACAATGTTGAATGGTGTACAACACTTTTGTTTGCACCTTGCACCCGAGTCTTGAGATCAAAATAGACATCCAGTACTAGCCATCACACACACCTGTCCTATGTAAATTTACGTAGCATGCAATGCGCGGGGTACGGCCGTGCATGCATAACACATGGCTAGTTGACAACAAGGAGGTCGCCATTACTAGTCTCTTTCATAATATGTAAAGATCAATTCAATATTTTGATTTTATCAATAATATATGCACCTTTTTTCAAGATATAAAAAATAATTTAGAATTTTTTAAATATTATAAAGAAAGAAAATGCTTATAGTGTTCTTAAAAGGATATATTCTATATGACAAGATGATGATTTAGTGTTAAAATGATAGCAGACGCCGCCTCCTTCATAAGTTGTTTGATGACTCTGCGTGCAGTACTAGTACTAGTATTCTATTGTGATCTGTTCTGTCACGAGTTCACATTTGTGTAGCTGAACTACTGCTTTCTACGAGAATCTACCCCACTACTGTATGACTGGTAAGATTCACCGATTTGTTTCATCAGGTAAGATTTTTTTCAGTGGGCAATTAAAACCCTATAAATGCCGATAAAGTAAATTTCAGTACTGTTTATGTTATGATATGTACAGCAGCTAGCAGTGCAGTGCCAGGGCCAGTGCCATGCCAGTCGCCAGTGAGTGCCAGTGGCAGTGCCAGTGCCCCGTAGGCGTAGACCTCACCACTGGCATTGGTGAGGATGGTATGCATTGTACATTTGATTTTAAAGGGCTAGCTAGGGGGACGGGGCCGTACAGAATGAGAATAACAAGAGGCCACAAATGTAACTCAACTTTTCAAGTGAGAGTGACAAAGCAGAGAAGCACGACCACATATATTTAGTGATAATTTTACAGCATTGACAAAAGTGAAAATCTAGTCCAGATATCAAGATCTATATCCTCTTCCATACAAATAATACAGTAAATACACTTAGTTTAACCATTGCATTGGCATTGCCTTAACGTTTGTCTTTAGATTTTAATAACGGTATGTTGTGTGTAATTACTAGTGTAGTCTGTAGTAGGCCTAGATATAGGCCTAGTAAGTAACTAGGTAGGAGAGGAAATTTGGAATTTTGTGTTGTATGCCTAATTATTAAACTGTTGTTGTTTTTGTATTTGAGGCACGTCATTCAAATATGAATATTTACGCCTTTATCTTTATAATATAATCATTTTACTTATAATTATTTTTTTAAAGGGCAAGTCCAAGATAACGCGTACGTTACGTATGGGACATTCAGAGACTTTTATGACCTGAAAAATAGTATTAATGGCCTTTGATCATATTGAACTTCATCATGGTGATTGATATCTAGAAGAAGTATAATCATGTAAAAAATTGAGAAAAATGACCGTGACAATTATATTCTAGAAGAGAAAATATGTACCGTTACGTATGGGACCAGAAAAATTCTGTTTTTTTGAACATTTTTTTCAACCTCAAAACTCTCTGAAAGTATATCATTCTACAACTTGTAACTCGCTGTGATGAAAGTCACAACACTCAAGACTATCACAGGTAAGTTTCATGTCATTAGGCAAAAAGCTCTAATAACAGGTTCTAATTAAAGACAGACATGACGTGTTACGTATGGGACAGTTACGTATGGGACAGTTTGTCCCCCATTCATTTAGTGTGTGAAGAACCATGTTAATGGGTATTTTGCATGATTATTGAAGTAAAATCAGTTGAAACTACTCAAATACTGATCCAGATTGTCAAGGAAACAATATTCCCCAAATATTCACCATCATATTCATATTCAATCATATTTTTATGTTTTTATGACCAACCTGGGTATGTATGCCCTTTGTCCCCCATTCGTTTAGTGTGTGGAGAACCATGTTTATGGGTATTTTGCAAAATAATTTTGCAAAATACCCATTTAAACAAATTTTTGCATAATTATTGAGGTGGAATCAGTTGAAATTACTGAAATACTGATCCAGATTGACAAGGGAACAATATTCCCCAGATATTTACCATCATAATCACATTCAATCATATTCTATATTTTTTATGACCAACCTGAGTATGTATGCCCTATTTTTATCAGGATAGTTACTACTAAAAAATTGAATAGTTTAAAGTGTTTACTTGCATTGATGAAGGGCAGTTTGCCATTTAGTTTCAATAAAAAACAAAACAATAACTTGACACAAGAAATATTAAGTTTAATAAATAAGCAATACCTGCTGCGTGGAACCCCAGTGATCGAGTAGATATATGATGTCTGTCTAGCAGTCAGGTCATTGATTTGAGTCACAACTCAGTATGTATACCCATGAATTTTTGTTGTGGCAACTACTGAAAACTGAATAAGGACAATTTGTGTATCACTTGCAATAAAAAAAAAATCATTTTACTTTTTTTTCTTCTATATATATATCACAACCATTTCAAATTGGATCTCCATCACATAAACTTTGAATTCCTCTAGTCTTAGGATTTTATGCTCTTAAGTAATTCATATAATTGGTTTCCAATCATCTCTTTAAATGTTGAAAACTGAATCCCCATTTCTACAAAAAACTATACCACCCCTTTAATGCTGAATTTTCATTGTGTATTTTGCCATTTTCCCCTCCCCCTTTCTGAAAATTGTTCAGTCAAGTTCAGGTATTGTTTCAAGTGTCTATAACTCAAAAAGTAGCTACAATGTTGGGATGCTTTCTTCAGGATGATTGACCATTTGTGTATTGAGAGACCTTCCCAGCTAGCTACATGCATTCACATGCAATATGTATGAGGATGTCCCATACGTAATGCATTTGTCCCATACATAACATTATTTCAATGCCTAATAAAAAATATTTCTTTTACTTTTTTTTCTTTTTTCTCTGGTATTTAATTTCTCTAAACAATAAATTAGAACTTTCCAAAAGGGCATTAAAATAACCTTAGCAATTTCAGAAAAAACCTAAAAAAATGACCTCATTTTGTTACGTATGGGACATCTCATGATAAGACACGAGCTCATTTGCATAATCATTTGCATAATCCCTAAATTTTCATACCAAGTTAAACTATGTGATGAACTTCTTATGTCCACATATTAATCAAATATCATTTGCTTTCCTTTGAATTAATATGAAATTTTATAAATGTCCCATACGTAACGCTGTGTTTCACATTTATGCAAATGAAGCCCTTGAAATTTGCATAAATTTACATAATATCATTTTTTCCTTCACGGAAATCAAAACTTTAACTCATAAGCTTCAAAATGATACCAAACATGTCAATATTGAGCAAAGATGAAATTTTGCCTTCTGAGGGGACCTTATCTTGGACTTGCCCTAAAATAAATTTTTACAATTATTTTTATGCGTGCTATGTATCTGCTGTTATACGGTTGGGGCAAATAAGTTCTGGTGCATGCTGATGGCAAACTCTGATTAGCCCAGCTGGTTACATTGAGCAGGCTTCTCGGTCGCGCACACTGACCTAGATCCCTCATTTGCCGCACTCAGGACCCTCTGCCCAACGCATATAATATAATGGTGCACAAGCAGACTCCCTAATGCGATATATATAAACATCAAAAATAATTATTTCATGTGTACTTTCCATTAAATAAACATATAATCTACAAATAATTCAATTTTTTTTCATTATGTAATAAGCAAACATCCAGTTGTGCAGTTTGCAAATCTAAATTAAACTAAACTCAAAAGATAATTATCTGCATAACTCTATAAGACTTAAAAGTCTTTTGGAAAACCTTGTTCTCTTCACATATAAAATTAATGCCCTCAAATGGTCAACATTTTCTGTGGATAAAACTTTTCTTGTGCTATATATCCCATTGATCTTTGCCTCCAATGTCTGCGATCAACATGGCTCTCTCTATCAAATATTTCGGACAATCATATAAAAAAAATGACTGCAGCCACATTTTTTAGGTGTTGATCAAGGCCTCAACTGTTCTTAGGTGTAAGTATAATTTAAGCAAGCACCATACAGAAATGCAAATGAATTTTGTGATTACCTACAGAGAAATACAGTAGGTCTATAACACAAGTGTGCCATCAATTTTGAAGAGAAAAGGACAGAAATGTTTTTTTTTATCTCCGACTTTGCTGGAAATCTAGAAATAATGTTCGAATGAAGAAACCAATAATTTTCTTTATGATATACATGTATTGCAGTAAATTTGAATTGAATTGAATTGAATTGAATTGAATTGAATTGAATTGAAGGTTGGTAAAATTTCTGTTGTCAAAAGACTACCATCCCGTAATATGTTATGATGTCATTCAATTTATTTTAGATAGTAGGTCCCTGTCACACACATGTGAAATGAACCTGACAATGTTTTGTTAATGATTACTCATCCCTTGATATCCAACATATGTATGCCTTTTAATGGTTGGTATGTTCTTAACACCCACTTAACAACCTCTGTATCCTGAAAGTGATTTTGTTTTTCCCTTTTCACTTTCTCCTTGTCAATATCAGTTTCATGATGAAATGCCACATTTTCACCATATTCAATTATCATTCATATACAGTTGTGTGATGTCTTCTTTTTTTCTGTCATTCTGCACATGTGCAGGATTCACTCATGGCAGACAGTGTACAAAAGTCGGCCAGACAAAGACTGCTCATTGTTGGGTTGGCCTGTGTGGATTTCATCAATGTAGCTGGACACTACCCAGAGGAGGACACTGACCAAAGGTTTGTCCACCCAAGATCAAGTGGACTTCCTTTAGATTTACGGGGCAGCATCTTTTGGACAAACTCTTCTAATGCACTTGCTTGGCAAATAAAAACAACAACAATGCCTACAATTGTATCAGGGGGGACACTATTTTATAGGCCTAACTACCATCAGTTAAAATGCAAGGGACTCTGATACATTCTACACAAGATACATTTTCTCCAGAAGTTGTTGTTTAACATCACAAAGAAACAAAAAGAGATAATCTGTGTTTGCAAATGATGTGGTCATTAATTTGTTGCTTTTGTATAGATCTGTGTTAGGAATTTGATGACATACAGCAGGGCTTGACATACATTTACATTTACATGTATGTAACATTATGCCAGATGCCATTTGGCAGTCAGATACAAGCCTTGTTGGCAAATGTCCACTCAAATATGATAATGTGGTTGATTAAAGGATGGGTTGCCTTGGGATACTAAGATAAAACAATTTTGTTGAATTCAAAATGAAATGCCACACTCAGATATGATATTCCTATTGATTTACAACTGAAATACAGAGTTTAATCTTGCACCTTGATACATTTCTGTAGTAAGTTCAAATCCTTTTCTAATGATTTCCTACCCCCAAATCTGATTCTCTCTTAACCCGTTGAGGACGGTTTGATTTTGCTACAACACGCATTTCCCATAGACACCTGCCCGAGTTTACTCGGGACTCGTCCTCAACGGGTTAATAATTAAAGCAGCCTCGACTATTTTCAGCCACCTGTGCAACACACTTACAAAGGCTGCTGGTTTTGAGTCATTTGGGAGAGGGTGCAGTCCTGTCTTGAATCGAGGCAACCATGTGTAGTTATGGTAGACTGTCATGTTATTGACCGATTCTGTGACGCGCTATGTGTATTTTTGGCACTGGGCGCAGCCATAGTGGGTGTCTCAGCCGACCCCCCCTTCCCACTCCCCACCCCTCTCCCTACATTAGCACGCGCGCAGAATGAAAAACTGCTTTAGCCAATCGGCGTCTCATACTGAGTGCGCGAATGCTTGCTTAGTGCGCGAACCTTTGTTACAAGTGCGCGATAAACATGTTGCCCGGGGTGGGGGAGAGCAGGGGGGGTAAGCTGAGACACCCACTATGGCTGCGCCCAGTGCCATGAAATGTCTGCTGCCCTCAACGAACCCGAATCGGTCAATACTAGTACTCAGTCTACCTCTTTCACTGATATTTGAGTGAAAATAATTGATCTGTTTTACTTTATTGAACAGACTGCTGGACCAGAGAATCAGCAGAGGAGGAAATGCCACCAACACTTCTATCATCTTGGCTCAGTTGGGTTCTCCTGTGGAATGGCTTGGTACTGTAGCTAGAGACAAACTGGCTGAGTATGTGGAATGTTCACTGTAATCTTTTTGTTTTTGTTCTCATTGGCTTTTGCATTGCATGACTGTCTAATTTTACCTCTGGTTTTGATTAGACCTCTCCCATGCTTTTTCTGATTTTATTATTTTTGTTAAAATAATGTGATTGTGGAATGAAATTGCACTCTTAAGATTTTTCTTTAACTTAACCCATTGCAGACTAGTCCCGATTATACTCGGACAGGTGTCAATGGAAAATGTGTGTTGTAGCAAAATCAATGTGTCCTCAACGGGTTAATATGGTAGTGATTGTATCCTTCTGTGAAGAAATGTCAAGAATATACCCTATCTCTTCTGTTTTCTTACATTGAATATACCCCATAAAACACATGATATCACTCAAGTATCACAGAAAATAAATAGGCCTACATTGTATGTACACTTTTCATATATAAAGAAATGCTTTTTTTTTAAATGTGAAATCAGTGATGTTCTTCATGCAGATCAAGTGAAAGAAATTAATTTAGGATTGTCACTATGAACTGATGTAGTGAGCTATGCATAAATTCCAGAGGAACAGAATTTTGACTAGCTCAGTGACAGTGAAAAGGTTAGAAAATTCCATATACATAATATGTGTACTGATTTTCCAAGACTTTGTACAGACTTATTGATAAGAAGTCGTTTTTAGAATTTTTTTCTGAAAACTAAATTTTGTCTACAACCGAGCTCAATTCATGATATTGTTTGCTTATTGTTTGCTTTCTCTGAGTTTATTTGGTTTCTTTCCATTGCTTTGTTGTCATAATCGTGTGCATACTTTGTATTTTCATTTCTTCTTCATCTGATTTTTTTTCTTTTTGGTTTGTAGTGTCATCATTGAAGACCTCAGTGGAACTGGAGTGCTTCATGACCACATCTGTTACCATGACAACTGTAAAACGCCTGTATCCTGTGTAATAATAAGTACCCAGTCTGGATCTAGGACAATACTTCATGCAAACAAGTGAGTTGCCACACCATTCATACACTTGTTCTCTTCTTGGGGTACATTTAGCTCCTCATGGGTTACAGTTCAACTGTACATGGAGACATCTATGCTCTTAGCAGGTACAGTTTTGCTCCAAGTGGGAAAACTGTTAGTGTATTTGGGTAATTTTTTATAACCCCCCCCCCCTCAAAAAAAAAAAAATAGTAATGATAATGAATACTAGAAGCCTGTAACACACTGCATATGTCATGTCCAGTCTGTTTACAGTGTATATACTTGCTTCACAGGACACTACCAGAGTTGGATGTATCTGACTTCTCAAGGCTTGATTTGGAAAACTATTCTTGGATCCATTTTGAGGTACATCTAATCCTATTCATGGAATTTTTCAGTGTTTGCATTGAAAGCCTTTCTTATTCAAAGAAGAAATTGTACACATTTGTTAAGCTGTTCAGCACAAGACATTTTTCTCGTATACACTCAAACAATGAGATGATTGCTTTGTGTATTTAGATTGGGTGTCATTTGATTGTGTTAAAAGTTACTGCTGGGCAAGGACTTTGTTTTTGCTGTATGACAGGTAATAAACGGTACCAGACATCCACATTATGTCACATCTGTAAATTTCCTCTCAAAAATACCTACGAACAACTCAAAAGAACAACGTTTTGCCATGTTTTGCCAGGTTGATGCTTTGTTAATGATACAGTGCACTCCCGTTATAACGAAATGCTCGGGACTGGCAGTTTTCTTTCGTTATGACGAAATTTCGTTATAACCGAACAAGTACAATATACAACGAAAACAAGGAAACCACGCATATATATCATATTCTGTTTGCTGAATACTCATCATACACTGGAAAGCTATGTGAAATGGGATGGCCGGGATTATTGTATTACAATATTAAACGCAAGTTCCCCTCAGAAACTGTGCGTGACGCAAGGTGTGCAGAGACGCTAAAATAAATGCTTGTTCCGCTACGTATTTTCGAAAGCAATTCGCATTTCATTATAACGGAGCACATTTCTTTTGTTTCTCTTTGTCAGTGGCGCTCGGAAAAGACTTCGTTGTAATGAAAATTTCGCTATAACCGTGTTCGTTATAAGCAAATTTTGTACCATAGACTGTAGTGGTGTTAATTTTGGGACCAGAAGTTTTACTTCATTATAACGAAAATTCGTTATAACCGTGTTCGTTGTAACGGGAGTGCACTGTATGTTACTTGATGCAATCAGTGTAACATAGAGCAATGAATCTCTGGTCCATCCTATATGCGTTATCATGCATGCAAACCGTAATCATAAACTAGTCTCTACCTATTGAACATGCATGCGTGTGGCCAATTCTTTATTGTTGTTGATACAGTGGACCTGATGATTTCAAAGCAATAACTATTGAACTTACGTGTGTCAATGAAGCACACAAATAGACAGAATTTGTACGGTACTCAATAAAATATGTAAATGCAATTGATTCCCACTTGGTTTTCTCTTCACAAAAACCATAGCCATGCTATAGATATATTATTGGCCTGTGTTCTTAGAGCAAAAAGAGGATTTAGACTAGATGACATGTTCATTGTATCTTTTGTCTGTGCCACAGGGTAGGAATCAGACAAAGGTGGAACAGATGATTAAAAGGATAGAAGAATTCAATGAAAGGAGGCAGTCACTTGGATTGGAGACCATCACAGTGTCTATTGAGGCAGAGAAACCCAAGGCCATCAGTAGAGAGTTCCTTTCCAGAGGAGATTATGTAAGTTGCATCAGTCTAATGCATTGTATTCAGATTGAGTCAAGAGATATGTAAGAATAGTACCTTGTGAATGATGGTAATCAAGATAGCATTGTCAGAGGTGTGTTGTTAGGAATAATCTCATTTAAAACACGTCAAGTAGTAATGAGGAACATGGTAATTACAATTTATCAAAAACAGATGCAAGGTAAATGGTCACAATGATACTTCTTGGAATGAAAATGGCTTGATAGCTGCCTTTTGTTTGGTTCGACAAACTGCATGTTCAAATTTATTGAGTTGTCTTTATTGCAACTAATTGACAAATTGCCTTACATCAACAGAAGCAAGCACTACATCAATGAAGGGTAATTTGTAAAGCTGTATGTTCATTGTTTGATAAGAATAAGATGTCACTCACTATCACCTCCAATGTCTCTTTGGTCCTAAAGGTATTCATCAGCAAGGAGTATTCCAACTCCCTGGGACAGTCCTCTGCTGAAGAATGTCTGAAACATTTGAAGACAAGTGGACTTCTGAAGAGAGGGTAAAGTTTGACATGTGATGCTTTCAATTTAGGTTTCTAAAATCAGCCAAGTGGGTGGGGATGTAAGGAGATTTTAGCAACTCTGAACAGAGACTATGCCATATTTCTTGTCTGCTAATCTGCCACAAATCCCTCATGTATTCTACGCCCCTTATCTCGGGGAAAAAAAAAAAAAAAAATATATATATATATATCTAATTGCAAAGCTTATCAGTATTTCTTTACACGAGTTGTAGTTCACCAAGACTTTTGTTACTGATGTGCTTAAAAAGGACTCTTTAAACTTTTGATCAAGTATTAGTAGTCTCTTCATCAACAAATTTACCTCTTTTAGAGTATTATCAATGTTTCACTCTCATTCATCCTGTTCATAAATGCCTGGCTATGCTTCTATTTGCTATTAATGACAGAGCAAGAGCCATCTGTGCCTGGGGAGAGAAAGGAGCCTGGGGATTGGAGGAGAATGGCACCATTGTACACAGCAAGGCTTATCCACCAATCAGAGTAGTCGACACATTGGGTGCTGGGGACACTTTTAATGGAGGAGTGCTGCATGCACTGAGCATAGGAAAAAGTTTGGAGGAAGCTCTAAAGCTCGGTTGCCAGGTTGCAGGTCAAAAGGTCGGTCAGAACGGATTCCTAATAAACATTGGAGCACTTGACAGCCATCTCCTGCATGCCTCATAATGGCAGAACAAAAAACCGAAACTTTTTGCTCTTACCTTGGCCTCACCGTCATACAGCTTGGCTGGAGACTTACAAGTTATCAGAAATTGAACAGAGGCAGAGGAAAGCCTAGCATCAGTACACTATTGTCATCAAATTTCACTTGGATTCATTGTATTATCGCAAGCTGTTTTATAGTACAGTGTACACAGAATTTAGAGGGGAAAATTATATTATGTAGTTCATGCAGTTGAAAATAAAAAGCAAAACACTGTACCTGGTAAACACACTAAGAAAATAGTAAATCCCGATTCTGTCAGGTTGGTTTATGAAATAAGAAAGTAAGAAAATAAATAAATGAATAAATAGATAAATAAAAAGTAATGAAATCCAGTGGGTCAGTGATCAGGCTTGAAAAAAAAGACACTCACATTCAAACATAATCAAATGCCACTTACGATCAGACACAAGTTGACTTGTCATTTCATTTAATATGCAGCAATTGACAGATCTTGTTTGCAGTTTAATTCACTTGATCATTGCAATGCCAAAATATTTGGTAATGTTCACCTACAGGCCCAACATTCGGTTATGTTCTCAATGGTTTTGTATTTTCTTTTGCAAAATCACAATGATATGAAATTATATTTCAAAGCTCTGTTTATTTTAAAGGCATAATTTACCATTTGCAGATGAAATAAAAACCCAGCATTTATGCTTCAAAAGAGTTCCAAAATGTGAGTTAGGGATAGAAACAACCAATGTAAAAATTTGAATTAGTACAATAATCAATGTTAAGTATTGTTAGATACCAGGTACGCAAAATGTGAACTATGGTTGTAATAAAAATGTTTCCTGACTAAACTGTCTACAGTTACAGTTTATTGAGAAAAATAGTGATATCTCCTTTTATTTTAGGTTCTATTGCAAAATTCTTAGATGGTAGGATGTTTTGTGATACAAGTGACCTACACATATGCATCAAATGTGATATCTTGTATATTTTTTAAATCACTGCCCCCAAAGGTAAACAGGACCTTTAATCAATAGGATACTCTTTTGTTATCTTTTGAAATGCAATATGGAATCAGAAGGCTAACAATTATTAGGACATGGGTTTTAGAATCTCTATGATCTGATTGGTCAATTATCATGCATTGATTTTTACTGATCCACACCGAGCCATGCGTCCGGTAAAATCTGAACGCATGACTCAAGCAAGTCTTGTATTACAACACATCTACCGGATGCATGATGCTGGAAAAGGTTGAATACCATGAATTTACTGGCCAATATAAATGAATGATGCGCAGGCCTGTTTCATGGATCAGTGAGAATTTGAAGCTCTCATTCAACTTTGGAACAGTCTAAAACCCACTCACTGCGCTCATGGGTTTAAATAGTCCCAAAGTTTAAATAGATGGTATACAATATTGTGTAGTTTCATTTGAGACTTGGCTTCAGGTTTTTAACCTTTTGAAATGAGGAGAAACCTCTTCTGAAATATGAAAGAATATGTAACTTCAAGAGGAATTCAACATTTGTTTGAAGAAAATTGGTTTTGAAATTTTCCAGATATGCAAACAAAGTGATCCAAATAAAAGGTGGGACCCACCTTTATTAGGATTGCTTTGTTTTACCTTGTTTTTGGATATATCAGCCATTTCAAAACTGATTTTAATTTTTAAAAATAACCAAAAAAAACCCCTGTGAATCCCTTTTAGAATGGTATACTCTGTAACATTTCACAAGTGGTTTCTTAGTATCTCGCAAAAAGTTAAATGCTCATGCAGTCCTCATCTCCACCAATACTATACCATCTCTTTAAATCGCACTTCCGATTCTCATCGATCCACTCTGTCCTGTGCATCATTTGTATATCGATATACACAATTATGATATGTTTCACTTACTATAATCTAATCACATGATGACATGCTTTGCGTTATCACATTCTCAGTATAGCTTTTTTGATTCTCGGTAGAGTTATTCACAGCAAAGTAAATGTATACACTTTCAGAGTAACTTGACCAACTTATAACAGATGTGAGTCTGGTGGCTTTGGGGTATTATGCAGAATGTTCCATTCTTGATGTTTCGTGCACATGAAGGGTTACGAGTTTCTTGAGTTTGTATCGGGAGTTTTCATCGGGAACTTTTCACGCCTGTCTCTGTATTGGATTTTCAAACATCGGAAAAGAGCATTGTGTGTACAACATATTTCCTTCCCCGCTTGTCTTTTGATGATGTGATGATACAGTAATTGTGTGATGAGTAGGCAACCCTACCAGTACAATAAGTGCAAAGTCATCACATTCACTTTAAAACAGTGATCGGACTTGTCAGTCAGTTGTTTCATGTAGATTTTAAAGTGAACAAGTGGTGATTACGGGAACAATGAGTCCTGCGCTCAAATACATGTAGTGTGTTAAAGGACAAGTCCACCTTCAAATACATGTGGATTGAGTGAATGCAGCAATATTTCTAGAACACATCAGTGAAAGTTGGGGGAAAGTCGGACAATCCGTTCAAAGGTTATGAATTTTTAAAGTATCTGCACAGTCACTGCTGGATGAGAAGACTACTAGAATGTATGATGTCACAATGTGTACAACGATATAAGGAAAAAATAAAGAGAATTTAACAAAATTTCACTTTTTGAAAGAAGTGCACATTTCCTCGACTCGTCACTGACATATATTGTGGGTAATATTATTCCCGTGCCCCGTGCCTGAAAAAGGGAAGTCAAGCGTTCTTTTACTATGCGAGAAAAGTAAAAAGTATTAGTCTTCTCATCCAGCAGTGACTAAGCTGAAAGTTCAAATATTCATAACTTTTAAACAGATTGTCCGATTTTCCTCAAACATTTGCTGATGTGTTCTAATAGTATTGCTGCAAAATCCACATGTCTATGAAGGTGAACTTGTTCTTTGAATAATGGCGACATACACTGAGAGTTTAAAAACCTACAACCGGTTATCATCCCCTGTATTACGCACTCATTATTGGGGGAAAGTTGAGAATGTTTATTTATTTTTATTTTTGTCACTACAGGATCTTAGTTCACCTAAAACCATTCTAGTGCTGATTGAATTTACTTAATTGTACTGTCGCCGATCGTGACGTGAAAGGATCCGCCACACCAATCTACTTTTGTTTTTAGTTTTAGAGTTCACTCATGAGCGGATAGGAGCGGATACACATGTCAAATGTGTCTATAGCCACAATCTGGCGCTAATGTGAAGTAATGCACTACACTGCATGATAAACCATCAGCTTCTAAAAATATACTTGATAGCCTAAGCGACTATGGAAGGGAAGTGGACTTCGGACTTCTTACTATCTGTAAACATATGTATCAATGTAGCATGCTTGGTCGTCTACAGCTGATGTATGGTTTGCAACTTTAGGCCAACGCTAAGATGGCTGGAGTTTCTCCGTCGAGCCTCTGGCCTCGGCCGTTCTGGATACTCCTTGTTCTTGCATTTTCACCTGGACCTCTCGTTCAAGCTTCCAGGTTTTTGCTTCCCGCCACCTCCCTGGCCATCGCCAAGAGTCACTATATGGGACTAAGCACTATCACAAGAGAACTGGTACTACGAGGACATGAAGTCACTTTCCTGCTCCTTGACAGGCGGGGAACGGCTGGCATGCTAGAAGGCTCTTACACCGACAACATCACTTACCCAAACTCGAAATCTGATGAGGAACTAGCCGCGGTATGGAGAGACATGACAGATGCAATGGACAATTACTCAAGTTGGACCATATCGCAGACTGTCAAGAAGATTTCAAAATTATACGATAATCTGTACTTTGGTTGCTACGAGCTATTCCAGCATGGGGAAACCTTGGGAAAGCTGGAGGCGAAAAAGTTTGATATGGTGCTGTCCTCTCCAGTGGCAGATGCTTGTGACGCTGTGATCAGTGCTTATTTTGATGTATCCTTAGCTGTAGTCACAGGATCCCGACGAAGTCCGTCTTTCAACGAAGACATCTTCGGCATACCCGTTCCAAGCTCGTACACCCCATACAGCCTCGCTCTTCAGCTCCCAGCCAACATGAATTTCTGGCAGCGGTTGGCAAATTTTGTGACACGATACACCATTCATCCCGTGATTGAGTATTTCGTGATAACTCTGCCAGTCGGCAGGCTGCAGGAGATGTATGACATCAGAAGAGACCTTATTCCGAAGCAACTGCTTCAGAGGGCCGACCTCTGGTTGTGTCACACCACTTTTGCACTGGACTCTGCCCGACCCATTACGCCAAACTGGGTTCCTATAGCTGGATTTACCACCAAACCACTTAATCCTCTGCCACAGGTACCGACATAAACTTCGCATTTTCCTATAGGTGTTCCGATCATGCCCCGAATCAAGGGTCGTTTTTTCCTATTAAAATTCCTATCTATTCACCATCACCAGGGTTACTCATTTCCCTTTTAGTGAAAATCGTTGGCTGTATGTATGATTATACATGAAATTAGGTTCATTTTTAGTTGTCAAAATTGACATCAGTGCAGCGCACCACAACCATTCCCAGTGACGTCACACAGGCATGAGTTCATGCACTGCTGATGACGGCTGTCCAGAACGTAACAGGTGCATTCCTTTAATAGTCCAAAGAATGGACGGCTATTCATGAAGTGAAAAAAAAAAATCTCTGACAGTTCTTCTGTCTTCTGCCTTAAACGAATGTAGAGAGCCATGCGTTCTCTGCGAAGCTGTTGAGACCATCCTGACTGCATGTTATCGGCTGACGATCAGAGATAATCGTCTACTTAGAGCTCAAAACATATGAAAAGCCGTATAAAGAGTCCAGTTTTTTTTATTCATCCCTTTCCAAGTAGGTCGTGACGAACAAATCTCTTTGTAAGGGTCTAGTCAGGTGCAGATAGAGGATGCTCGCGACATTCTGTAGCTGCGGACGATTTTCCTTAGTAGATTGACAGTTCTGTCAGCCGTCGCCTCTATGAGTTCGCAAATGCTGTGTGCTTAGACGAGAAAAGCGCACTGACCTCATCCGTGGAATGCCATTTGAACAACATCTGCAGGGAATGAGAGCCCATAATTATGTTCACCATCTCCGCAATGGTGTATTCATAGAACAGAATGATGATAGGACATCTTCAATGGATTCAGATACGAGTATGATGGGTTGACTTTGGTAATGTCTAGGCCCTTCTCGCCGTTGACTTTCCTCCACTACAACATGAGTTCCTATATAGTTTCTGCTCGGAATCCGCCATGATGACCGTATAGTTACATCGAAGATTATTAAATATACTTTCCCGACAGAAAACCCCACGATTACTATGTGTACAATAACGAAAGCAAGTTTGGCGGCATGATGCAACTTTGTCTTATATCATGTATATTGTACTTCCGTCCTCACCGACACAGTCATGCTTTATACTCCACTGTATCTGACCTGTTAGTCACAATGCACGTTTTTTGATAAGTTCTACATTATTATGGGAGGGGTGGGGCATCAATATCTAATGCTGATAGTTACTATATCGACCGTCGATGCATATGCTTGCCACGGTGAAAAGTCTTGGCCATTAGTCAACGAAGCACACATCAAGATCGGCGGTCTGCATTTCACTTATATTACTTTACCTGTCCATCATTCTCCAGACAAAGGTGGTTTTTCTTGACACCGAGTATAGATTCGTCTTCACAATCTCTTTGTAAGGAAAGTTCTTGGTAATTACCGTAAACTAAGCTCACCCTGCCTACTTCTGCTCCATATAAGTCTACCATCTGCCGGAGATCCGAAAGTCTTTCTGTGCCCGTTGTATACTATAGCGAGGCCTCCGGGATCTCAGCGGCAATATAGATTCTCTGAACAAGAGGTGGGATAGCGTTCTTCCTATAGGAGAGAGATGGCTTCGATAAAGACAGACAGTCCGTCATGGTCTTCTTGAGCCCTTCTCTGTATACTTGATTGTTTGTTTGTTTGTTTGCTTCTATCTTTTTTTGTATTCCTTTTTTTTTTTGTATTTTCCATCTGACTTGGCTGGCTGGATAGCCCATATTCCGCTGCAAACAGTGTAGTTGGTCTTCCATGGGACCCAGATGTTGTATATAGGAGGCGGTACAGGTACGTCGAAGTTATGCACCCTGTGTTCATTACAGTACTGTGAATGGAGCGGGTTGTGGCTCTCTCACGCATGTGACACACAGGACTTCAATCTGTGCGAGGCAGAGGTGTTTTTTTAATGAAAAACACAGCATTGCTCAGTAAGACTCAATATGGGCTCGAACTCGCAATTTTCATTTTCGAGAACATTTTTCTTGTCGCAGTGAAATTTTTAACATGTTGAAAAAATCTTTGGAACAAGAACTTTGCAATGATAAACGCGCTTTCGATGTTGATTACATCTGTTAACGAATTTGAATGCAACTGTTTACGAACTTTGATGAAATACAAAATTCGCTACATAACATTTTCAAACATTCACCGCTCAGTGAGACAACCCCTTAACAAGACACGTGTTTCCTAAAGGGGGTATCTCACTGAGCAACGAATTATTGCGGCTGCACAGTGAGATACCCCCTTTACAGGACACTTTCCCTTTCTGGAAAAAACATTTGCTCTCATAGGCTCATATACTGTGCGTATTTTGGCTGGCTCATCGAAAGACCATTCCAAGTCATACAATCATAAACGAGATACTGTATGTCTGTATTTTATGTCTGTACATGTACACTATATGTTTGTGTTTAATGTCCTTACTTTCACACGAGATGTACCACAACCCGTCGCAGTTAATTTGATTAGATCTATAATCAGTGACACGAGAGTCAGACGAGACGCAAAAATTAGATATGACTTCAAATATTTTTTTTTTCTATTGAATGAATGCATTAGAAATATGCGCTACAGAACCAACCAAAGCTATAGACGTCAAAAGATGGGATAACTACATTGTAGACACATTCTATGAACCTATACTCTTAGAGTATGATAACTGGAAGAGAAAGGAGAAAGGTGAACAAGTGATTCAGGTCAACGATGCTGTGATCTGATTGATTTTTTTTTCTCGATATTTCCTGCTGTTTCCTGCATACCGCTGGGAAAGTAAAGTCCCCTTCGTGGACACTGTGCCTTATATGCCGTATAAGGGTCAAAGCCACACCAGTGTACATCCCACATGCCCCATCCCACCCCCAAATGATGAAAGGTTTCTGCACAGATGGAAAGAACGAATCCGATGACGGAAACAACCTTATATGATAGGGATATTTCCAGCAGCATAACAAGAGCAAAATCCCATGATTTTTTCTCGTTGTTGTTTCTTATACATTGTATAAAAAAACAGTCATGTATTGTGTGGCAGACCGGTCAGACTGGCGGTGTGTTTGCGCGTTTTGCACTTTTTTGAAAGGTGCTTTGTGAATTGATATAAATGAATAGAAAAAGGATATATTTATTTATTTAGTTATTTATATGATGTATGCATGGTTTGTTTACACGCGAAATGTATTTATGTACTATATATTCATAGGATATCACACACAAATCTTCAACACAAAGCGAATGTGTGTTCACCCTATAGAGTGACTCATTGTACGTACAATAATTGACAATGTGTGTATTATGTTTACATGCACACACGCGCTGGCATACACAGTTTATGTTTTTTGTATAATAGAATATTGATGACATAAGGCACACATGACTGGGCGTTACTTTGGATTATTAAGTTGTATTACAACATCCTCCCACTAAGTCCAAACTTTGACGTTAATCGTTACAAAAACGGCCGTTTTAGATAAAGACGTCTAAAAAAAAATGATCAAATTTTTATAAAGGCCCTAATTTCTAGAGAGGAAATGCATGAAGGTGTATTTGAAAGCCGCAGTGATAGAAGTAGTAGGTGATATTCTTAAACAAATCTTGAGGTAAATCACTCGCCAAGGAACAAATCGTGATAATGTGACCTTAGGAGGGCACACAGATCCTACAGATTTGTCTGGTTTCTTAGGCTACCCGAAACCATGCTGAGGACGTGGGATCCGTGAGATCATGGGGCTGTTATTTCTCGTTACGTGCCATGGGAGAAACAAAAGGCATTTGTACATGTTTTCGTCCCCGATTTAGCCAACCACTGATCCTATAGGTCCACTCTGAACAATGCGTCTTGAGGTGGATTGATCAGAAGCACTGGGCTGCAACTGACACAAGGAGGTGATGCCCCGCCCACATCCCTTCCATCCCCCCCCCCCCCCCCCGCACAAACACACACATCACCCCATCCTCCCACGGGTATCCGTAGACCTACACCCTTCTTCCATTCAAACATTCTCCATAACGTCTGAGACGATAGGATGTAGGTCGTGGTACGCGAGTACCGACCCAGTTTAATTGAGATATAATGTGGAATTAAAGTGTCTACTGTATACTTCGCATTAAGTCAAGGGTCGTCACAGTCTGAAAACTTAACGATCTTATTCCATGTCCCAGACTTCCTATAATGACTTTTATCAAAATCGAAACTCCGTTTTCCGCTTATGATTTCTGGTTTTCTTCAAAGTTTTTCTTTTCTTTTCTTTTCTTTTCGCATTGATACTTGGTCCAGTTAGTTACTGTTGACGTTTTGTGAGAATTTGCGGTCTGAAAAGCATTTCATCATATTAATTGTGTTATCTTTGATGAGTTAACTGAGATAATAAGGTTATCTTCTACGGTCCTCGGCTTGTCCGTCTCTCT
Source organism: Diadema antillarum (assembly GCF_040938485.1). Classification (NCBI taxonomy): domain Eukaryota; kingdom Metazoa; phylum Echinodermata; class Echinoidea; order Diadematoida; family Diadematidae; genus Diadema; species Diadema antillarum. The sequence goes on from NW_027271112.1 coordinate 466,561, forward strand.
GCTTACGCTGTTCAGTGAGTCATCTTTTTTTTGATATGTGGGGTTTGCAAAGTCGTGGTATAAAGGTACACTTAAATATTAACTGTGTATGATATCGCAAAGAAGACATTCTTTTTTCTGACTGTACGTGTTGGTACGATAATTTATAAGAACAGTGATGAATGCCGTTATTGTACCCGTAATTGCTTTTGTGTTGTTGTTTTGTGGATGTGTGTGTTTGTGTGTTGTATCTTATTCTTGCATTTGGTCGCTTCTCACTTACTTTGTGTTTTTGTTTGCTTGCTTTTTCCAAGTGCTGGTTTGCAAAGAGGTATTTTACTGGTGTGGATCAACGCGCGAATTCAAACGCAAATATACCACCCAAGATCCGTAAGACTTGTGATTTCATTTCGCGGCACTTCGACTTGACAAATCTTGTCGTGATTTGATACACTATATTTGGTTACGAAATAACAAGATAACTTAACCACATTTTATATTGTTATGTTCTCCAATGGGGGATTATTCTTTTTCGCATATAGTGTCAAATAAAGCACCAAATAATTGATCAAAACTATACGTCAATAATAGATATATAGAGTACCAACTTTTTTGTATTTTATATGATACGCAGAAATTTCAGGAAGACAATTACAATTCCCACTATGTACAGAATTGTGATCTGTTCCAATGATATGCCCCGTTATGTAGACTTACTCGCCTGACAATATTAATATGTATATATACTCATACGCAGAAGCTCTTGTCAATTACTTTGAGGCTCAATAGGGTTTCCCGACAGTTCATGCACATGAAACCATTTTTGCACTGGTTTTATGTATACTATCACAGAGGCAATGCTAAGAAACTGTCGATAATGCAAATTATCGGACCCGTCTACCTCAATCTAGTTCTGTTTGTTCTTGAGCTCAAGGCAATAATTGGACACAGGAACAGTGAACAGAAAGTGCGCTATCACAAATATATCGCTGGTATGATTAATGTGGATATGAATTATAATAGCGCACTCTCCCCCTCAAATACTTTGAAGTGCACTTCACATGATGAAACCATCACCTACAGAAGAAGAAAAGAAATTACAAGCACACATAGCCTCCCGTAGGCCCTATAAAGGAAGTGAACTTTGAACTTATTGTTATGTGGAAACATTTTGTAGCATGCTGGATCTTCTGCACTGCCACTATCTTTCTAGTCTGCAACACAGTCAGAGCGAAGATGGCTGGAGTTTCTCCGTCGAGTCTCTGGTTTCGGCCGTTCTTACTCGTTGTTTTTACTTTCCTAGCACATGGACCTTTCATTCAAGCTGCCAGATTTTTGCTTCCCGCTACCTCCCTGGCCAGCACCAAGAGTCACTATATGGGACTAAGCACGATTTCCAGAGAACTGGTACTACGAGGACATGAAGTCACTTTCCTGCTCCTTGACAGGCGGGGAACGGCTGGCATGCTGGAAGGCTCTTATACCGACATCATCATCTACCCGAACTCGAAATCCGATGAGGAACTAGCCGCGATAAGGAGAGACATGACAGATGCAATGGACAGTTACTCGAATTGGACCATTTCGCAGATTGTCAAGAAGATTTCGGAATTTTACGGTAATCTTCACTTCGGTTGCTATGAACTTTTCCAGCATGAGGAAACCTTGCAAAAGCTAAAGATGAAAAAGTTTGATATGGTGCTCTCCTTTCCTGTGGTAGATGCTTGTGACGCCGTGATCAGTGCTTACCTGGATGTATCCTTAGCTATAGTCACAGGAACCCGACGAAGTCCAACTTTCAACGAAGACGTCTTCGGCATACCCGTCCCAAGCTCGTACACCCCATACAGCTTCGCTCTTCAGCTCCCAGCCAACATGAACTTCCGGCAGCGGTTGGCCAATTTTGTAGCACGATACACAATAAAGTTTTCATCCCGTGATTGAGTATTTCACTATAACTCTGCCAGTTGGCAGGCTGCAGGAGATGTATGACATCAGAAGAGACCTTGGTAGTCCGAAGCAACTGCTTCAGAGGGCCGATCTCTGGTTGTGTCACACCACTTTTGCATTGGACTCTGCCCGACCCATTACACCAAACTGGGTTCCTATAGCGGGATATACCACCAAACCAGTTAAGCCTCTGCCACAGGTATCGAGATAAATTTCACATTTTCCTGTAGGTGTTCAGATCATGCCCCGAATCAAGGGTCATTTCTACATATAAAAATACTATCTATCCACCATCATCACGGTTACTCATTTTCCTTGTATATGGTGGAAATCATTGGCTTTATGTATGAGTACACATGAAATTAGGTTCATTTTCCGTTGTCAAAATTGACATCAGTGCAGCGCACCTCAACCGTCCCCCAGTGACGTCACACAGGCGTGAGTGCGTGCACTCTGACGGCTGGAATGCAACAGGTGCTTTCCTTAGTCCTAAGAATGGGCGGCCATTCATGAAGTGAAAACAAAAAATTTCTGGCAGTTCTTCTGTCCTCTTCCTTACGGCTGCGTTCACATAGAAGTATACTATTCGGGTATTCAGGGCTCATTTTCGAGGGCACGCGAATACCTTTAATCGAACGATAGGATTTCCTCACACCGCTTCACATAGAGGGCACTATTCGAAAGTACCGAATAGCTGCGAATAGTATAGCAAAGTGGGAATCGAGCTTGTTCGATTTTCTTGCAGCGTATACCGTCTCTCGTTTACGAAATAATGACAATTTTGGTCTTGATTTGCCCTTTAGCAAAAATAAGCATGTAGACTGACATTCTGATCCAGTTTCGAAATTGTTAATAAGATTTGCTGCGATGTAGGAGGAAGAAATCCTCACTGCATGGGATGGTGAGTTGACGGTGCGGGTGATGGTGTACTCGGTGCCCGAATAGCGAATACCGAATACCGAATGCCGAATACCGAATACCGAATACCGAATACCGAATACCTCTATGTGAACGCAGCCTAAAGGGACATTTCAGACGATTTTCATAATTTCACATCATATAGTACATAAATCGACAACTCCATGCATTATAGATTTATGGACTTTATTGTGGTTCTTCAGCAGAGAAACAATACTTTGAAAAACCTTAAACAAATTACACTGAGCAAAAATGATGACATAGGAGGTTCACATATATCAGAAATCAGGCAGTGTAATTCCATTACAATACCGCTTGCTTTCGAGTTCACCTGTGCATAATCTATGCATGCCTTCTTCTTTTGTTCTGCTTCCTTGAGCCCCAACTCATGCATTCTTATGGTGACTCTGCCATGTCACCATCCTTGTTCATTGCAATTTGTTCTAAATTTTGAAAATATTCTTATTCTTCATCTTAATTATCTACAATTCTGAAACTCTGTCCTAAGTACAACTATTTTATAGTTGTTCTAATGTAAAAATCTGAAAATCATCCGGAGGTCTCCTTTAAACGAGTGTAGAGAGCCATGCGTTCTCCCGAAGTTGTTGAGATCATCCTGACTGCATAGTATCGGCTGACGATCAGAGATATTCGACTGTTAAGAGCCCAATAATCCATGAAGAGGCGTTTATAAATAGTCCCGTTCTTCTTCCGCATTCACACAAAGGGAAAAGTAGGGTGAACTTGACTCTGTTCTCCATCCCTTATCATATTGGTCGTGACATACAAATCTCTTTGTAAGGGTCTAGTCAGGTGCAGATACAGTAAGAGGATGCTCGGAGTACATGTATTCCATAGCTGCGGATGATTTTCTCAGTAGATTGACAGTAATTGTTCTGTCAGCCGTCGCCCCTATGAGTTTGTAAATGCTGAACGTGTGTTTGGATGAGGTGAACAAGCGCACTGACTTTTCGCTCCCTCATCCACGTGAATGCAACTCAAACAACGTCTACGGGTGTGAGAGCCAACGTTTACCATCTCCACAATGGTTTACTCATAGAGCAGAATGATGAGAGGACATCTTCAAGGGATTCAGATACGAGGATGATGGGTTGACTTTCGTCTAGGCTCTTCTCACCTTTTACTTTTCTCCACTACAACATTGAGTTCCTATAGGTTCCTATATACATTGTAGTTTCTGCTCGGAATCCGTCATGATGACCGTATCGTTACATCGAAGATTATTGAATACTTAAATATACTTTCCCGACAGAAAACCCCTCGATCACTACAAATATTATGTACAATAATGAAATCAAGTTTGGCGGCATGATGCAACTTTGTCTTATTGTACTCCCGTCCTCATCGATGCATGCTTTATACTCCACTGTATCTGAACTGTTAGTGACAATGAACATTTTTGATAAGTTCTACATAATGGGGGTTGGTAGGGGCATCAATATCTAATGCTGATAGTTATCATATCAACCGTCGGTGCATGCTTGCCTCGGTGAAAAGTGTTGGCCATTAGTCAAGGAAGCACACATCAAGAATGGCGGTCTGCATTCCACTTATCACTCTACCATCATCCTCAAAACAAAGATGGCTTTTCTTGATGCCGAGTGTAGATTCGTCTTCACAATCTCTTTGTAAGGAAAGTTCGTGGTAATTACACTAAGCTCAGACTGCCTACGTCTGCTCCATAGCTCTCCCATCTGCTGGAGATCCGGAAGTCTTTCTGTGTCCTTTGTAGAGCGAGACTGCCTGTGTCTCAGCAGCACTGGATTCTCCCGAACAATAGGAGGTGGCATAGCGTTACCCGTAGGAGAGAGACGGCTTCGATAAAGACAGACTGTCCGTCATCATCGGTCTTTGTGAGCTCTTCTCTTCCTGTTTGTTTGTTTGTTTGTATCTTTGTTTATATTCATTTTTTCATCTGACTTGGCTGGCTGGATAGCCCATACTCAGCTGCAATACAATGTAGTTGGTCTTCCATTGAGCACGTTAGTTATGTGGAATTGGCGCATTGAAGTACCCTGTATTGTTATTATTATTATTATCATTCCATGGGACCCAGTTGTTCTATACAGGAGACGGTACAGGTACTTCCAAGTTATGCACCCTGTTTTGCTGGGAATGGAGCGGGTTGTGCCTCTCTCACACACGTGACACACAGGGCCTCAATCTGTGCGAGACAGAGTTTTTTTAATGAAAAACAGCATTGCTCAGTAAGACTCAATATGGGCTCGAACTCGCAGTTTTCGGATTTTCGAGAGAGTTTTTCTTGTGGCTATGAAATTTTGAACATTTTGAAAATATTTATTTATTTATTTATTTATTTATTCATGGTTTAAAAGACAACTACCATGGCAGCCTAACAAGGCCGAATTGAGGTAGTTTACACAGTAATACAACATAACAAAACAATATCGCATACAAATTGCTTATTAAAAAAATAACTTACATAACAGAACAGATGTAATCATATAACATTGTAACATTGCTTATTCATTTCATAACTCAATTTCCAAAGCACGGATATAACATTAAAAAACCGTCAGACATTAAAACATTCATGTACTGTAATACAAAAACGGATACAATTACACTTTTGAACACACTCGACATTTTTACACCTCACATACAGCGTACACCTCCCTTTGGCAAAAACTTTGGCACATGCATCACATATTTTCATACACCCACACAAGCATACACATCTATATACTCCGCATTGCATATCGTAACCCAAATATATTGCGTTTGGGTATTATGTAATCGATTCGTAAACGAATACTACCGGCGTTATGGACACACTTGCTTCTACACCCAAGCTGACAATGCATGTTTGCACCTTCCCTTTTTAGCTCATTTAGAGTGTGTTTATAATCACATGATGTGGACTAGTGCACATGGTATGCATTCACAGGGTTATACCTTTAAAGATGAACAAACACATTCAAATAAGCGACCATAAACCTGGCCAGTATAATGAGAGGAAGAAAAGATAGCAAACTTGAAGAGAGAGAGAAGAAAAAAAGGTGACATTGACATCTTACATTACTGAAGAGGTATAGTGATATGATAACGTTGCAGCATTGCTTATTCGTTTCACAACTCTGTTTCCAAAACACAGATATAACAATAAAAACCTTTAGACATTAAAACATTCATAAATGCAGATAGAATCGGATACAATTACTGTAAAACGAGAAATGCTCGCGTGCATTTCAACTTCGCGAACCTCGCGAACGCCAAGACTCGCGAAATCAAAATGCACGCGAAACCTCCTATCCACACCACATGCACCGAACGCAAGAGGCAATTCGCGAAAATTTCTTGCCACGAAAAAGGCCGTCGGCTCCAAATCGCGAAAACCCCGTGCCGCGAATATATCATGTTTTTATACAGTACACTCTTAAACACACTCGACATTTTTACCCCTCACATGCAGCGTACACCTCCCTTTGGCAAAAACTTTGGCACATACATCACATATTTTCATACACCCACTCAAGCATACACATTATTACTCCGCATTACAAAGCGTAACCCAGATAATTGCGAAAGGGTATTATGTAATCAATACGTAAACGACTACCGGCGTTATGGACACACTTGCATCTACACCCAAACAGACAATGTGTGTTTGCTCCTTCCTTTACCGCTCTTTCAGAGTGTGTTTATAATCACATGATGTAGACTGTAGTGCACCTAAACACATACAAGGGGGCTTGATACTAGCTCACACGCATGCGTAAAAGCATACGCTAGCGTTTACACACACATTATCATTATGCATTCGCAGGGTTATACCTTTGAAGATATACAAATAACATTCAAGTAGGTGACCATAAGCCTGGCCAGTATAATGTGAGAACTTGAAGAGAGAGAGAGAGAAGGAAAAAAATGGCATTGACATCATATTGACTTACAAAACAAAAACATAAACAAACAGCGAATATGAGAACACTGTTCACCCATCTTGTTTAAAATACATAATTCACTAACCAAAATTCTATTTATAACTGTTGACACTGTCAAAAATTATATATATTCATTAACCTCATTTGATATTAGGGAAGGGGGTATAACCAAAAAAGATCACAACCAAAAATATCTTCGTTGCCATTAAGACAAAATATGTGGAAAAAAAACAACAACAACCAATTATACATAAAAAGTGGACATAATTGTCACAAACATTGTAACAGTTTGGCAACAGTCAAAAAACACTATTCATCCATTCAAATTAAAAATACATGCAGTGACATGATTCACAGTCCATGACCATTTACACAATCATTGTGGACATTACAAATTGTGTATATTCATGAGTCTCGTTAGATATGGCAAAGGACTTTTTCGAAATCGTTCAGTATTACATTTAAATTCCGTTCTCCTTGAGTTTCTAAGGTTATACCTTTTACTTGTTTCTTTTCGCACAGGAAAGAGGTCACCGAGAACAGAAGACTGCATGTTCTTTGCGAAAGATACACACAGTTCAGTTCGCCTGCTTTCCAGCGTGTCCAGTTTACATTGTTTCAGGGCTTCATCATAACAAGTGTAATCGGGTCCGAGGATTATGCGACACGCGCGCTTCTGGATGCGTTCTAAATCATTACACTGCTGTTTGGTGATGCTTCCCGTCCAAACTGGGGCGGCATACTCGGTTATAGGGCGGACAAAGGATTTGAAGATGGTCACAAGATCATCGTTGGCAAAAGAATGATATTTCAGCTTCCGAAGCATGAATAGGCGGCTGTTTGCTCGTTTGATCATTGATGTGATGTGCGTATCCCATTTCAGGTCTGCCTGTATGAACACACCGAGGAGTTTGACAGTGGTACACTGATTGATGGTGATATCGCTCAGCTGTAATTAAAGTGGGGGGTTCGGGATTTCGTCTTGAAAAGCAGACATTCATGCACGCGCATTTTTTCGGATTTAAACACATGTTGTTGTTTGCAGCCCATGTGTGAACTTCACGCAACACATTTGGAAGAGTCGATGGTTCGTTGATAGGGCGAGTTTCTATCATGGTAAGGTCATTGACGTATTTGAACCGGTGGATGTTTCCATTGGTAGTGGCCAGGGCAGAGTTGATCATTGCTAGATGATTGGTCCAAGTTTGGTTCCTTGCGGGACGCCGGCGTGTACAATGGACCAATCAGAGAGCGTTCCGCTGTATCGGACTGCGTGCTTTCTGTTTAGGAGGATGTCGCTGATCCATGACACATAACACGAGGGGGCTCCCATTTCAAGTAAGTGTTTGACTGCGATCGTGTGGTCGACATGGTCAAACGCTTTGGAGAAATCGGTGATCAAAACTGATGACGCTTGTTTTGGACGATCAGCGTTTGAATGCAGGGTATGAAGAATGTCTATTATACCTTGGAAATATACCTTGGAAGTAGGCATTTAAAGTTAATAACTTATTTGCCTCTCGTTGACGTTATCATCAGGACGAAGAATCCACATTAGGACACAAGTCTAGTGGCGCTGTACAGCAGTTGATGAACATGGACAGGCAAAGGACTCTTCTGGGTCAAATTGGTTTTTTCTTAACAACCAAAATTTCGACAAGTTGGACTTGAAAGTGTTAATTGATGTACTCTCCACCACTGCAGATGGGAGGTTGTTCCATTCATTAATACATCTCTGAGAAAAGGATCCATGTCTAAGCTTTGAGTAAACTCTCTTCTTGGCAATCCTATATCGATGGCCACGGGTTCTACTATCAGTTGGATGGTCAAAGAAGTGTGCCGGATCAAGGTCATCTAGGCCATGCATTATTTTGTACATCTGAATCATATCTGCTCTATGGCGTCTGTAGGCAAGAGATGGCAATTTGAGATGTTGTAATCTCTTCTCATAACTCAGGTGTTGTAGCATCTGTATTTGGCGAGTTGCTCTACGCTGCACTTTTTCTATTTGTGTAATGTCTTTTTTCAACACTGGATGCCACACAGTTGAACAGTACTCAAGCCCGGGTCTGACGATTGCTTTGTATAAGTGCATAAAGCCTGTTCTGTCCAAATTAGAAAAAGTCCTATTGATGATCCCAAGCTTGCGATTTGCAGCAGCACATACACTATCCACATGATGTGAAAACTTCAATTGTTTGTCAAATATTACACCAAGGTCTGTCTCAACTTCGATGGCAGGAATAGGTGTATTCTCGTCTGACATGTAGTAATTATAACGAGGATTACTTCGACCATAGTGGATGACCTTGCACTTCTCTTGATTATAATGGTAGTTGCCACTGTTGGGACCATTTTAAGAGTCTTGCCAGATCGGCTTGTAGATTTTCACCATCCAATGGAGAGCGAATTGGCGAGAAAATTTTCGTATCACCTGCAAATAGCTTGACTTCTGATGTAGTGTTACAAATAATATCAGGAATGTCATTTACATATAATAAGAACAATGTTGGCCCCAATACACTTCCTTGAGGTACACCGCTAACAACTTCTGATGCACTTGATGGGGTACCATTTACAACTACCCGCTGGGTTCTTCCAGTCAGGAAAGACTTGATCCATTTATGTAGATTCCCTGTTATGCCGTACGCCTCTACTTTGTTCTAAAGTCTAGCATGTGGCACACTGTCAAAGGCTTTGCTGTAATCTAAGTAGATGCAGTCGATACTACCCTTGATGTCCAACTCCTTCATCCAGGTTTCAGTCACATTAAGTAGCTGTGTTGCACACGATCTACTTCCTCTAAATCCATACTGCTCATCCGTAAGGAGAGAGTTCGCATTCAAGTATTTGATAATTTCATCACGTACAATGGTCTCCATTAACTTAGAAAGGGAACTGGTTAGGCTGACTGGACGATAATTTTCTGGTTTCTTTTTGTCTCCTTTCGTAAAAATTGGAGTAACGTTGGCTTCCTTCCATGAGTCACATACCACACCACTCAACATAGATTTGTTAAACAGATGAGCAAGTGGCTGGGAAATTTCATTCACCAATTCTTGAAGTATGCGATTGTGTATATTGTCAGGTCCCGGAGATTTAGATTGGTCCAATTTCAAGATAGCATTTTTGACATTTTCATAAGTAAAACAGACTGCGTCTAGTTGCATGTCACAAATCCTAGGTTCAAGGGATGGAACAAAACTTACATCCTCCTTGGTAAAGACTGATGCCAAGAATGAGTTCAGTGTTTCTGCTTTATCAGCATCAACGCTAGCAATGGTTCCGTCCGGCTTCTCCAAGTCACCAATACCGTGCCGAAATTTGTTTTTACTCTGAACATATCTCCAAAAACTTTTTGGATTGGATTTTATTTGCGAGGTCAACTTATGTTCAAATGACCTCTTCGCAAGGTTCACTTTCTCAGTTGCTTCATTTCTCGCTTTATTATATAACGCTCTGTCAGACTCGCTTCTCGACTTCTGAAAACGGTTCCAAGATTTATGCTTGCATTTGATTGCTTGGCGTACAGTGTTATTCATCCATAGTGGTTGCTGATTATTCCTGGCTTTGACCTTTGGTACAAACTTAGCTGTTAACTCTTCCAAGCAATGAACAAGAATATCATTTTCACTGTTGATATCATCGTCCTGCACCATTGCGGAAAATGTATCATTATCTTTCACATGTTTCCTCATACGCTCATAATCTCCTTTGAAGAATGCAAAGCGTTCTTTTACGGGGATGCTTGTTACACCACCAGGCAGAAGCAGTCTAAAATCTAGCACCATGTGGTCACTTTTACCAATCGGTGGTGATATTGCTAAACAGTCTTCTATATCCTCTTGGCTCGTAATGACAAGATCTAGAACGTTGGACTTCTGCCCATCTCTCATCCTAGTGGGCTCTTCCACGAGAAAAAGATTCTGCAGAACTTCCACAAAAACCCTGGCAAATTTATTTCCAGTTCCAGATACGGATAGAATATTCCAATCTACATTCGGTAAATTAAAGTCTCCAACAATGAATACGTTAGTGTAAGATGAATTTTCTATCTCGTAAAATAGTTTCAACAGAGCCTCATTGTTTGCATCCGAACTATTTGGGCTTCTGTAAACACATCCAAACAGAATACACTCTGATCCTGACGAAATAACACACCATACGCTTTCCATGAAGTCACTGTCTTTGAAAACTACTTGTTTTGACTGTAAGTTCTTTTTGCAGTACAATATAACACCTCTCTGACTTTCTACTGGCATAAACATGTTGTATCCATTAATAATAAGTTCACATTCATCCACTGAATGAAGTAAGTTCTTTGGAAGTATCTCCACTAGAGCAATGACATCTGGGTTTAGTACAGCAATTCTTGCTTCTAATTCTAACTTCTTGTTTAGTAAAGAGTCTACATTGCTGTACATACAAGTCAAATGTCCTCCACGAATACTACTATTTACATGTAAAGAGTTTCCAGAGTCGATTTCTATGTTAGGCATCCTGAAAGGGCTGAGGGCCTTTCTGATTACCTTTTTTGTTTAGCTGATTTGAGGGATCCTTTCTCTTCACCAATCTGTCACCACGAATCATCCAGTTGTTGTCACCCTCGCTCTTCCTTCTTTTCATTTCCTTGACAAGTTCGTTCCTTACTGCACGTTCTTTCTTTGTGAGGTCAGCTTGGATATAGAGATCTTTGTAGTCAGTTGGTCCAAAACGAAGCTTACTAGCTTTCTTCCTTGCTTCAGCACTGGAATCTGAGTTTGAGAATTCCACAAGCACTGGTCTCGGTCTTGAACTGGTATTACTCGAATCCAGTTGCCTTCTTCCCAACCTAGCAACACGTTTTGCATCTTCTTCGATTTTAAGATAATCCAGCATCCCTCGGATAGAGGCTGTGTCATAGTACTGCCTCTCTTTACCGTCCTCTGACTCAAACTCTGCCAATCCATACACAACTATGTTATGTTTTCTTTTTTCCTTTTCGCGTTCTTCCTTAGCACAATCTTGGAAGATTGACTGGACAGATGAGGCCAGGACATCATGAGCAATATCACTGGGTTCCATTCTCTGCTTGTCTTTCAGTGCAACTTTCATTTCTTTGATATCGGATTCCAGACGCTTGCATAACTCTTCCACCTTAGACCAACCACTACTCATTTGTTCCAGTCTTTCCAGTCTCCTCTGTGTTTCTCCAAGAAATTTCTTGCACCGTTCCTCAACAATCTGGTCCGTTTTGACTGCTTCCAGGGCCCTAGATTCGCATGATGGGCAGAACCAGTGAGCCGCATTCACCTTAGTGAATAACTCAAATTCCTGAGAGGACAGGGCACTGCACTATAAACAGAACCATTTTTCACATCGCTCACATTCAATACTGTCATTCCCACCGATGAGTTGTAATTCACAGGCTCCCCCACACATAGAGCCCCGACTTCCAGAAAAGCCAGGCTTATCCGCATCCGTGCAAGATCCCGAAGTCCTAGCAGTTGAAGCATCCTTCATGTCAGCAGGTCTTTTCAGGATTTTGGGTTGAGTCTCTGAATTAACAGCACTACTTGATAAGGATCTCGTTTGAGGTCTATATCGCAAATCATCCTTAGCTGATGACATATTTGATCACCAAATTATTACTCAATCCTTAATTGAAACTTGAATAAACTTCTTCGGTCAAGCACAAATCAGAAGCAGAGAGACTAGACTGACTGACACTGTGACAGTAGATCCTAAATCATGCCCCAAAATTCAGCCAAAAACCACCACCAAATATGACTGAAAACTAACCAAGAATTCAACACATCAGCTCAAAATACAATACAATAAGCCATGCACATAATAATTCAAACAATAACAAGCTGGTCACAACATTAAACACCAAGTCACCAGAGCACATTGCATGCTAGGCAGTTGGAGTCACAATCCTCACACAAAATGGAATGACTGGGACTGTAGTAACAGCAGCATAGCCAATTATACATACAGGTTGTTGAAAAGTATCCAATAAAATCAAGCTGAACAACTGGTCATCCTGCATAAATTTTCCTCAATCCTGGTTGTCTAGGTACTGAAAACCCCTGAATATCCACTGAAATGTTCAATTCTTCCAAGAAAGAGTAAAATCTTGAGTACTAAAACACATCTGTCAAGAGCCCAAGATGAAACCATGTTCACTGCTGCACAGCACCACAATACCTTAAAATCATTGCTATTAAGCAATGTGTTGTCGAAGTTCCTTTCATATCACCGAATTGGGCTTTGTCCACGTTTGGCATCATTGCTGCCAAGGTGTCTTGCGCAATGAAATGTTCTGCCACTTTTGAAAAGTGATCTGTTAAAGCGATTGGGCGTAAATTCTCGATTGATGGTGGTGAAGATTTGGGTAGCGGTGCGACAATCGCTCTTTTCCATTGCAGGGGAACACATTGTTGTTTATACGATGAATTGAGTAGATGCGTGAGCGGTTTTGCTAGCTCGTACGAAAAAGTTCTGATGAATTTCGCCGTGATTCCATCTGGACCAGATGCTTTCTTTGTGTTTATCTTGTTCAGCTGCTGGTATACTTTCCACGGTTCAATATCTGGTATTTGTTGAGTCGCAAATCTTTGCGACAAGAACTTTGCAATAATAAACGCGTTTTCGAAGTTGATTGCATCTGTTAACAAATTTGAATGCAACTGTTTACGAACTTTGATGAAATATAAAATTCGCTACGTTCTCAAACATTCGCCGTTCAGTGAGATACCCCCTTCACACGACATGTGTTTTCTAAAGGGGGTATCTCACTGAGCGACGATCAATGTTTGCGGCTGCACAGTGAGATACCCCCTTAACAGGACACGGAGTTCTTTAACTACTCCACAATTGAAATTGTCTCTGTGTCGCAAGATTGTCCATGCAAAAATAGGATAAAAAGTTGCTCTGTCTTCCCAGCTCTCTTCTTTTGCATGTAGACGTAGCTGTTTGTATTCTTCTCTGAAGTGAGATATGAACTTTTTCAATTTGCGAGCGTTATTCAAACCTACAATATTTCCATCATGTTTTTACACGGATTGATTTGATATATAAAACTACGTTAGTTTCAGATAATTCAAGCATTGAAATGGCAACGGCTATTTTGGAGCATCCTTGTGATCTGAATGGGTATCGTATGTCTCAATCTTTGGATGTAGTCACTTTCATTACACTTCAGTATTGCAAAATTTGAAATGTATGTTCTTTTCCAGAAAGCAGATTCGCATTCCGCACCCTCAAAATATAGCGCGCGCGCACACACACACACACACACGCGCGCGCACGCACAAATCAGATTCTAGAGAAAATAAAAATACATGTATACATCACTTCAAAATCTTTACGATGGGGTGTGTTCTGAATGTATGGAAACTTGAATAACAGCTTATAACAGTACACACTTTCCACTTACTTGCACGAAATAAGTAACCATGCACACATCTAGACATGGAAGAATATGATTCGACACACAATGCACATTCACTGCTTTACACTCCAATCAAAAACAAAGTCATAGATATCATTTATGTTATACAATGTATGTTAGGATGGTCACTTGAAATAGAAATTGCGTATTATATTTTGTAACATTACGATAAAGCAACAAGTCCATTTTCCTGAATACGTAATTGGAAAATAAATTGTATTGAATTGCCATTGCCTTTGTGTCTTTGTTCCGAAGGTTTCCATCAGTGTTTAATTTCTGTGTTCCACAGTTTCGGAAATTTAAGTGTTTGGAAAACATTTGCTCTATAGGCTCATACAATTTTGCTGTGCGTATTTTGGCTGGCTCATCAAGAGACCATTCCAAGTCATACAATCATATAAACGAGATATGTGTGCTATATATTTTATCATTATGTCTGTACATGTATACTATATTATGTGTGTGCTTAATGTCCGTACTTGCACGCGAGATGTACCGCAACCCGTCCCAGTTGACTTGATTAGATCTATACTGGTAATCAGTGACACGAGAGAGTCAGACGAGACGCAAAAATTGAATATGACTTCATATATATATATTTTTTAATTGAATGAATGCATGGGAAATATGCGCTACATAATCAACTAAAGCTATAGACGTCAAAAGATGGGATGACTACATTGTAGAGACATTCTATGAACCTATACTCTTAGAGTATGACAGCTGGAAGAGAAAGGTGATCAAGTGATTCAGGCCAACGATCCTGTGATCAGATACTTTTTTTTTCAATATTTCCTGCTGGTTTCCTGAATGCCGCTGGGAAAGTATAAACTCCCCAATCATGGACAATGTGCTTTATATGCCGTAGGGGTCAAAGCCACACCAGAGTACATCCCACATGACCCACCCCACCCCCAAATGATGAAATTTTTCTGTACAGAAGGAAGGAAAGAATCCCATGACGGAAACAACCTTAGGGATATTTCCAGCAGCAGCATAACGCTTCTTAAAGAGCAAAATCCCATGATTCTTTCTCTTTCTCTTTTGTTTTTGTTTTTGTTTCTTATATAAAACAGTCATGAGTTGTGTGGCAGACCAGTCAGACAGCCGATGTGCTTGCGCGTACTGGGTTTTTTTTTTTTCGTTTTGCACTTTTTGAAAGGTGCTTTGTGAAATGATACAAATGAATGGATAAATATATAGAACATTAAGTATTATACATATAAATAAATAAATAAATAAATAAATAAAAAAAAATATATAATATATATATATATATATATATATATATATATATAATATGCAAGATTTGTTTACATGCGAAATGTACTTGTGTACTATTCATAACATATCACACACAAATCTTCAACACAAAGCCAATGTGTGTTTACCCCGGAGTGACTCCTTGTACATAGTGTGTATGTTTACACGCACACACGCACGCACACACACACATACCCAAACAGATACAGTGGAAACTCGATATAACGAGATGGTCGGGACCGAGTCATTTTCCTCGTTATAGCCGATATCTCGTTATATCAGTAGGCATAAAAGAAGGCATAAAATAAAGACATTAATTTGCACATGTGGGACTACCCATCATATTTCAATCAATACTGATAACTTGATATTGTGTGTGAGGGAATTACTCACCTTTATGGGTAAGAAGATGTTTTTCGCCAAGGAAATCCAATATCAAGAATGTGTTTCTTATTAATTGTAGATGTTTGAATTTGTAAATTTATATAGCTTGCGATTGTATCAAGATCGTCTGTGGATTGGTATGTGGTTATCGTATGGGTGTGTGTTGTGTGGAAAGCTTGAATATGGTCTGCACAATGTTGTGTGTGTATGTGACACATTCTGTATGTACATTATGACTGCGTGTGTGTGAAGACGGGGAGTTCCCTAAGTAGAAGGCCAATCACAGCATCAGATTGCCTCACACCTGCTAAACGTCATGATGATGTCATGTATACATATGGCCGTCCCACTACATTTTCTGCATGTATCAGTGTGCGTGCACACACACACTTCACACGTACAACATGCAGTGCTAGCTGGAGTGCTTAATGATTATGTGTGTACAAGACAGTTTTTGGCGCATCAAGCTTTACAATCTCGGAAGATGATAGCACATGCGAAGTAAAGCTCTACCGGAGGCATTTTGCTTTACCTCGCTATAGCAGGTTTGATTTACTATGTTTTTCTTTGTTTGGAAGTCACAAAATTTATCTCGTTATAGCAGTTATTTCGTTATAGCCGATCTCGCTATAAGAGTAGCATTTTACATAGACTTGTATGGAAGGAAATTTGGGACCGAGAAAATTTCCTCGTTATAACCGATATCTCGTTATAGCAGTGTTCGTTATACCGAGTTTCCCCTGTACTAAGTTTATGATTTGTATTATAGAATATTGATGACATAGGGCACACATGACTGGGCGTTGCTGTGGATTATTAAGTTGTTTGACAACATCCTCCCACTAAGTCCAAACTTTGACGTTGTATACGTTTAAAAAAAACGGCCGTTTTAGATGAAGACGTGTGGAAAAAAAACTGATGAAACGTTCCGAAAAAGTTATGTGTTTTCTGGGCTCTCTGTGAAAGAGCTGGATAACTTTTTTGGTATGGGGTCTACAATATAAAAAAAAAGAATAGGGTATACATGTATTACTAATTCTTTAGAGTTAACGGTCTAAGCTTAGTGTGATGCAGTTTGCAGTAAAATAGCTTCGAAAATTCATGGCACGCATAATGTGCAAGCGTATAGTTGTCCCTATAAATAGGAAATTAATCCCTGTAAACCAAAAATATTTTGGTTTTCGAAATTATTGCATATCATTGAAAAAAATGAACCAATTTTTATTAAAGGCATAACTTACCATTTGCAGATGAAACAAAAACCCAGCATTAATGCTTCAAAACAGTTCTAAAATGTGAGTTAGGGATGGAAACAACCACTGTAAAAAAATGAATCCGTATAATCGATGTTAAGTCTTGTTAAATACACAAAATGTGAACAATAGTTATAATAAGAATGCTTCCAGATTAAACCGTCGACATTTCCACGGTTTACTGAGAAAAATACTGATATCTTCTTATATTTTAGGCTTTATTGCGAAAATTTTATGTGGTAGGATGTTTTGTGATACAACAGACCGACACATATGCATCAAATGTAATATCTTGAACATTTTAAAATCACTGCTCCCAAAGGTACACTGTAAAAACATCGGTGTTCGATTTAACACCACACCGATCAAACTTCAATAAAGGACCACACCCACAGGTGTTGAAAATGCACCGTGATGGTGTTGAAAAGTGTTCACCTGACACTTCGTGGTGTTAATTTGACACTGTACCTGGTGTTATTTTGACACTGTACTGGTGTTAATTCAAAAATGACACCACGTGGTGTTAATTTGATATTTGTTGGTGTTAATATCAATGGTTTAACACCCGTCCAGCTTTGAATAAGAGACCACACCAGCTGGTGTTAATGTGGTGTAAATTTATTTTCACATTTTTTCAAAAATCTAGTATTTTAATGTAAAATTCTTGATCGTCTTGTTTAGATTAAAAATCAACAAGAAGTGCAGTTACTAAGAAACTCTTCAAAAAACAGTTTAAAATTTGGAAATGACACCCGGAGGTGTTAATTTAACACCATAAATGAGCACCGAAAATTTAACACCAGCTCGGTGTTCACTATTTAACACCGGACTTTTTGTAGTGTAAACTGGACCTTTAAGGCCCAAACTTGTAGTGAGGAAAATGCATGAGGGTGTATAGTTAAAGGGCCGCAGTGATAGACGTAGTATGTGATATTCTTATACACAAATGTTGAGGTAAATTACTCGTGAGGGAACAAATCGTGATACATGTAGTTTGACCTATAGGAGGACACGTGGTTTCTCAGGTTACCCGACGCCATGGTGATGATGGGGGATCCTTGAGATCATGGGGCTGTTATTTCGCGTTACGTGGGAGAGACAAAAGGTATTTGTACATATCTTATTTTCGTACCCGATTCAGCCAACCACTGATCCTATAGGTCCACTCTGAACAATGCGTCTTGAAGTGGATGCATCAGAGGTACTGGGCTGCAACTGACACAAGGAGGTGATGCCCCGCCCACACCCCTCCTATACCCCCTACCCCCGCACAAACACACACACACACCACCACCACCACCACCGCCGCCACCACCACCACCATCCCTCCCTCCCATCCGTAGGCCTACACCCTTCTTCCATTCAAACATTCTCCATAACTTCCTGTAGGTCATGGTACGCGAGTACCGACCCACATTATTGAGATATAATGTGTAAATAAAGTATCCACATGAGGCAAGGAGCACATATAAAGCATACTGTGCATGCCCCTGGATAGAGTGCGCATGAAGTCAAGGGCCTCTCTTCCACCTCCCTGGTCACAGTCTGTAAACATAACGATCTTATTCTATGTCCCAGACGGCCTCATGACTTTTATCAACATCGCAACTCCGTTTTCCGCTGATGATTTCTGGTTTTCTTCAAAGTTTTTCTTTTGTTTTCACATTGATACTGGGTCCAATTAGTTACTGTTGGTGACGTTTTGTGAGAATTTGCGGTTTGAAAATGCGTTGTCATCATGACAATTGTCTTATCTTCGATTAGCTAACTGAGATAATAAGGTCATCTTCTGCCGTCTTTATAGGCTTGTCCATCTCTCTGCTTACGCTGTGCAGTGAGTCATCTTTTTTTTTTATATGTGGGGTTTGCAACGTCGTGATATAAAGGTACACCTGTATATAAACAATACTGTATGATATCGCAAGGAAGACGTTTATTTTTGTAAGTGTTGGTACGATAATTTACGATTCACATATATTTTCGCTGCCATGGGACATACTGATGAATGCCGTTATTGTAATTGTTTTTGTGTTGCTTTTTGTATGTGCGTTTGTGGGTGTGTGTGTGTGTGTGTGTGTGTTTGTATGTTGTATTTTATTCTTGCATTTGGTCATTTCTCAGTTACTTTTTGTTTGCTTGCTTTTTCCCAGTGCTGTGCTTGCAAAGGGATATTATACCGATGTGTATCAACGCGCGAATTCAAACGCAAATATACCACCCAAGATCTATGAGACTTGTGATTTCATTTCGCGCCACTTTCGTGATTTGATACAATACATTACGAAATAACAAGATAACTTAACCACATTTTATATTGTTATGTTCGGCAGTAGGAGATTTTTTATCCGCATTTAGCGTCAAATGAAACACCAAATGATTGATGGAAACTATAGGACAGTAGATATATGGGGTACTCTTTTTGGTATTTTGATTTTTTTTTATGCAGAAATTTCAGAAAGACAATACAATTCCCGCTATATAGAATTGTGATCTGCCAATATGCCCCGTTATGTAGGCCTATACTCGCCTGACAACATTCTGTATTTCCCAGTGCTGTGCTTGCAAAGGGATATTATACCGATGTGTATCAACGCGCGAATTCAAACGCAAATATACCACCCAAGATCTATGAGACTTGTGATTTCATTTCGCGCCACTTTCGTGATTTGATACAATACATTACGAAATAACAAGATAACTTAACCACATTTTATATTGTTATGTTCGGCAGTAGGAGATTTTTTATCCGCATTTAGCGTCAAATGAAACACCAAATGATTGATGGAAACTATAGGACAGTAGATATATGGGGTACTCTTTTTGGTATTTTGATTTTTTTTATGCAGAAATTTCAGAAAGACAATACAATTCCCGCTATATAGAATTGTGATCTGCCAATATGCCCCGTTATGTAGGCCTATACTCGCCTGACAACATTCTGTATTTCTGCTCAGAAGCTTTTGTTAATTAGGTTGAGGCTCAATTATAGAGTTTTCACGACAGTTCACGAGAAACCATTTTGGACTGATTTGATGTATTTACTATCACGGAGACAATGCTTAGATACTGTTGACGATGCAAACGGACCCGTCTACCTCAATCTAGTTTTGTTTGTTCATGAGTTCAAGGTACTCATATGGGTCACAGGAACAGTGAACAGAAAGTGCGCTATAGCAAATAATAGGCACACTCTTGCGCTCATATATTATGAAGTACACTACACATGATGAAACCATCACCTGAATCAGAAGAAAGAAAGAAAAAAACACGCACACATTTGATCAAGGAGCTTTGAAGCTCCTTGATTTGATAGCCTCCCGTAGGCACTATATAAGGGAAGTGGACTTTGATCTATGAAACATTCATTTGTAACATGCTGGATCTTCTGCACTGCCACTATCTTTCTAGTCTGCAACACAGTCAGAGTGAAGATGGCTGGAGTTTCTCCGTCGAGTCTCTGGTTTCGGCCGTTCTTGCTCGTTGTTTGTGCATTCCTAGCACATGGACCTCTCATTCAAGCTGCCAGATTTTTGCTTCCCGCCACCTCCCTGGCCAGCACCAGGAGTCACTATATGGGACTGAGCACGATTTCCAGAGAACTGGTACTACGAGGACATGAAGTCACTTTCCTGCTCCTTGACAGGCGGGGAACGGCTGGCATGCTGGAAGGCTCTTACACCGACAACATCACTTACCCAAACTCGAAGTCCGATGAAGAACTAGCCGCTGCTCTGCAAGATATGTTAAGTACAATGGAAAGTTACTCAGATCTGACAATTTCACAGATTGTCAAGAAGATGGGGGATCTTTACAGTCATATGAACTTTGGTTGCTACGAACTGTTCCGACATGAGGAAACTTTGCAAAAGCTGAAGATGAAAAAGTTTGATATGGTGCTTTCCTCACCGGTGATAGAAGCTTGCGACTCTCTGATCAGTGCTTACCTGAATGTATCTTTGACTATAGTCACAGGAACCCGACGCACTCCTACTTTCAACGAAGACATTTTCGGTATACCCGTCCCAAGCTCGTACACCCCCTACAGCTTCGCTGTTAGTCTTCCATCCAACATGAACTTCTGGCAGCGAGTAGTAAATTATGTGTTGCGATACACCATCCATCCCTTGACCGAATATTTCACTATAACTCTGCCAATCGGCAGGCTGCAGGAGATGTATGACATCAGAAGAGACCTTAGTCCGAAGCAACTGCTTCAGAGGGCCGATCTCTGGTTGTGTCACACCACTTTTGCACTGGACTCTGCCCGACCCATTACACCAAACTGGGTTCCTGTCGCTGGATATTCCATCAAACTAGCTAAGCCTCTGCCACAGGTATATTATGTACATTGTATGATATCATATTTCACATTTTCCAATAGGAATTGGAAGTAAGAGTCTTTCTTTTTGCTACAAAAAAATACCATCTATACACCATCATCACTTTAATTCATTTCCCTTTTAGTGAAAATGATTGGCTTTATAAATGATACTGTCATAATATTTAGTTAATTTTCCGTCGTCAAAATTTTTGCTGCTGTCTGCATCTTGCCTTGACCTTAAGATTTCTACATGACATTCAATTTTGTCTTATCGTTTTTCAGATGATATTTAGGAGTCCGAATGAGTCCTCTTGACCACTTTGAATCTGTCCGGGTAAAACGGCTAGTTCAGATATCGTCATTGCCAATCCTCCTTTGTTCTAATCCTGATATAAAATTGTTGCTGTATAGATAGTCAAACAGTGCGTATGATCTGCATAAATTTTCCATTATAATTAAAGTATGATCCTTTCGGCGTGTTCCAGCCATCCCAACATTTGTGTGTGTGTGTGTGTGTGTGTATGTGGGGTTTTTTTTCATTTTGATTGAAATTTCCATGAATATCTTTAATATGAGCTTTTCTCTCAAGTTAATATTTGATGAACAAAGTGATATTTTAGGTTGATCTTAATGCTTCTTAAACAATATTTAGAAATTGCCGTTTCTTTTTTGACTCTACAGGTTTATGATCTTTAACTGAAAAAAGACTCCACTATTATAGACTAATTATTAAATGCATGTGTTGTTAAAGAGTTGATGTTGGTTTTCGTTAAATTGATAAAAACATATTTCTTTGCATAGCGAATAGCGAGAGAGTATAATAGTACGTACCAACGTTTGGATATTACAACACGATCCTGGCGTGTGACACCAAAGAGATAGGATTAAACACGTGGTTAAGTTCTTGCATCATACATAAATGTAATGTACCATATAAGAGAGAATGACATCATCCGGCGCTGGGCATTATCAGACACACACGCACACACATAATCCCCAATATCATATACTTAAATTCATTCACTCATTAGGTTTTTCCAAAAACGAATTACAATGACAATTGACGAAATTAAAGTTAGGATTTGCGTTCCACGTGCTTCTCGGGACGAAATTGAATAATAAATCATTGAAATTGAATTACGAAAGTGCGAAAATGAATGGGAATACCTATATTATGTTATATTTCATTCGCATTTCGTTTTGTTGGAAACGAGGTCTCTGAAAAATTAATGATTATTTAGTTAACAAGAAAAAAAAAGAAAAAAATCCTGGGAGTCATGGGGCACTTTAAGAATAGTAAATAATACTCTTATCTACTAACGTCGTGACATTCTTAATACATTGTGCACAGATCAGAGGTCTTTCCTGGCAAGCTTGCATATCTTGATAATATAGGTTTTCCCATCCATTTTCGCACT
Source organism: Diadema antillarum (assembly GCF_040938485.1). NCBI lineage: Eukaryota > Metazoa > Echinodermata > Echinoidea > Diadematoida > Diadematidae > Diadema > Diadema antillarum. The sequence continues at coordinate 489,408 of NW_027271112.1, forward strand.
TTTGTCATTCAATTTCAAAGATTTATTATTCAATTTCGTCCCGAGAAGCACGTGGAATGCAAATCCTAACTTCAGTCTCGTCAATTGTCATTGTAATTCGTTTTTCGTCAAACATTTTAGAAGACATAGCATTCAAAATCGTCAATTGTCATTCAAATTCGTCCCTCCCGCTGACGGATCGCAGAATGTGAAGATCCAATTCGTTTTTGTTCACACATATATATGCATGAATTTTTCGTTCAAATTAGCCAGATGTTGTCGTATGCGGGACGGTACGTCTGTTTGTATCAGTGTGTACTCGGATTGCTTGTGTGTGTGTCTGTATCTGTGGTTCTGTGTGTGTGGGGGGGGGGGGGGGCACTTGTGTGTATGTTAACTCCTGAATGTGAAATGTGAACGGTTACAGAAAAAATACATGAATGACTGGGAAATCACGCCGGATAGAGATATGAGACGAATATGAATGAAAATTTAACGAAAATGATCGACAAAAGACGAAATCGATCCTGCTGTTTTGAGTGCTGCGAATGAGACTGACGAATTTGAACTGTAAATGACGAAAATGTATGCCAAATTACTAAATTGAATGGACTTTATTTGAAAAATGAACGACGAAAGACGAATTTGAAAGTAAGATTGGTCTATTCCTGACATCCCGCCACGAAATTGAAGTAAAAATTTGTGAAATTGAATGAAAAAAGTTGGAAAATGAATGGGAAAACCTATATAATCATTTCTTTCACTTGCCTTTTTTTTTCATTCCTACAGAAACTGGAGGCGTTCATAGAAGGGTCTGGTGAAGATGGATTCATTATATTTACCCTGGTAAAGGATGATTTCTAATATTTAAAAAAAATAGAAAAGATACTTTTCAAAAGTAGAGGTGAACATATGCAAATGTGACTGTTATCGATTTGCGCATGAAGCAATCAGTAGGCCTACATATTATACAAGAATTTTACTTACTGATAACTAATTTCGACAAAATACTACTTTTTTGGCAAAATTAGAAATGGTATTATTTACACTTTAGCAGATCCTCGCATTTATTTAGATTTAGTACAGTGTACACTGTATTCTAAGAATCTACATCCTATAACAAACAAAGTCAAAGTCTCAAACACTCATTCGCGGGGAAGGGACAATTTTAACTTTTTCCTTTTAAAAAAATGTCCACAAATGGGCGTTCTCATGTCTTAGATCAATCCATCGATCCATCGTGTATACGTTAGTTTTTCTCGTTCAAGTTCCTGTGCGGTATTATGTCAGTTAAGTGGAACTCGTAAATGTTTTATGTGCCCAATTATAAATTTTGTGTAGTATCAAGGGGGAAATTGATGCCCGACAAGCTGAGATTGATATGTGCTAATTGTTCATGGAACGACGTGGTCTTAATTGCATGATTATATTTTTTTAAGTATTACTGATTTCCAGACTGTACTTGTCCCCTTTTTTTAAGGAATTTAATACATGTACTGCAGGACTAACTGAGATTCTCCTTTGGACTCTGGTAAATAGTACTGGAAGATAAAGAAAATAAAGACGACGAAATTGACCTCTCCTTTATAAAGATTTCCAAATGTTCGTTTCGTAGGGATCGATGGTCGCTTCGATATCAGACAAAAGTGTGACAAACGCAATTGCCAAGGTGTTCAGCGAGTTAAAGCAGAGAGTTGTCTGGCGCTATGTCGGGCCTACTCCGGCCAACCTTGGGAACAACACACTCATCTCGGACTGGTTACCCCAGAGTGACCTCTTGGGTGAGACATCATGTTTTACACATCAGTTAACGGCTTCTTTATACTGTATACGACAATGCTGCCCGTAACTTTTTTTTTCATAACTTGTATCCTATCACAAAGTACAGTGTATGGCATTATTTTTGCCTCGCCTCGCATGTGGAGTGTTTCGTATGTTGAGTGTTTCGTATGTTGAGTGATGAATTCATTTCATCCTCGTGTGAATTGAGAAACCTCTTGAAGATTGGACAAAAGAGCAAAATAACTGGTCGGGCATTCAAACATACCGAGATTGCTTAATTTGAAACAATATTTGTAATGAAACAAACTCCAAATCAAGTTTTTAATCAAGCAAATTTGCCGTGTGAGTGGAAACTGGAATTGCTGAGGATGATTTGAAACTTAATTATACAATCAAGTTTCAACTTGCAGTCTCTCTGCGTTTGTGTCTGAATGAGAGTGACTATGCATATATGCCATGCTAGTTTGTTTAAAGATTTGGCGGTCATAATTATGTATTTATTTTTCACTGAAGAAGAGCCACCAATCACCAGATTCTAGATCATACGTTGTATTGAAAATCTTACAACCTCTTAATTCTGTTCAAAGCCCAGGAGTAAACGTATTTGTTTGTGTGCGTGAGTATGTGTGTGTGTGTGTGTGTGTGAGTTATTTTCTATATTCCTTCCAGAAAGACAGTGAAAGGCATCTCATAAATTTTGGATGAATCATTGATATTGACAATTCTAAAACCACAATGACATACAAACACACATTCTCACCTTTGTTTATTCTTTCTTAGTTGCCTTTTCACATTTTTTCAATGTTTGAAGTGACTGTTTTGTCCCGTGACAATGATATAATTATTGTTTTATTTCAGGTAAGATTAGTTATGGGGCCTACATCTTATCTCTAAAAAGTGTTCGTGACACATATATTTGTTAATCTTCTTTCCTTTGCAAGCATCTTTCACAGTGGACAGACACCCCAGTTTTTCTTGTCAGTTTTGCCGATAAAAACCTTTTCAACAACTGACTCGTTTTTAGGTCACCCAAGGGCGCGTCTTCTTATATACCACGGTGGCAGTGCGGGTGTGCACGAGGCTCTATACTTCGGGGTACCAATGGTCATCATGCCCCTGTTCGGCGACCAGCCAGCCAACGCCGCGGCGGTTGCTGACCGAGAGCTTGGGGTGGTCATTGACAGGAGCACAATCACTGAAGACAAGTTTCGGAAAGCTGTCCGACAAGTTCTGGATGATCCCAGGTAACGAGAAATTTTTAAGGAAGTCACAGTTCCAGGAAATGGAAATGAAGTTCAGTGAAACTGGAAGTCTGTCGCCTGGCAAATGCCTGGAGTGCCATTGCTCAGGCGTAACGACTTTAGGCCCTATGTATGTGTTCATTTTGGTTGTACATATATATATATATATATATATATATATATATATATATATATGTATAGGCGTACATATAACTTCTTCGTTATATCTCGTCAGCATATTTTTTTTTTATTCGTTTATGCATATATCAATTAAGAAAGGATGTAATCTATATAGATAAGTGATGGTCAAAGACAAAGTAATGGCATGACTGGTTTCACTTTAAAGTCCTTTTTTGTCATGCTCACTGCACCATGCGCTGTATTAGGGAAGCGTGGATTTCTTGAGTGACATAACTGTCACATGATATGTCTGAGAAAAGATATAGATAAGGCCAAATCAATATGAAAGCTCGAAATTTTTCGTTGATTTCTTGGTACAGATTCAAGACAAATGCAGCCAAAGCATCGGCCATCTTCCAAGATGATCTCATGAAGCCGCTCGACCGCGCGATATTTTGGATTGAGCACGTGATCAAGTTTGGCGGGGCGCATCTACGTACAAGGGCCAACGACTTGAATTTCATCACGCGAAACTGCCTGGATGTCCTAGCTGTTATCATTACATCAGTCCTATTAATGATGTATGTGTTTGTCCGTTTCTTTATGTTGTTGACTCGATGTTGCTGTGCCAGAAACCGAGGACAGAAAGTAAAAGCAGATTAGGACGCACTGTCCGTATCATTATTTTGCTTTCCGAACCTATATAACTTACCTCTTGAAACGAAAATGATTCTTCCACAGGTTCAAACAATGGTATGTCCAATACATCATGGCATACATAGTTGTGTCGACTGAAATACACCTTAAAACACTTTTTCTGCACTTTTGAAGAACACCAATACCGGGATTACCCTAGCAGTCTCCCCATTTGCATGTTATAATACACAGATCGGTAGCCACTACCTATGTTGTGATTAAGTCACTACATGACTCATGAACTGTATTAGTAAATCTGGTCAACTGTCCAGTTGACCAGATTTACTAATATAGTTCATGAGATATACTTTACCTGGATGACTGAGAACATTGACAGTCACTACATGACTCTTTTGTATGCAAGGGTTGTTGTTGATTTTTTTCCTTTCATTTTTTTAAACCAACAATAACTAATTAAAACACAGATCAAGTAAGAAGGTTTATTTTAAGTATTTAGATTACATACCAAACTACAGGTTAAGAATTCGTATATGTATCCGAAATGTCAGAGAAGACAACCATTTGTAAACTAATCTCTTATAATCTTCATAGTCTTGTCTGAGACCAGTATGGTGAGATGTCATTCAACTTGATTACTCCGCACGCATCGTTATCAGTGCGTCAATATATTTAAATCATGTCGAGCCAATCGTTCTGAATTGAATGTCTTCTCTCAATAAATCATCATACATGTACCACTAAAGTTGTTCAACTTCCAATAAAGACATGATTGGCATGATCTCAGATTCAGATAGTGATTTTCTGTGATTATAATAATTTTAAAATCTCGGATCCATTGGTTATTGGAAGTAAACTTTGAAAAGTGTCAGTAATTATATCTGTTTATACCTCGTGTTTTGTCTTTTGTACTATGTCATTTATTAAGATACATTATTCTGATATATGACATTTTAACGATTCTCACGGCCTGCAACCATGCTTTTCTGGATGGAAGAAAAAAGACTGAAACTATAATGGATACTTAATGACGACTTTATTAAAGACACAAACAAATAAGCAAATGTGAAACTGAAAGGTTTTTTTTCCCCCGATACTCAGTCGTGTTGTGCATTCCAGGAAAGCATAGGGTTAACAAGTGAGTTGTCATTGTAATGAAAAGTAATCTGGCTTTCTTATGATGTCATATTTAGATAAAATAATGCAAATTTGAGAGAAATATGATGAACTAAACTGGAATTGCGTACTTTTTTAGAAGTATATTATGACGTCAATTGCAATGCGCACAAAATACACATTTCTTGATCGTTTAGTGTTACTTCCACCATATCGAAAAGGTGTTTTATATACCTGAAGCAATCAAATTATGGAGTAAGATATAAATACGCAAACGATTACCGGAATACACTAAGATGCAATGATGCCGTTTCCGTTTATCCTATACTATTCAAATAACCATAGCGTTCTTAAAAAATTTTACGAAATCGACTAAAGTGATTATATCGTTGTTTTGGTGTATGTTTTCTATGTAAACTTATCCTATCTCAAGGACATCTTGGTTAATTCGTCACCCTGCTTATCGGTTTTTCAAATCGCTGCTTATAAGAATGCAAAAGTATATAGGACAAGGAAATCAAAATGGCACAATGTGTGTACTAGCTGCGTGTTTCTTTATGCATTGATTTTTATCCGAAGCAATGTCTCCAATACGATTCTTACGGGATTGTAATATACGTTGGACTGTAGGCCTATCTTAAGTTTGACAACCACAGTGAAATGGTGAGTCGAGGAGCAAGGGATGGTTATTATGCCAGAGTATACACTCACCAAGTTTTATTTGACGAATTGAATCGTTCTTCTAAATTGATATTCCTTAAATTGGAACTCAGCGCCTCTGGGCCAAAGTCAGATATTCAAACCCATTACGTTTGAAGACGTTTGATTATTGATGAAGGAGATATTTTATGCCAGTGGAAAAAAAATAAAGCTACATTACACGTCACTCTTTCCACAGAGGGTTCAATAACAATAAAATCATCTTGACAATCAACGTATAATATTTTCAAGATTTGTTTGCATCCCATAAGCTGGGAATTATCAGTTCTTTGTAGATATGACCTACATGCATTATATATATGTATATATATATATATATATATATGTACATAATATAGGCCTATATATAACGGTCTTATGATGCTCTCGTAAGTAGTTCACTGGAATACAAACCCTGAATGTGTACATTAAAATTCTCCCTTCAAAGTTTCACGGGCTCATAGACATAGACTAATCATTTGGACATTCACATACATGACTGATATTTTTCTCAACCTGTTTAAATAGTTATTGTGTTAATTAGCTTCAGGTGTGTGAGTCTCGTACTCGTCAAACTGTAAGGCCTACATTACACAGTATATTACAGTGGAAACTCGATCCTGCCGTTATTTTGTATGGGTGCGACATAGGAGTCTATTAGTAAGTGCGAGTGAGATTCGTGATATCACAGTGACGGCAACACAGCTATAAATGCCATGGAGGTCATTAAGTCTATCAACACATCTGACATAACCCAACTTGTCCAACTGCTTACAATACATCCTCATAATCTGATACACGTACCATTGTTTCACTCAATTTTCAGAATTGGTTTCTCTGCATGATATGCAGGGAAGGTATACGGACATAAGAAAATGTTTCTTTTTGTCTTCAATTGCGTTAAGCCTTCTAGGAGACTAACGTAAGACTCATAAGCTGTAGATTTTACAATGTATTTGATTAACATACAGGGGTTATCGAATGATGATCTTATTTGTTTTCTATTTAAGAAGCGTCTAATCATTAAAAAAGAAGTGGTGATAAAAATAGGGAGTGTTCTCCTTTTCACCGAAGTTGAGGTATACATGCTCTTATAATACGTGCTTATTAAACTACATTCTTTTTTAGTGCAGATGTCAACCAAGACATGTCACTCTCCATGACTGCTTGTAAATCTAGAGGCCTCAATGAACTGCACAGAGCTAGTCACATCTTAAATATTGCCGGTATCCGGATTATTCTGCTCAGCTTGGGTTTGGGATTTGGTTTTCATTTCACTTAAAATGGCTAATCACTTCGTCCAAAGGCGTGCTTCAAAGTGTACTTGATGTTAAATGCAAAATAACCAAAATACTCAAAATCAAATCAATGTACAAGTACAAGCCGAAAATGATGCGTATAGGTGAAAGTCGTTACGTAAATTGACAGTACATGTATAGCTTGTCAGAGTAAGAAAATACAAAATAGATACACTTGAGCAATATCTAAACATATACAATGCCGATGAAAGGAATGTACATAACGTAATAGTAATGAATGATTCAACATGCACTCTTATGCTGAAGAAAGTTGTTCTACATTTTTCATCTTCAGCATGTAAACCAGACAACGTTTCTTGATATTTTTACTTGGTTTGGGTTAAACCAAAGAGTCAATTCCTTTAACCCATTACCAAGCAAAATGATGCTCCTATGAAAGATTCGTAGATCCGTGGGGATCGGGCTAACCACCGAAGTTTAATGATTTGTTTCCTGACTTATTTCGACCTTCCCTGCATATTTTCTTCAAAACTATGCATTTGTTGTTGTTTTTTTCGTTTTCACTAAAGCTGACAGTCAAATAAAAATACAAACAAAGACCTGAGCAAACACCCCTAAAAACGTGGCTGCATTGGCGAAGGTAATTTTCAGGAATCGGAAGGCGTGCAATAATACCGGTAATTTATGTCAAATACATTGTAAAATGAACTGACGACGAATCCAGTAAGAGGTCTGAATCAGACAATAATCCGGGTTACTATAAATACACCAAAAACCCTTGCTCCATGTCTGACTTCACGGAAAATTTCCTTTAATCCATTGATTGTATATGTTTGTGTGTGTTGTGTGTGTGAATTGCTAGCAAAGAAACGAACAAACAGCGGACAACAGCGCAATAGATTTATTTTCAGGATAAATGATCAATGAACTGATAAATCTTCGTCAAAACCATTGTTCGGCGTTTTGGTACCTCGCCACAGAAAGATCACAGAACGTTCTACTTCGTCTCTGATAATCATGTCAATTCCTGCAGATATAAGCTGAGCATATACTTAAGATATTATTTTACATCTCCAACGTGAGCCGAAATAATGCTGTACACTGAAGAAGTGCATTTGAAAGTTGCTTCGGACGCTTCCTGCTGATGGTTATGGCAGTCAACATTTTATTCCCTTTCTTTATTGATGCTCAGATTCCTGAACATATCCTTGCAACCTTTTAGTATCATGGAAAAGGGGCGACACCATTGGGAAGTCAAAAGCATTCGACTTGAACGTGAGTGTAGAATTGTCTGTGTCGTCATCAGATAAACACAGGAAAGGACAGCTTTTCGAAATATAGTCTTTGATGGATACTGATGGATTGGTCACTCTGCAGTTAATGAAGGATATGCAGCAGTTGTCATTGGTCACTAAGCCTAATGGCTTTTGCCCAGACGTCATGATGCAACAGTTATGGTAATGAAGACGAAGAACGACATTTCCCAAACACTTTCGAGCCCAGAAAAGCACGTAGCCAATGTTGATCGGATCTACAACATGAATGAATCGGAGAGAGAACACACGTGGAGTCCCATCGCTGTGTACAAGGATTGGCTCTTGGCTATCATTCTTGTCGCGACATTCTCTCAAAGTTTTGATGTCTTCTATCTCGACCTCGCTCAAATCGCCAAGTACAGCTTTAGCGAGAGAGAGTATTTCCAAATTTGGAAACATCCGACTAGTCAGAGACAAGATGGTGGGGAGGGAAATAGAATGACCTCGATCGATGTCAACGAACTCCAATCTGAACTCTGCGAGTGAATCATTTTGGACATCTTCCGGGATAGATACTTCCCTGTTGTAAGGAAGATTCTCACACCAGTGTGACAAACCAACCCGCTGCAGACGTGGACATGCCATCCCTACATGGGCTACAACATCAGCCAAAGAACAACGTTGTGGAGGGAAATTCGAACCCGCGATGATGACTTGTTCGATCCCCAACTTGTCAGGAAGTGATGAGTAATGAGATGAACGAAATTCAGGGATCTGAATCGTCATGAAAAGAAGATGAAGTTTGATTGTGTTTGGGGTGTACCGAGCAATCAGAAAGAATATATCTACGATCGAAAATTCTTCCAATGCTATGTTCGACTTTCTTTTGACCACGTCGATGCTTGCATTACCAACCTTCCTTAAGCGTATTTCGTCTACGATGAGTTGAGTTTTCACGTCGTCACTGGGAACTATCTCGGTGTGAGAAGGGATGTAAGCTTTTAACTCATCAAGTGATAGCAGAGTCAGATGACACTTGCCTAACGACTGACCTACAACATCCAACACACCTGTAACAGATATATCTTCCATCATGTTCTGAAGACGTAGCTCCTCGAGACATGACTTTACAACGCATTCCTTCCGAGAGGTATCATTGCGATCCTCGACGGTCAACACAATGTCGTGCAAGAAGCATCTTTTCATTGCGGGGCAGAAACTACTCGCAACACCAAGAAGCTCAGAGAGTGACAATTGGTTATCTACAAAACCGATTTCCAAATCCTCAATTGCAGTTGACACAACCAGAGGCATGAGATCTGGATTATGCTCATGTAGTACTAGCTCAACATAGGAGACATGCAGACATCGCATGTTCTGACACGTTCGTGCAAGCAGGTGCAGTAGATCGTGCAGAGACACCTGCATCCTTATGCTGTTGATATGAAGTTTCTGAACACTGCATTGCTGTCCATTAATCTGCCTTACAGCGTTGCATGACTCATGAAGGTCAAGTTCTGTGTAAGTGAGCGATATGGTGTTTACATCAATCTTCATCTGCGACAGTATGTTCATTAACCCTGAAAGATGAACAGACTTTTGACATTTGTTGAGACTGAGTTCTTCAAGTTTGAATGTCTCTAGGGATGGTCCGGGTAAACCCTCCAGCGAGAAGTCTCCAGTGAAATCGGAAACGAATATGCTTTTCAACTTTCGATAGCTCTTTGTCGTGAGTGAGAGAAGATCGGACAGAGAAATCGTTTCAATTATGTCGAACATTGACAGATTGGTGCATGGTTGAAAGCTTACATTGTCAGGTAATGCAAATTTCAGATAGTACAGGAAGCTGTGACAAAGGCTGCCATCGTAGTCCTGGCGTTCTGGGTTGTGTCCATCAAGCTTCTCAATCATTGGAAGCAACTCTGCCTCGGACCCACTCTCGTGATTGATCATGAGGCTCAGCAGAAATAGAGACCTCATAAAATCATGCGACTTCACGACAAGCATTTCATCAAGAAATTCCGGCACTTGTTCGGTAATGCCACTCAGCTCACTGTGTAGATCAGCATCTGTCTTCTCATTATCTTGCAAAGACACAAGGTGTTCAACTATCTTCCTAGATCTCTCACGATTGTCGTAACTCCCTTCACGCGCCCTTCGTTGGCAGCTGAATACCAACGTGTACTGCAGAGATATTGTCTGGGCAGCGTTGGACATCCCAGCCAAGGTTGACTCCATGACTTCGGGGTGTGACGCGATGAAATCTCCGGCACATTTTTCTTGGAACAACAAGTGTGGAAAGGAGTAAACAACCTTGAGAGACTCAAACGCATCATGATGTATTTTGGCCTTCTGTCGAACAAGCAGTCCAATTTTCAAGCCAATTTCAATCATGCGTGTTTTGGGCCCAAATTCGTCTCTAGGGAAAATTAACTTCTTCCCGCGTTTCAAGACCCCCTCGAGTGCCATTTTCCCAAGGTCATCCCAGAACTCTTCAAGCACAGGCATATCTACCTCGTCTGGAATCTCATGATAGAGGGGTTTCCTAGACTCACCGATCTTGTCTATGTTATTGACAAAGAGGGCACGAAGAAACTTGGTGAACAGGGAATTCATCGTATCGGCTTCGGTCGTGTCTTCGGAGCATGTCTTTTTGAGATAGCATACCATGGAAAGAAGGATTGGCACACGCGCCAGGTGGCGAATAACCCCGCTATATTTTATCTTCTCCAGGCACTGTCTAGCCGCCCGATCATCAGGAGCAAAGTACTGTTTGACAAAAGAATCGATCCCCTCTGAGTCAAATCCGTCAAGACTTACCTGAGCGTACATGCATGTTTGCTTTTGAAGCAAACATGTGTGCCACGGGCGGGTTGTGACCAGAGTCGTAACTTCGGCCATCATTTTGCCTGCCAGAACATCGTTAATGTCTCCTTTATAGCTATCTGGATCAAATTCATCGTAGCCATCGAGAATGAGCTTAACCTCTGTTGGATTCGACTGGATAAACTTCTTTATACGATCAGGAGTTATCGAACTGTCTTTGCATATAAGCTGGGTGTGTATGGCCTCGGCTACGTCCCCCGAACCCTGAAGTCTACGGAACTCAAGCGCACAAAGTATCTTAACGTCCTTCAGGGGAGACTGTGGCACCTTCTTTGCCCAGTCGTAGGCAAGTTTCTTGCACAGGGTACTCTTACCGGTTCCACCCTCACCGAAAACCAGAATTCGATCTGTTATGCTGCCATCTATCCAAAGGTTAAAAAGGTCGTTGTGCGAATTTTTCAGCTTATCTTTTGTCTTCTTACGGGATCTCGTGTCTTCCTCTCGCATAGAAAGAGAAATGAAGTATTCATTGAGGTCCATCTGCCTCTCGTCCCATGGATCGGTAGTCACAGTGCAATAGATCTGTTTGTAGTACCTTCTCAGTTCCTTTGCAAATATTTCAGCAAACTGCTCGTCTTCTGTCTGTGCTCTCTTTGAACAATCCGTGTTTTCTGTAAACATAAAAATCAGAAAACAAAGACGATATGATTTAGCTATTTCAATTTTGTTTACGTCAACTTCACTCTGTATTTTATTCTCCTGTTCCTCACTGATATGTGATAGAAGGTCAATCTTGAATATTGCATTCATCCCTCAAGAATGTTTGGCAATAAAGGGATACTATAATGATTACGATTATATGATGGACTCCCGTTATAATAGGGTCCTCGGGACCGGCAGTCTTCTTCCGTGAAATTTCGTTATAACCGTTAAAATTCACAATAAAAATACATAGAGTGGATAATTTGGCAGCCTGACTTTTAACTTCGTTGTAACCAGAATTTTATCATAACCGTGTTCGTTATAACGGGAGTGCACTGTAATTATAATGCAGCGTAACTTTTTATTTTCTATATATGAAAATTGAGATGAACTCAAGTGGCTAGCGTCTTGAGTGGAAACCAACAACAAAAAAGAGAGATCTATCATACTATCCAACAATAACTCTATTGTTACAACAATGAGTACAACTTGTGATATGGGTAAATTCATTTACGCCTATACCTATAAATTTGTGGGGGTGGGGGGTTTACGAGCTATAATGCATGTTTCTAAAGAATGGTGTAATATCTAGTTCTGTGAATCACTAACACTTACCCAGCTTAAAGAGTAAATGTGACAAACAAAAGACAATTATACCTTTTCTTAAGCACTTATCGGCAGTTTGAACCATCCCGATTTGGTCCAGCTTAGATGCCAAAAGATGGCGTCTACCCTTTTTACCGGAAGTCTTCTCTTTCCACGTGAACAGCATGTGCGTCGTACCATCCACAGATACGTTGTTGTGAAGAAAATTTGTCTTTCGGTATCTCTCGATTTCAGGATAGCCAAAGCCAAGTAGGAGTCCAAGATCAGGAACTTTGGTTGCATCGACACATTTGGCAATATCTCGCAGCTCTATGTCAGATACATCGTCCGTCCGTCCTGATATATCTTCGTTCTCTGAAACTTAAAAGATACAACCAACCAAAACACAACATGATGAAAATCAGCATGAATTTATGCAAAAGACTTCAATGAAAACTGCAGCTTTATGAGTTCGTCATTTGCATCCCTGCCGTGATAGTCGATATTTTGATCACGTGCTTGGCAGAAATTATTTCCATTCCTGAAAACTTTCTGAGAGTGTATAGGCCTACTTGTTCCATTGGCATAATCAACACGCAATTAGGCACAATGATATTGAAGTACTGCCTGGCAGATAAATATCTACCATCACTTTAAAGCGCAATCACCTGACATGTAAAGAAATTTGACTATGAAAGTGAAAATCACGCTAGCTAATTATCCTTACTCTGCGAGTTCTGTTTGGACGAGTTTGAAGTTGATGCAGATAGTGACGTAGAGACCAATCCCTGCTCCCCTCTACGAGATGACGAATACTCCACGTTTCTCAACTCCTCAGACAGTGGTGTTTTGTCTTCTTTTCGTTGGAGCATCTTCACAGCACTATTTAGATCAGTCGGTAACTGAGGCAACTCATCTTGCCTAATTTCTGCTGGTGGAGATGATGTCGGAACATCGACCGGCTCTTCTTGCTCGGTGTGCTCTGATGTTCGGGACGATGACTCTCCTTCTGTAAAGCTTTGGTTCGGCGCCAGTGGTGCTGGCGCAAAGGAAGTCTGTGGGGACGTCAGTGACTCACTTGCAGCTGGTGATGGTGGAAACGGAGAGGGCGATCTTGTATGTACCATAATAAGACGGGCGCCAGTTTCAACTTGATCTTCTGTGTACAGAAGAATATGTATGTAATAACATAACAATTCTGCTGTGCATGTATGCTTTAAAGACTGTACAACTTAAAGCGTGCCCCAAACACTGCCGAGAAAAAAAAAATCAAATTTGACCTTGGGTTTTTGCATTTTAGTTTAAATTTATCGAAATTATGACAAAACTAGCATTTGTTTTTCTTCGGCATTTTAGTTTGCTTGTTCGTTTGTTTGTTTGTTTTATGGTTTTTCTTTCTTTTCTTCAAATCATGAAAATACAGTTTCAGTACAGAGTGTTTTGTGTAGAAAGATTCTTGTACATGCCATATTTTTAAATCACTCTACTCTAAGAGTCTTACCCTCGATCATTAGGTGCACAGGTAATTAAAATCTTACATACCATTGGTTCAAAGCTTTATCTGCCTTGAATAGTGACCTTACTACATATATGGCGTTGCACATGGATACTGCATTGTACATTTTTAACATTAAAGTAGTCTTCCAGAGAACATCTTATACAGTCGATATGTACAGTGTCTATCCAAAAAAAAAAGGGGGGGGTAATCCAACGTTCGAGGGCTACTATTCATTAATGTCAGGTTGTGAGGAAAGAGGAACTCTCTTTCTTTTCATTGATACCGTATTATGTTGATAAAATAATGTCATGCATGAGTGATCACATGAACTTTAAAGACAAGGACAAATTGCACTTTTTCCAAGTTTGAGTGTCACATGAAGGAACAATGAATGTCTCTCTGAATGGATGAAATCATAACCTTTAACATGTCCACCTGTCTGATGACTTGGTCACTTCCACAAAACCCAACCCACTCCCACATAGACCATTTTTCTCTGTTTATTTTTCAACACATAGCTTGCAGCGTCAAACCATGCCTTTTTTATAACGGGTTAGCTTTTGTGGAAGTGACTAAGTTATCGACAACGTGGCCATGTTGAAAGTTTTGGACCACAAAAGGTTAGAAGAAACCCTAAACACACGCCTGCAGTCGTGCAGGCTGACCTGTTAATTTTACCACTTTCATTAACTGATCTCATCCATTCAGTGAGACATTCATTCCTCTTGAAAGATTCATCTGATTGGAATGTCAACTGGATAGACGTTCATTTTGTCCCAATCAGTCGCAATTTACCTGTTTGATGAGACTTTGGCTATTTGTAGCGATCGATCTGAAGAAGCCTACAGATGCAGTAGGTGAAAGTCTTATCAAACAGGTAAATCGCAACTGATTGTGACCAAAAAAAAAAAAAGAATGAACTTCTATCCAGTGAAACATTCATTGTTGCTTCACGATGACACTCAAACTTGGTAAAACGTACAATTTGTCATTTTTGTCTTGTTTGAAGTTCATGAGCTCAGTCATGCCTGACATTTGTCAATCTGATTATGTAGGTATCAATGGAAAGAGGAAGAGTTCTTCTTTCCTCCCAACCAACATTGCGCTCTCCATACAATACCATAGCTGAAAATCATAAAATAGTAACCCTCTTAATTTGGATTACCTTTTTTTATACGCACTGTAGATTCTTACAAAAATAGCACATTCGTAGATGTGACAACAAATTAGTCGTTTGGTAAGTCATTTGGGACGCTTTTTTTTTCAGAATAAGAAAATTATAAACACAATCATACACTGTAGATGATGTTCTGTCTGATGACAAAGTAAAATTCACGCAATCATATTGTTTTACTCCCTTCGATGCACAGGTTTACATAGAGATTATATAAATTTTCATTCAAGCTTCAAGCTCTATTCCTCGAGGCTAAATCTGCGGTATAGACATATGAGGTTGATTTACGAACATTTTGTTTGACTTGATTTATGGACTTTGCCTTTGGTTATCACATTTGCCTGTGTGCATTTTCATATTCACTTCATGATAATCAATGTGATCAAAGAGTCGAGTCAATCTTTGTTCACACACCATTTGTACTGCGTATAGTATACGTGTATGTGTGAGGAGCACTATACAGCACAAGCTAGGAACAATGTAAAAAAAAATACATTTTCATGCAAACACTGCAGGCAATGGCAGGGGACGTAGTTTTAATCCCGCAGAGCTACCAAGTCTCACGCATTCTGCGTGAGACTCAAGCATTTAGGGGCCATCTCACGATCTCACGCATGGCACCCATTTCTCTCACGCATCGGGCCAAGTCTGCCACTTGGGCCCATAATAATGAGCATAGCTCAAAATATTGAAGTGATAGTTGCAAATGAAGGTATATTTCCCTTTTGTCTTCCAAAATACACCTGATCGCACCATTAAGAGCTAAAAATTGAAAAAGCTCTGTACAGTTGGAGGCCACAGGGGGGAAAAACCCCTCCCACACCCTCGCTCGCGCGCATAATCGCATGCCGAGATGCCGAGTCATGAAAATCTCACTCATAAAATTTTTTTGAACTTGGCATCCCTGATCCCGTCCAATTTCAAGTAAAATAGTTGAGCTGTCTTTTACGACCACCAGGTCGAAATCTATCTGTAAAAGTTGCTTCCATATAGGGTCTACACTCACAGTCCAACAGTATAAAGGCGGTTGTACAAGTCACTGTTCAGCAGAATTTCACTTATTAAGTCTGCATGAATCTCAAGTTTGAAGTACGTTAAATGTTTATATAAACTCCTCAAAATAAGTTCTGCAATAAAGTTTGATATATCATATTTCTCTTATACCTGCATTATCTTCATTAAACATAACGTCATGAGAAAGCCTGATTGATTATCTTTGAATGACATCTCACTTGCCGTGATTGGGTGTTCTTGGAATATGCAAAATAGTTGAGTATGGGGACAGATCAAAGGTGAAAAGTCGCAACAATTCTGCTATTGATAACGTACAGTTTTGACGAAAAAGGCCACAGGAATAAGCAAAGCTGAAATGAACTTTCAAAAACTCCTATTTCCTTGAAATAAGATGACTTTTTGGTCAACCTTTATGTTTAATTTCAATCTGCAGATACTACTGCAGTTTTTAATTCCTGGATGAAGCCTGGAATCTAATGATAATTTCACAATGCATTCTTTTCAAGCACATTCCTTCCGTGCAACGACAAAGCAAATGGGAACTATACACTGTTTGACATAATACAGTATGTTTGCTCTATTTCGCAACATTTCACACTTGACCTCTCCTCATACTCAATCATACTGTGCACTCCAGGAATGCAAATTGTAAGCAAGCGAGTTGTCGTTGTAAAGAAAATTAATCAGGCTTTCTTATAATGTCACATTTGAATAAAATGATGTAGTTTTAAGAGAAATATGATACATCAAATTGGACTTGGAGAACTTTTTTTGAGGAGTTTATAATATGCATTAGGATATTATATATATAGTCATTTATATGATTATATACATATATATATATTGCTTTCTAATTAATTTCAAGATATTAAAAAATGTTGATTTTACCCTGTGGCGCTCCAGTGTGAATTGTTAGTACATTGGTGTCTGTGAAGTCCTCAAACACTGCTACTGTGATTGGCTGATCGTTTTGGTAGATAAGACTTGACTCATGGCCATAGAGAGACTTGCATTCAGTCAACAGCTGGTCCAGGGAAGCCGCTTCCACCTCTCCAAGTCTTCTCCTGTCTTTACCATCGTCTTGTAGAATGATAAACGACTTCACGGGGCCTTCTGCAATCGTTTGTCGCTTCTGAATACATGAAATAGTGGTCGATTTAAATGAATGAATGAATGAATTTGTTTTAAGTGACCGCTGAGGAAGAAGTGGATGCTATAAAAGCAAGCAGCCACGGCTTGCCCCTCCCAGCCCACCTTTTTTTTTTTTTCTTTTTTTTTTTTTTTGGGGGGGGGGGGGGGGGGGGGGGGGGGGAAGGGGAGGCATAATAACCACTTTGGGCCCCCGCTTTTAAACCCCAGAAGTGTCTCCAGAAGAATGTTTTGTTGTTTTTGCGTTCAAGCCGATTAACCCCCGAAAACGTACCTTGCAGAAAACTGCCGCTGAAGGCGTTTCTGTGTCAGCTGATGAAACGCGGAAGTGGCATCAGAATATGTAACTGCCCACCCCCCCCCCCCCAAAAAAAAGAAACCAACAACAACAACAACAACAACAACTTTTAAAAACGCGGCGCAGGCATTTAGGACAATGGGGGAAGGGAAGGTAATACGTGTCTTGCTTATATAGGGGCAATTGCTATAGCCAGCTAGGAAAATCGAACCATGGCATATCTTGACTGATAGTCTGCGTGCTTTCATCCATTGAGTCACATTTCTCAAAACACAACGATAGCATAATATAGGACCTATCATACCCTGACAGTAGTTAAATCAAGGGAAATCACTTTCAAAGTTTTGCGGAAATTGCTTTGATTATTCTGTACCATTAAATAATTAGATGATAACTACACATTAGTTACAATGTCCTATTGAGCTGCACTGATTACGAATATCATAAACACAAACTCACACCATGGTGAATCACATTCATAAAATCTTGTGAATGAATTATGCATCTCTGTGCGCATAAATAGGTCCACATAGTATTAAGCACCAAAATGAATGTATGAATGATGAGAAAATACATAAAGTAGACCCAGTTTCATTAAAACTTACGAAACGCCTGGATCTTGAAAAGGAAAGAGACCTCCTCAGGCGGGAGAGCCTCCCTCTTCCAGCCGAGGTTTGGCCGACAATGAGGTCTGTTTGCTCCGCTCGTTCCTCCCCTCCTTGAACATGAGGCGACGATTTCTGGCTTCGAGAAAATCTGTTTCCCATCTCGTAATTCTATAGATTGATCAACTCACTCACCATGATAACAGTGGCTGTTCCTTCATGAAAACGACGTGTTACAAGATTTCTTTTTTCCTTGTGATCACGATAACATCCATCTGGTTTTTGGAAATTTTGGATTGGAGATTTCCCTTTGTGCTCAAAAGCTGCCAACGCCCCACATACCATGTGAATGTTACTTCGATTATGATTGTGAACATAAAGTAGCACGCACATCACTTGTATTCGCGTTTTTACGTTGTATCTCCTGTGATAATACACCGTTCATAGTTCAAAGACATGTTCTGCATGTATGGCGCTGAGCGTTTCATAGAAACTCTGGTCAGAGTCTACCTCGACGGCTCGACCGAACAAAGTCCAAGAGTACAGAGAATTCATATCTAATAAGTAGCTCATTAATTAATTTTTCCTTGTCCTTGTCCTGAACACGCGGTCAGGCCCGAAAGTAGGATTTTTATAGGGAGTTCAGAATTAGAAAAAGTGGACCACTTCAGGGTTTAATCAGCTGACAAGCAACAAAAAAATTAAAACAACAAAAACAAAAACACAAGAAAAAGCTCCCCCATGCAACTTTTTTCGTTTATCGTGTAAAAAAAAAAAAATCAGCGCAAATTTCTGGTGCCACTATATACAATCACCCTTTCAAACGGGGGAGGGGGTCGGCGACTCATATTTTTTCCTTTTTATTTCTTTTGGGGTTTTTTTTCGGCTGCTGGCAAATGGGGGAAGGGGGTTCCGCGGAACCCCTTGAACCCCCCCCCCCTCCCCATAAGGACCTGAAGATATACTTTTTATATATCCTGCGATAAAACACATACAAGTACATCGTGTCCATTCAAGTTAACATTACGTGAAAGAGAGTATTTAAAAATTGGAAAAAGTTGTCCTTTCTGAGGGGGCTAAATAAACCAAACAGGGTAATGGTCTGCAGGGGTGGTCTGTAGGGGCCGTATGGCAAGCCATATTACTTTTTAAAAAGATTTTCTGATATCACGAATTCCCTTTCGTGATATCAAAAATTCGAATTTCTGATATCACAAATTCAATTTTTGATATCACAAATACCCATTGGTTTATCACGTAAAACCAATTTTTGATATCACGAAATCGAATTAGTGATATCACAAATTCAATTCGTGATATCACGAATTCACATTCTTGATATCAAGAAATACATTTTGTGATATCACTAATTCCAATTTGTGATATCATTAATTTACATGGAATTTCAGCACATATCTTTCGCAAAGAAATAATTTGATTTCGAGCATTAGTTTTGCGCTGAAATTCAACCGTAAATTCTAGCGTTTGTTGAGGGCAGAAATACACAGGGAATTCGAGCTTTAGTTCAGTGCAGAAAACCAACGGGAATTTGAGCGTTAGTTGAGCGCAGAAATACACACGGAATTCGAGCATTAGTTTTGCGCTGAAATTCAGCTGTGAATTCGAGCGTTAGTTGAGAGCAGAAATACACAAGGAATTCGAGCATTAGTTTTGCGCTGAAATTCAACTGTGAATTCGAGCGTTAGCTGAGCGAAGAAATACACAGGGAATTCGAGCATTAGTTTTGCGCTGAAATTCAGCTGTGAATTCGAGCGTTAGTTGAGCGCAGAAATACACAGGGAATTCGAGCATTAGTTTTGCGCTGAAATTCAACTGTGAATTCGAGCGTTAGTTGAGCGCAGAAATACACAGGGAATTCGAGCATTAGTTTTGCGCTGAAATCCAACTGTGAATTTGAGCGTTAGTTGAGCGCAGAAATACACAGGGAATTCGAGCATTAGTTTTGCGCTGAAATTCAACAATGAATTCGAGCGTTAGTTGAGCGCAGAAATACACTGTGAATTCGAGCATTAGTTTAGCGCAGATATTCCTATGGAATTTCAGGTGTTATCTTTTCATAGTATATAACGATAGTTACAAAAAAAAAAACCTTAAATGAAGAGTTTTGGCAACTCGTCTTCATTTAAAGTGATTAGGAATTGGTTTTAAAAGAATCGATGAAAATAAATCGTTTAGCAACATATCTAAAATGCCATTATTGATATGTTGTCAATTACTTCAAAGTCATTATTATATTTTTTTTTCTCCATTTCTCGCCACTGATTTGGCAGAGACTGGTTGACTTACAACTTTTGTTTGCGTTTCTCTTTACTCTGTCATGTGAAAGATACTCTCTCCCGACCTCCCCCTGTTACTCCTCCGAGTTAATAAGAGAGATTTCTCATTGCGCAGATTAACAAAATTGAAGTCCTTTGTACCACTGCTTTTTTCTTACTACAAATTCTAACTGTTTGTTTGCCATGCATACTGCTGCATAAACTCCTCATAAGATCTGGATATCTTCACTCTTCTTGATCTGGTCTGAAGACTTTTGGGCTTGTGCATTCCAGTTTTGTTCTCCCCGGTTTTGGTCCTTGATAAACTTGCCTATATGATTACACTTTAAATTATTTTACAAAATCATAAACATATTTGGGTAGGCAAACTGTACACCCAACACTATTGGTCTTAATGGATACACCCCTTTGTTCTGGAGGACTGATTTTGAGGAGTGAGAAAATGTCTTTAGGAGAAACACGCTGCTTTATGTGACCACCAGCCGACACCAGTGGTGGACATTAAATTGGCAAGTTTACGACTCCCTCTCGCACCCCGCATGACTCACAGTCTCTCTCTCTCTCTCTCTCTCTCTCTCTCTCTTATTCTCCGCTGCTGACATACACAGACCAGAGGGTTGATTGCCCTCGGTCGGTCCTCCGCAATACAAACACAATTCGTCATGGTATATGCTTTTATAACACACATACACATACAACCACACATAATTATCATCGATTTGGTGGAAGAGTCTTACTGTAAAGGGGATTACCACATGAAAAATGTATCATAATTAACAATAATGTGGTAATAGATGACAATTTGAGGACCAAAACGATGAATTAAAATGTAGGCCCTAATTGAACATAGTATCATTGAATTCATGATAACATGTTGCAAAACAATTGATTTGTATCAATAATTCATCGAATATACCTTGACGATCATTTAGGGAATGATGGATGTGTAAATCTCTCATATATAGTTATTGGTATTTTGAACATTGTTCTAAAAAAAGTTAGCAGTAGTATACCTTCCATCTGAATATCATAGTCCATGGGCCAAGACCCGAAAAATGGGTTGTTGGTACCATATGAGGTGGCACAACCTTTTTGGTGTCATTTTGTTTGTCGGGCATAGATATGCTTATCAAGCTATGATAGCATTTCCAAATGAGTAGCTTAGTCATAATAAATGAATTTTTAACCAATTTGGTCTCGTATTTATATCCCTATACTTCTGAATCGAAACTAAACGGCTATACAAAGAAGAGCACTGCCTTCTGTATGTCCACAGGTGTTCTGTTGTAAACGCGGTGCGCTTAGTCTTTATTCAAGGCAGCGAAGGGAATATCCAAAGGGTTATGATGTCCACAACTGTCACGCGGTGCGCTTAGTTCTTTATCTAGACCAATGTACCGTTATCATATCTAAAGTTCCTCATAAAAGGGATTGTCTATACTGTTTTTATACCACCCTATCAACAAATACATCAGTTTTAAACAAAAATCACTCTGTTCATTTACAATGTTATTTATTATAATGTATTGTAGTGTACCGGTACATTGTTTTTGCATTATCTTCATTGTTGGAGGGAAATATAAAAAGCGACATTGGCGTGGTATCAGCGTTTTAACCGTAGCGTTTTCGCCGGAAAATGATAAATAATTGAAAGATACGGTAAAATTCACGAGGAATTGCTTTTGTTGTTGTTGTTGTTTTTAGATAAAATGATATACACTGTATCATACGCTTTGGACATTCCCTTCGCCGTCTAGAATAAAGACTAAGCGCTGTGGACATCATAACCTTTGGATATTCCCTTCGCTGCCTTGAATAAAGACTAAGCGCACCGCGTTTACAACAGAACACCTGTGAACATACCATAGAGCTGCATTTTATAGCTCTATGGAACATACAGAAGACAGTGCTCTTCTTTGTATGGCGGTTAGTTTCGATTCAGAAGTATAGGGATATAACAACGAGACCAAATTGGTTAAAAATTGATTTACTATGACTAAGCTACTCATTTGGAAATGCTATCATAGCTTGATAAGCATATCTATGCCCGACAAAAAATGACACCAAAAAGGTTTTGCCACCTCCGATGGTACCAATATCTGGCCTGGCCCATGGACTATCAGCTCAAAAGTAATGTTCCAATTCCCTGTGTATTTCTGCGCTAAAAAACAAAAACAAAACAAAACCGCTCGAATTAACAGTTGAATTCCAGGGCAAAACTAACGCTCGAATTCCCTTTGTATTTCTGCGCTAAACTAATGCTCGAATTCACAGCGATTTTCTGCACTGAACTGACGCTCGAACTCCCTGTGTATTTCAGCGCTCAACTAACGCTCGAATTCACAGTTGAATTTCAGCGCAAAACTAACGCTCGAATTCACTTTGTATTTCTGCGCTCAACTAACGGTCGAATTCACAGTTGAATTTCAGCGCAAAACTAACGCTCGAATTCACTTTGTATTTCTGCGCTCAACTAACGGTCGAATTCACAGTTGAATTTCAGCGCAAAACTAACGCTCGAATTCACTTTGTATTTCTGCGCTCAACTAACGCTCGAATTCACAGGGATTTACTGCACTCAACTAACGCTCGAATTCCCTGTGTATTTCTGCGCTCAACTAACGCTCGAATTCACAGTTGAATTTCAGCGCAAAACTAACGCTCGAATTCACTTTGTATTTCTGCGCTCAACTAACGCTCGAATTCACAGTTGAATTTCAGCGCAAAACGTTAAAACTAACGCTCGAATTCACTTTGTATTTCCGCGCTCAACTAACGCTCGAATTCACAGGGATTTACTGCACTGAACTAACGCTCGAATTCCCCGTGTATTTCTGCGCTCAACTAACGCTCGAATTCACAGTTGAATTTCAGCGCAAAACTAACGCTCGAATTCCCTGTGAATTACTGATATCACAAATTCGATTTTGTGATATCAATAATTCAATTCGTGATATCACAAAATGGAATTTGTGATATCAGAAATTCGCATTTGTGATATCACAAATAAGAATTCTTGATATCACAAATTCAAATTAGTGATATCACAAATTTATTTCGTGATATCACAAATTCGAATTTGTGATATCTAAAAATCATTTTGTGATATCACGAATTACCATTGGTAATGTGCCAGGCCCAAAACCCCTAACGTGCCAGAGATTTTTAGCCAGTGCTCGGAAGCTCCGAATCTGGATAGACAGGGTAATTTCAAACTGTCATATCTCTGTAATTACTGCTTGTTTTGAAATGTTGTCTGCACGAAAAATGTGGAGAAATGGTAATTCTTTCGTGCCATGTCGTCAGTTTGCAGTAATATTTATCCTAATTTGAAATATTGCTGAAAGAAATCATATCATAAAAAAATTATTAAGAAATTTTGGGTAGCATGAAAAGGAAGAATTAATTGTGAATTTTCTTCAATAGAACGTGTGTTTGACTCTGTGACAAAGTTTTAGATATACATTTTTTCTTTCGAATGATACCACATTTGTCAACTAGAGTCGTATACTTTCAAAGATATTCGCAGTTTGTTTTGCCCATGCAATTTACTTTTTTGACCGAGTAGTTCATTCCCAAACTTTGGTTATTTAGTCCCGGTTCCTCTTTGAGAGTAAAGGTAATTGTCCCGGGTCTTGGAGGAGAGTCTTTCCACTCTTTTATCCATTTGAGCAGGAAGTGCCAACAGTAATCCCTCTTTTGTTAGTGTGAGGGGCGAGCGTGCCCTATTGAAATCGGCAGTCCTTTGTCGGTGAGGGGCTCGTTCGCGTGCGAGCCCATGGTCACAGGTGGAGATAATCCGAGGATGCCTTGAACAATGTGCTACACTGTCGGACCAAAAAATATCTTATTGACAATGCGGCGCATGCCTTCCTTATTATTTCATCAAAAGTCTACGAGTAATCGATCAATGGTCAGTTCCTTGTTTTGCGTAGCTACCCACCACCAAAGCGATCGCGGCATGACTAAAGTGTAACCTTAGTAACTTCATAACAACGACGCGTGTTTGGCTCACAACAAGCGATTTACTCACAGCACCACGAGGACAGCCGCTGAAACCTGCAGTTGAAGCCACGTGCTTGTTGCGCCTAGCGCTGGTTGAAACCAGATACGTGGAACAAAGTGGAATTTGAAAATATAGCACTTCACATATCTACATAATCCTCATTCTGAAACGTTCACCAGATTTTGAAGAGCAATCAGACCCTCATCTAGGTCTAATATTCCCGCGAACTGTATGCGAACATCGTTTTGTAGGAATATGAAATTCTCAAACTAATTAGTCTATTTCAAAATGAAGGACATAATGGCACACAGACCAAGAACTACACATCCATATGAAATAAACAAAGGTTACTGATAGTTCATTTGCGTGCACTGCAGTGCGGTGATTCGGGGGGGGGGGGAGGCGTAAAGAAAGGGAGAGAGTGATTTTTGGTTTGCGTATTTCTGAATATTTCAAAAGATTTTGATCGGTAACAATATCATTGTTTACTGAAATTATTTTGGAGCTTAGTGAGTTTCATTTTCGTATCGCACCAATATTATGACCATGTGAAAAAATCTATTACTTTGCTTTTTGACGTGATCGGTACATTGGGTGTTGGGTAACACTTACAAACAGAATATCAGCGATATTAGAGGTATGCCAGAAATTGTACTTCACTTCGGAAAAGTGTTTTGATGCTGGACCTTCGCATGACGGCAGATTCATTTCCCGACATTTTAACCGCTAACGTCTCACAACCTTAGTAATATCGGAGAAAACTGCAAAATCAGAATGTAAAGTCTAGCACTCATCCGTCGCGAAAGTCATGCATCCACACATCAAAGAATATGATCAAGTCAAGCACGCATCCTTATGTTTTGAAAAAAAAAGAAAATATATATATAAAATTGTTAAACATTATATGATTAGTATGATCACGTTATTTGAGGTAAAAAAAAAACCATGAGGGAAAACATTTGAGGTGCAGTAAAAACTAAAATCTTTCCAACAAAATTACCATGATGCAAAATGATAGAAAGAGAGAATCAAAGGACTTCAAAAATCATCGTACCCGTGTAGCAGCTATAAAGAAGAAGGCAATGCTGGTAAGTGGGATTGAGCCGCCGGGGCAACAAAATATCAAGCAAAGAAACAAGATGTCAATCAATCAAACAAACAAACAACGAAAAGAAACTACAAACATAAAGACAACCTTTAGAAACTCTGCTAATGTGGGCTTTTTTTGATGTCATTATCTCTCTTTTGAAATTACGTCTCCTTACTCGCTAATCGCTCCTGATTAGTTTACGTTATTCAGCAGTATAGTCAATACAGCTATCTTCTGTCGGAAGATCTGAGGCGCTTTTCTTATTGCTGCTAATTCTGTTCACTACACGTCTTGTAACTCAGAGTGTCATCTTTTTCTCTAGCAGAAACAGTATTTACACTCTATACTGTCGAAGTTCAGTCGTCCCGGTGTAGCGTAGAATGCTAGCTTCATTATTCATACTTTTCTTTATCAATTTTTATGATTTCGATCACTGATCGTGCCTTTGCATAAATCAAAGTATGTGCTCTGTCTCCCCCTCTCTTTCTCTCTCCCTCACTCTCTCTTTATATCTTGCCCCTCAACTTCTTCATTTCTGATCGTTGACTTGTTATTCACATTAGGCATAATTGACTGTGAAGTTACGATAATCTCAATGTCAATAGTAATCACTATCGCTGCAAAGGAAGGGGGAAGTTTTCGCCGTCTGGTTCATGAGTTCAATTAGATACGCTCAATGATGATAATAATTATACATAATAAATGAATGCATGTACACGCCAAATACAGAATGAGCTGTTTTTCACGTTTGTAGTTTCGTATACACCCATGCAATCACTCGTATGCTGTAGGATGCAAATAACAGATGATGCTTCATTTCGCTACAAACTGAAGGGTTTCAAGGAATGAATGCAGAACACAGGTGGTACTGAAACTCATATTTTGTTGTGCACAGAAATGAAGCAAAATATGCTATAGGCAAAGGGAGTCGAAGTAATTCCTGTCAAAGATTAATTTGGAAACGTGTTTTACTGACCTAAAAACTCAAACCATGTTCAATAAAGCGTAGGTGTCACGCTAGTATACAAGTTTCATTCACAGGCTTCGACTATAACTATCATAGGGCTCTTCTAGTCTTCATAGAACATGTATCGTTTTCTTGCAGCTCCGCGATGCTCACTGCATTTGAAAGTCGACCGAAAGAACTCTCACAAAAGGCGAAGTTTGTATATGCTTATACTGCGTTTATTCATGAACAAAAGCTTCCTTTGAACATGCAAAATCTTCACAACTTATGCTACCATCAGGGGAGGTCTCTTGAATTCTTGGTTTCTGTTCTGTACGTTGCTCTGATTGACTCTTCTTTCTTGGTAAAGACCCTATCTGCGCTAATGATAATCATTTTCAATTTTTTCTCACAGTCCGTCGAAATCAGAGGCCTTCCTTCAACGCCCTGTCATTACCACATTCTTCATACAAGGTACCCCACGTATTTCAAGTACCTGTATACAGCTTGTTGATTTTCTTTTTTTTGATAACAATTAGATGCATTACTGACATAATCACTTCTTGAAAAATGTACACGAAAATCGTTGGCACAATGCATACAGTCAATCCACGTTGCTATAGACATGATGGAGGATGGTTACGGAAATACATGTACGGACCCATCACGACAGCCACGTCCCACCGGTATCGAGACAGGAGTAATGCAACTGGAATGGACAGAATTTGAATCTGTTTTAAAAAAAATGAATAATACAGAGCTAAAAAATGATAGTTTGATTTTTTTTTAAGAACATGTGAATACCTCTAGTATCCAAAATTCACGGAAATGGGTATTGTACTACCCGCGATCTTCAATTCTGATCTGTGGTAACAGCGAGTTCTTCAGATCGGCGACGCCGCACATCAAGACGGCGCAGATTCCCGTGTTGGACAATGATCATGGCTGTTGGCTGTGTCGCGCATGTTCAGAACATAATGATCTGCCTGATTAGCGTCCTCTTAGCGTTTGCGAGGCAAATCTTTAGTTCGTGTTTATACCACTGTGTGGTCAAGATGAGAGAGATGAATGGCAAGTTTTATGATTGAAACTTGTCTGTGTTCTTTCTTTCCTTTTTCTCGCAAAAGCTGATTGCTTTTCTTATAGGCTACAACAACACGGTATTATGTATCCTGAAGAAGCTTTGCAAAGCGGAATAAACAAAAAAATCTGACTGCAGCATGAAGGAGAAGCATTTTATGTTCTGCTTTACATGGTACATATTTTGTCCTATACTATTATGACAGAGAAGAAGCGCCGTCTTAGGTTATCAAGCGCAGTCGTTATAACATTACTGTCAAAATCCTTCTATATACATGTCGGTAGAAAAGATGAAGAAGTAGAATAGTAATGAATTTTGAAAGTCCAAATGTGCTAATAAATAGCACTGTTGGACTGTCAAAATGCATTACCACTCTACTTGTTTATCTTTTCTTTACTGGTACCAACACGCGGACTATGAGTTTCATAATACATAATCATAATCTATATATATATAGCATACAAGGTGAAGCGGCTTGGCCTCCTACGTTGTGGGTGCTGCATTATATTCATGTGTAGGTGTGACGGGAAAGACTGCTCGCAGATGTTGCAGTAATGTTCACTAATAGCATTTTACTCTCCCAAGCTTTCGACCGAGTTACCAGTCTTTTTCAAGGGCTTGGAACGTAAACACAAAAGCAGAAAAGCAACCAATTTGCATACATTTGAACAGAATAAGGCAAAATCGTATATAAAGGTATATATATATATATATATATATATATATATATATATATATATATATGTATATATATATATATATATTTCACAACAGTAGGTCAATATAAACTCCGTTGGAGACGTAAATTTGACGCATTTTCGCCCATAGGGCTTTGTCAAGTCAATACATTTGACACTTTACGTCTCCAACGGAGTTTATATTGACCTACTGTAGTGAATCTATACTTTCTTAGGACTCCGAGAAGAAACTATTTGTTGCTGTATATATATATATATATATATATATATATATATATATATATATATATATATATATTATACATATAAGAGAGAGAGAGAGAGCGAGGAAGAGAAGGCGCCTCGACCTTGTACAGAACAAGTGTACATGTAGCTACTTCATTATTCATCCAGGGTGAGAAGATAAGGGCATTCACGAACGTAGTTCAACGAATGTTTATATACTGTATATACGTGAAACATGTACGTTGAGTTATCTATACGTCCATGAATGCCTTTATCTATTCCCACTCTGCATATCATGTATGTATGTATATCTTTTAAATCGACATGACAATGCTTTATTGAAATGAATATTTAATTTCTTTTCAATATTTAGTTCGTTGACATACTTGATGAAACCTAGATTTACAGCCCACAATCAATTGCGCGATAATATAGTCTGTCACAATCATTCACGTGTTTGATTCTGCTGGCAGAAAAGGTACAATATGACAGGGAAAAGGTAAGGTTGACATTCGCAATTGAGGTGTTGCCAGTTCAAAACACTCATTCCCCATTATTTTACGAGTGTTTACAGACCGATATTCTTGTTTCGACGGGATATGTTCATATATTTCCATAGTTTGACCAACAAAATACTGACACATGTTTTTCGAATGTAACAAACCATGACCAAGGTTGGATATCAAGGCCTTCTTTTGTTTGAGGCGGTCTTTCGGTAGGCGCTTTCATCTATGCAAATAAGGCACTCTTATTGTATTCGCGGTGAGGTGGCGGTGGCCATGAAACATCTATTCACGCGTGCCGCGCCTTTATTATGGGCTAGGTTTTGGAAATAGGCGACACTCTTTCTTTTCAGGTCTTTCAAACGAAAGTTTTATTCTAGAGCTATAATAACCTTTGCTTATACGTGATTGGCGAAGGTATCGAACGTTGATAGTTTTAATCCTGCTATTCTATCACCCGAACTGATCACATTGACTTACATAAGTAGGGGGAAATTGCCAGTGATCATCATTTATCTCGATCGATAGTGTGATTTTTTTAATGCACATGTGAATACCTCTAGTATCCAAAATTCATGGAAATGGGTATTCTACTACCCGCGATCTTCAATTCTGATCTGTGGTAACAGCGAGTTCTTCAGATCGGCGACGCTAACATCAAGACGGCGCAGCCTCCCGTGTTGGACAATGATCATGGCTGTTGGCTGTGTCGCGCATGTTCAGAACATAATGATCTGCCTGATTAGCGTCCTCTTAGCGTTTGCGTGGCAAATCTTTAGTTCGTGTTTATACCACTGTGTGGTCAAGATGAGAGAGATGAATGGCAAGTTTTACGTTTGAAACTTGTCTGTGTTCTTTCTTTCCTTTTTCTCACAAAAGCTGATTGCTTTTCTTATAGGCTACAACAACACGGTATTATGTATGCTGAAGAAGCTTTGCAAAACGGGATAAAAAAAAATCTGACTGAAGCATGAAGGAGAAGCATTTTTATGTTCTGCTTTACATGGTACATATTTTGTCCTATACTATTATGACAGAGAAGAAGCGCCGTCCTAGGTTATCAAGTGCAGTTGTTATAACATTGCTGAATTTATAATTGTATGTAAGATACATATATTTTGGTATATATATATATATACATATATATATATATATATATATATATATATATATATATATATATATTTCTATATACATGTAGACAGAAAAAATGATGATGAAGATGAAGACTGTCAAAACGCATTACCACTCTACTTTTTCATCTTTTCTATACCTACTGGTACCAACACGCGGAATAAACGTTTCATTATATATAATCATATATATACAACATATAAGGTGAAGCGGGCTTGGCCTCCTACGTTGTGGGTGCTGAATTATATTTATGTGTAGGTGTGACGGGAAAGACTGCTCGCAGACGTTGCAGTAATGTTCACTAATAGCCTTTTACTCTCCCAAGCTTTCGACGGAGTTACCAGTCTTTTTCAAGGGCTTGGGACGTAAACACAAAAGCGCGCAAAAAAGCAACCAATTTGCATACATTTGAACAGAATAAGGCAAAATTATATATATTATAAAGATACACATATGTGTATTAAAAATATGAATATATATATATATATATATATATATATATATATATATATGTTGATAAGGTAGCCCACGTGTTGGCAAGATAAAAAGATAAGTAACAAAGCTGTAACAAAGTTCATGCTGTATTCACCAACGGTGTATTTCTTCACACAAATTTTCGAGCGTCTCGCCGCCCTTTCTCAAGTGTTGATACTGAGAGAACAATAACAAAATTCATTTTATTTTATTGTATTATTCATTGTATTTTTGTTACTTATCTTTATATATGTATATATATATATATATATATATATATATATATATATATATATGAAATGAGAGAGACAGAGCGAGAAAGAGAAGCGCCTCGACCTTGTACAGAACAAGTGTACATGTAGCTACTTCATTATTCATCCAGGGTGAGAAGATAAGGGCATTCACGAACGTAGTTCAACGAATGTGTACATACTGTATATACGTGAAACATGTACGTTGAGTTATCTATACGTCCATGAATGCCTTTATCTTTTCCCACTCTGTATATATGAGTGTATATATATATATATATATATATATATATATATATATGTACATGTGTCTTTTAAATCGACATGGTAATGGTTTATTGAAATGAATGTACTTCATTTTATTACAATGTTTAGTTCGTTGACATATTTGATGAAACTTAGATTTACTGACTAAAATCAACTGCATGATAATTATAGTCTGTCACAATTATTAACGCGTTTGAATCTGCTGGCAGAAAAGGTACAATATAACAGGGAAAAGGTAAGGTTGACATTCGCAATTGAAGTACTGCCAGTTCAAAACACTCATTCCCAATTATTTTACGAGTGTTTACAGACCGATATTCTTGTTTCGACAGGATATTTTCATGTATTTCCATAGTTTGACCAACAAAATACTGACACATGTTTTTCGAATGTAATAGACCATGACCAAGGTTGGGTGTCAAGGCCTTCTTTTGTTTGAGGCGGTCTTTCGGTAGGCGCTTTCATCTATGCAAATAAGGCACTCTTATTGTATCCGCGGTGAGGTGGCGGTGGCCATGAAACATCTATTCACGCGTGCCGCGTCTTTATTATGGGCTAGGTTTTGGAAATAGGCGGTACTCTTTCTTTTCAGGTCTTTCAAACGAAAGTTTTATTCTAGAGCTATAATAACCTTTGCTTATACGTGATTGGCGAAGGTATCGAACGTTGATAGTTTTAATCCTGCTATTCTATCACCCGAACTGATCACATTGACTTACATAAGAAGGGGGAAATTGCCAGTGATCATCATTTATCTCGATCTCTCCTGCGATTCAACAACGTTACTGCTTCATAATCTCTAAATACTCTATCAGTCTCTCCTGAATGAGCTAAAGTGTGCTCGCTTCTATGGCTCCACCGAGAAAACGGCGAAGGCGTGAGTTCACTGCCGAAGAGGTCCGTGATTTCATGTTGGACTCTGACTTCGAAATCGAGGATATTGTAGATAACAACTGGGAAGAAGACACGCAATCATCTCGTAGCAGTGAAAGCACAGAAGAACGTGATTCCTCACGTCTTCTCCCGGAGTTTGAAGAGCACGGTGAATCACTGTTTGAAGACTCGTCAGGCGACGAAGCTGATGGAGGTGACGATGACCACCTCAATGATCTACCTGCGCCTCATCCAACAACTCATGCTGAACCACTCTCCGATCACGATTGGCGGAGACTTGAGCCTGACGAGCGATTCAAGTCAAGTCGACGAGTGTATGACGACCAACCCAGACTACTTTTCGACGCTGAAGGATTGGAGCCAGTGGACTTTTTTACGAAGTTCTATCCGACTTCCATCTTTGCCCACATAGCAGATGAAACGAACAAGTATGCGCAACAATTCTTCGATTGCCCAGCGCCCCTCCCAGAGGCTTCTCGATTCGGCGTATGGCTGGACACCGATGAGGAGGAGATACGCGCTTTCACCGCACTTCAAATAGCGATGGGACTGGTGTCAAAGCCATCTGTGCCTCAGTACTGGGAAACGAACTCCGACATCTTAGTGACTCCTGGGTTTGCCGACGTCATTTCCAGGAATCGATTTCAGCTATTGAACACCTTCCTACATTTCAATGACAACGAGAAGCTCGTGCCCCGTGGACAGCCCGGTTTCGACCCCCTTCACAAGACGCGCCCCCTCATCGATATGTCCCAGCCGACGTACCTTGAGCATTTCCTTCCCGGGGGATACCTGTCAATCGACGAGAGCTTGGCGCCGTTCAAAGGAAGAATCTCCTACAGACAGTACATCCCAAACAAACCACGGAAATGGGGGATAAAATTCTGGATGCTCTGTGACGCCCAAACGGGATTTTGTCTGCGGTGGCGGCAGTATGTCGGAGCCGAGGGACAAGACAATGGGGACAGCGCCACTGAAGCCCTGGTGAAACAGCTGACGGAGCCATTCTACAACACGGATCGCGTGATCGTGATGGACAACTATTATAGTTCCGTAAAGCTCTACGAGGATCTGTCACGGAACGGACTTGGAGCCTGTGGAACGGTGAGGAGCAACCGACGAGGACTTCCAGAAGAGATCCGACGTGGTGGTCTGCACCTTGCAAAAGGTGACGATCCCGTGTTTTTCGCCAAAGGGAGGGAGATGTCAGCAGTGACTTGGCATGACGTGAAACTCGTGAACGTGCTGTCGACCGTCAGCAGCAACGATCTCAAACAGAAGCAGATACGGAGTAAGAACGCCGAAGGAGGTCGCCGTACGATTCAGAAGCCAGCAACTGTTGACGTGTACAACAGGTTCATGAACGGCGTGGACAAAATGGATCAACGCATGTCCTACTACCGCTACCCTCATAAGAAAATCAAGGGATACCGCGTAACCTACCACTTCACCATGGAAGTAGCTCTCGTGAACGCTTACATCGCATTTCGCATGGCTGGCCACAAGATGTCCACGCGCGACTTCAGATGTCGGGTGATTGAGGGTCTGCTGAACGGCTACAGAGCATCTCGCTATCGTCGGACACCGTCACCTCCCATCGCCGACAACGAGGCAAGACTGACTGAGCGCCACTTCCCAGCAGAGTTCGAAGATCGACAACATCGTCCTGACTGCTACGTGTGTTCGGACCGCAGGAGGGGAAGGCGAAGACAGACGAGGACATACTGCCGACAATGTGGACTTGCTATGTGTTGCATCCCGTGTTTCGAGATCTACCACACCAGAAAAGATTTCCGATCATAGGTCACAAACACTGAGTCTTCTGATGACATGAACTCTAAACAATGTCATGAACTTGTCGTGTATAGGCCTGTCTACCGTTGCTTATAGAATATGCATGTTCAAATTACAGCTCACAGATGGCAAGCATTTCCAGGTGCATGATTCATTGTAATTACATGGACATTATTGGTTTTACGATCCAAGACTGAGATGTATTGAAGTATAATCGCGATATCTGTCTGAAATTCACCCCAAAAGAAACGTTCCGTGTACTCTCACTTGTACTCATTTGCATGTACACAAAACCAGGTGGTTATTGTCTGTCAAATCGATTCCAATTACCAATGATTATGTCATTAGCCAGGGTAACGTGAAATCTTTAGACATGAATTTCTCTGCCAAGTTATCTCTCATATTACATTGCCTATTTACAGTGTACACACAATGTATGTACATTACAATAATGGTGATATTCCCGTAATTGTAAGGATTGGTTATTTATTATCCGTAAGTCTTCGAAATAGTAATTAATAGCATTAAAAAAATCAAATACTGTACAAAGAGATAAACGTTCATATTGATGATATGGTTATACACAAAATATCAATGACAATGTGATAATTTATTGAGATGTAGCTCACAAGTTCTTGTATTATCAGAAAAGGTTGATATTATGGGTCAAATCGATCCCCATGAGTAACCAGTGATATGCCAGTGATTGTGCCACTAGCAAGTTTATTATCAACTTGTACTAATAATTTATTTTGTATACATACATATGTCCGACAAATTATGGAATTATGGATTTGTGTAGTGCTCATTACACTTACAATGTATACTTGTCAGTGGCAATTCTGAATCTCGATGGTATATTGTCGTGTTTATGAATTCAATGGTGTATCTTATCAAACTTTAGATTATGTGGGGTTATTTATGTCATTGTGTAATTATTCCTTGGCTCTTCAACAATAAGTAGCCGCTGTCATGATTTTACAGCGAGTTCCACGATCGCATTTGAATAAGTAATTGTCATATCACCACATATTACATGCATGTAAGTTGTCAATGTAAGAGCAGTGAATTCTTTTCCGGATATCACTAGTCATCGTGTGAATGAGGAATTGAAAATAAAGCATTATTCAAAGAGATAAACTATACTCATCTGTTTCTTATTTGTAATTTAATCAGCGTTGCTGAGTGTGTAATGTCAGATCAAAGCTGATCAATTATAGTGAGATTGCAAAACTGAAGTGTATGTAACTACTGAAGGATACTAGTAGTATCTAGAGATATTGACGAGAGAAGGTGCAATGTATATTCAGTAACAGGTTGTATATGTGGAGTGAGATCAGTTTGAAGAGAGAATACTATTGCCAGAAAGACAGAGAGAGAGAGAGAGAGAGAGAGAGAGAAAGTGACGAATGGAAATGGAACTCGACGTTCCAAAAATAGTTATCTATGACATACAGTATAACGATAATAATAATAATAATAAACATGTGTGCATATAATATATATATACATATATATATGTATATATACATACATATATATATATAAATATATAAGTATATAATATGCGTATATTTCTTACTCTCTCTCTCTCTCTCTCTCTCTCTATATATATATATATATATATATATATATATATTGTATACATACATAGATCGAGGTCGTCAGTTTCTTCTTCGCCTAAAAACACAAAATCAAATAAACAACCGACAAACAAGACTCAAAAGCACACATACAAACAAAGCAAGAGTATGATTATTAGCACACTTAGTTGCATGTAAGGTTGGAAAAGTATAATAAGCGAAGCTGAAAACATGCACAACAAAGGAATTCATCAAATCATACACTCCATGCAAACGTACTGTACAACAACGTCAACATGTAAGCTAACAGTTTTTATATCCGCATCAAATCATACGAGACGCAAGGTACGAAGAAACAATGCACGAAGCCTTGTACAGCAATTCCTCTTTAGAGTATATAGTTCTCCCCCCCCCCCCAAAAAAAAAAAAGAGAGAGAGAGAGAAAAAAAAAAGAAGAAATGAAATTCGCCAATAGGGTATTAGTAACAAGAGTTTGAGAGACAAAGCGATTCTGTCAGAAAGAGAGAGAGAGAGAGAGAGAAGAGACAGATGGATATTGAGGTTAACGTTACAACAATAATTTGAAGTTATTCATATATCATAGAGAGATATAATAATTTTACCTCGACTTCTTCACTTATTTTGTGAAGTAAAGATTTGAGTTAACGACATTCTTGTATGACCAAATTGCACCAATTATTGAATATTGAAAAAGGCTGCGTCTTGATCGTTTGTATGGATAGTACCCCCCCCCCCAAAAAAAAAAGAACACACACACACACACACACACATATCAAACAACACACAAACAAGAATCAAGGCAAGTTCCACAACAAAAGGTTTGATTATACAGGTACACTTAGTTCTATCTTAGATTAGAACAAAAAAGCTAAGCTAAAAAAAGGTCAAAATCACGTTGCACTTTGCACAAATTACGTAAAACAGCGTCAGGTGTCAAGTAAGACAGCCTACAGTACTGTGATCTGTTGTATTTGCCAAATTTATTCACGAAATTTTGTAGAAGAGGAAGTGCAAGAGAGTTGCTCGCCAAGTATATGAGGAGCTCATTGATACACACCAACAATAAGAAGAAATAAAGACATATCGCGGTTCGATTCATTGCCCAGAAATGTCAAAAGTAATATCTTTATTTTGTATTTCCGATGGATTTTTCACCGAGTCAAAAATCCGTTATAAAACGATCTTCAGAAGTGTAACGTCATAATAATTTGCAGCCCTCGATACGTACGATAACAACAACAGAAATGAAAACACGGCGCACTACGCGGTGCAGATAGCAATAAGGTTCGTAAGTCCACAGGGTTTTAGTGAGAGTTTAGTCAGTTTGAATGACTTCCGCTATCTTGGAAAGTCCTTCACGTACGTTTTTGGATTTGATCAATGTCAACATTGGAATTCCTTTTGTTGACTAGTTTTGTTGAGCACTTTACCATTTTGCAAAACATGGGACACTTATCGTCAGAAGAAAGTACACAATAAACGCATACAAAGGGCCAAAAAGATAGGACATTAGCTATCGCGATGTGTGCTTCGTGAATGTCTATGAATCGTTTACTATGTATACAGTAGGAGAGCGGATCGTATCACCGAACGCCTTTTTTTTTTGTGGCTTTGAATTCAGCACAAAGTGGATGAAATGTCGGCAAAAAATAACACCGGTTATTCACAAAGTCCTGAAAATACGAATTCAGCAAAAGTACGCAAATTATTCACTCAGGTTTTTGGAGAATAGGCTTCCAGTATATCTTTGTCTCCAAAAATTAAAAAAAAAATCAAAAGTTGTCTTTTACAACCGCAAAAAAAAAATCGCATTATAATTAGGTACATGATTTTCGTAATGGCATAGTCAATGCTTTCACATCTTGTTCTTGCACCAGAACCACAATTCTTACCCAAGGTTCACTACATGTACCTACTAGTATTCTTACCGAGGGGAGGACAAAGAGAAAAAGAATCGGCTAATGAGGCTCATTTTTTTTTTCTCACCGCAAAATGTCTAATACGAACATTTTGAATAGTTCCCATGATAAAATCTTGCGATAAATCGACATCTTCTTCTAAATCTGAGGTAAAATGTGAATTTCTTAACGTTTTTGCATTTTTGTGTTGCATTCTATTTTTGCGGTTTCGGTCCTTATAAACGATTTGTGAGGCCAGTCTACGAGGTCCCGCGAGTATTGAAGATCGTAAGTACGCAGAAATATGCGTACGAAATTACTATGATGTCGGGCAATACCATACCAGCTGCCTTATGTATTCAGTACTTCCCTTTCTCAAGGTGTGTATATCGAACTCTTTCTAGCGCTAATGATATTATGTAATGACACATTCATACACAAAAGGGGACTATACCTGGGTATTTTTATACCCTTTTCACCTCCCCCTCTTTTTCTACCATTCTGTCTTTAGTCCTAAAGTACGCCAACCTAAATTTCTCCTGGTATTCACTTTCATTTGGACAAGGAGACCGGCAATGACAGGCTAAAAACAATGACGATCACGTCAACGCAAATTATATGGATGTGCCGTGCAGCTTAGTTCACGAGTCAAGTTTTCGCTTGCTGGTACGCGTGCATACACAAGGACAAAGGCGTTTTCTTCTTTTGTATCTGATTGTATGTAAGCGTCGGGACGATTACAGTACATCAAACAGACAAAAGGATGAAAGGCTTGACCGTCAAAATAAAAGCTGACCTTCTCTGAGGGACAAAATGAAAGCATGCTTTCAGCCGTCCCGCAGGACAGCATCCAAGCGGAACAAGACGACTGGAACCTCATAGAAAAGACACGCAGACTCAATAGCGTACACACGCGTGGTTTACCAATGAGACTTTTGATTTATACACAGCTCACAGAGGGTGCGCTCACGCCGAATTTTCCCGGCGCGAAGAAAACATACCTTGTCGAAAAATCATGAATTTACTCTAAAAAATCCTATGTAAGCATACACAAATATTTAGTTCAAACGATAGATACACTTATCTGCCATCATTATATATCAATGGCAGTTTCATAGTGCAAGTAATTATGATACCACAAACATTTTAATGAGCAGGAGTTTTCTTGCTCTTCTTAGTCGCCGATCGGCGACCATGGCACGTCAGGACTATGGTCGCCGATCGGCGACCATGGCACGTTAAGAGTTAATAAGAGAGATTTCTCATTGCGCAGATTAACAAAATTGAAGTCCTTTGTACCACTGCTTTTTTCTTACTACAAATTCTAACTGTTTGTTTGCCATGCATACTGCTGCATAAACTCCTCATAAGATCTGGATATCTTCACTCTTCTTGATCTGGTCTGAAGACTTTTGGGCTTGTGCATTCCAGTTTTGTTCTCCCCGGTTTTGGTCCTTGATAAACTTGCCTATATGATTACACTTTAAATTATTTTACAAAATCATAAACATATTTGGGCAGGCAAACTGTACACCCAACACTATTGGTCTTAATGGATACACCCCTTTGTTCTGGAGGACTGATTTTGAGGAGTGAGAAAATGTCTTTAGGAGAAACACGCTGCTTTATGTGACCACCAGCCGACACCAGTGGTGGACATTAAATTGGCAAGTTTACGACTCCCTCTCGCACCCCGCATGACTCACAGTCTCTCTCTCTCTCTCTCTCTCTCTCTCTCTTATTCTCCGCTGCTGACATACACAGACCAGAGGGTTGATTGCCCTCGGTCGGTCCTCCGCAATACAAACACAATTCGTCATGGTATATGCTTTTATAACACACATACACATACAACCACACATAATTATCATCGATTTGGTGGAAGAGTCTTACTGTAAAGGGGATTACCACATGAAAAATGTATCATAATTAACAATAATGTGGTAATAGATGACAATTTGAGGACCAAAACGATGAATTAAAATGTAGGCCCTAATTGAACATAGTATCATTGAATTCATGATAACATGTTGCAAAACAATTGATTTGTATCAATAATTCATCGAATATACCTTGACGATCATTTAGGGAATGATGGATGTGTAAATCTCTCATATATAGTTATTGGTATTTTGAACATTGTTCTAAAAAAAGTTAGCAGTAGTATACCTTCCATCTGAATATCATAGTCCATGGGCCAAGACCCGAAAAATGGGTTGTTGGTACCATATGAGGTGGCACAACCTTTTTGGTGTCATTTTGTTTGTCGGGCATAGATATGCTTATCAAGCTATGATAGCATTTCCAAATGAGTAGCTTAGTCATAATAAATGAATTTTTAACCAATTTGGTCTCGTATTTATATCCCTATACTTCTGAATCGAAACTAAACGGCTATACAAAGAAGAGCACTGCCTTCTGTATGTCCACAGGTGTTCTGTTGTAAACGCGGTGCGCTTAGTCTTTATTCAAGGCAGCGAAGGGAATATCCAAAGGGTTATGATGTCCACAACTGTCACGCGGTGCGCTTAGTTCTTTATCTAGACCAATGTACCGTTATCATATCTAAAGTTCCTCATAAAAGGGATTGTCTATACTGTTTTTATACCACCCTATCAACAAATACATCAGTTTTAAACAAAAATCACTCTGTTCATTTACAATGTTATTTATTATAATGTATTGTAGTGTACCGGTACATTGTTTTTGCATTATCTTCATTGTTGGAGGGAAATATAAAAAGCGACATTGGCGTGGTATCAGCGTTTTAACCGTAGCGTTTTCGCCGGAAAATGATAAATAATTGAAAGATACGGTAAAATTCACGAGGAATTGCTTTTGTTGTTGTTGTTGTTTTTAGATAAAAGGATATACACTGTATCATACGCTTTGGACATTCCCTTCGCCGTCTAGAATAAAGACTAAGCGCTGTGGACATCATAACCTTTGGATATTCCCTTCGCTGCCTTGAATAAAGACTAAGCGCACCGCGTTTACAACAGAACACCTGTGAACATACCATAGAGCTGCATTTTATAGCTCTATGGAACATACAGAAGACAGTGCTCTTCTTTGTATGGCGGTTAGTTTCGATTCAGAAGTATAGGGATATAACAACGAGACCAAATTGGTTAAAAATTGATTTACTATGACTAAGCTACTCATTTGGAAATGCTATCATAGCTTGATAAGCATATCTATGCCCGACAAAAAATGACACCAAAAAGGTTTTGCCACCTCCGATGGTACCAATATCTGGCCTGGCCCATGGACTATCAGCTCAAAAGTAATGTTCCAATTCCCTGTGTATTTCTGCGCTAAAAAACAAAAACAAAACAAAACCGCTCGAATTAACAGTTGAATTCCAGGGCAAAACTAACGCTCGAATTCCCTTTGTATTTCTGCGCTAAACTAATGCTCGAATTCACAGCGATTTTCTGCACTGAACTGACGCTCGAACTCCCTGTGTATTTCAGCGCTCAACTAACGCTCGAATTCACAGTTGAATTTCAGCGCAAAACTAACGCTCGAATTCACTTTATATTTCTGCGCTCAACTAACGGTCGAATTCACAGTTGAATTTCAGCGCAAAACTAACGCTCGAATTCACTTTGTATTTCTGCGCTCAACTAACGGTCGAATTCACAGTTGAATTTCAGCGCAAAACTAACGCTCGAATTCACTTTGTATTTCTGCGCTCAACTAACGCTCGAATTCACAGGGATTTACTGCACTCAACTAACGCTCGAATTCCCTGTGTATTTCTGCGCTCAACTAACGCTCGAATTCACAGTTGAATTTCAGCGCAAAACTAACGCTCGAATTCACTTTGTATTTCTGCGCTCAACTAACGCTCGAATTCACAGTTGAATTTCAGCGCAAAACGTTAAAACTAACGCTCGAATTCACTTTGTATTTCCGCGCTCAACTAACGCTCGAATTCACAGGGATTTACTGCACTGAACTAACGCTCGAATTCCCCGTGTATTTCTGCGCTCAACTAACGCTCGAATTCACAGTTGAATTTCAGCGCAAAACTAACGCTCGAATTCCCTGTGAATTACTGATATCACAAATTCGATTTTGTGATATCAATAATTCAATTCGTGATATCACAAAATGGAATTTGTGATATCAGAAATTCGCATTTGTGATATCACAAATAAGAATTCTTGATATCACAAATTCAAATTAGTGATATCACAAATTTATTTCGTGATATCACAAATTCGAATTTGTGATATCTAAAAATCATTTTGTGATATCACGAATTACCATTGGTTTTTCACGTGAAACCTATTGATATTTGATATCAAGAATTCGAATTTCTGATATCACAAATTGAATTTCTGATATCAAGAATGGATTTTGTGATATCACAAATTCGATTTCTTGATATCACAAATCAAGTTCATGTGCTACACTTACTGGAATTTGTGATATCACAAATTTAATTCTTGATATCACAAATTGAATTCTTGATATCAAAAATTTGATTTTTTGATATCACAAAATGGAATTTGTGATATCAGAAATTAACTTTAAATGTAAAAAAGGCTTGCCATAGGGCCGCGTTACGCTGAAAAGTTTTCAGGCCCGGAGGGTAGGCAAGAACGATCTTTGAGGGAAACGCGAATTTTAAGAGTTGAAATTCACCGATCTGAAATACAGGCCCGATACGATCGTTATGGTAGGCCCTCTATAATGCTGTATAGGCCTATATCACGCATACAAGTCAAAGTTTATGACATTCTGAACTTTTATTTTAAATCAAAGCGAGTTCTCGATGTGAGCTGTTTTCGAGAAATTTCTCTCTTTATCTCGCCCATCCCCATCCCCCTCCCCCACTCTCTCTAGCTCTCTCTCCCTCCCTCTCTCTCTCCCTCTCTCTCTCTCTCTATCTCTCTCTCTCCCCTCTGAGGCGAGCCTCATGCACTACAAAAATACTCTGTAGCCGGTCACACTGCCAAAAGACCGCTATATTAATCGAGATCGCGAAGTTTTGCCAGTGTGACCGCGGCTAGTGAGTCTTGCAAGATATCATGAATGCGAGATATACATTCCAGCTGTAATCGTACGAGAGAATCAATGAAAGAAGCATTCACGATAAAGATAATGCGAAAAATATGCTAGCAAACAGGAAAAGGTACATATGTTCTGTACAGTGATAAAGAAATGAAATATGCCTATGTATATATACCTTCTTTACATTTTAGAACACCACAGCTAAGTTCTCATCAGCTTTTCGACAAAAATGGACTTTATAAAACTTAACAAAATAACTTCTGTCAATTTTACATGTTTTACCGTTGTACCAAATGGAGTGAGATTTAAGGAACTTTGTTTTCAGAGTACCTGTTTGCCCACAGAGTGCGGAGGTGTAAGTTCACACGTTGTTGCTGTGTAAGCCTTCTGCTGTGCACCGTGAATCGAAGTCCTTCATTATCTTGCAGACAATTTAAAAAGATAGTAGGCCCCAGTCACATATAAACACGGGTCCTGTATATATCTACACAGTGATCCGGGGAGATCCGGGGAGATCGGGGATAGTTTCGACCTCGATGTGATTGTGTCGACGAGCGTTGATGACTGTAAACACGGTATCAACACGGCAGCTACACGGATATTAAGGCCGGAAGAGCGCGGTGTCTACACGGACAAACACGGCATCTATGTACCAATCAACACGGCAGCTACACGGCAGCCACACGGACCATCCCGGATTGCTCTGCCAACACGGCAATCCCCAGATGACACCGGATGTTTTTGACCTCCAAAAGTTGCCGTGTTGGCCTCCTGGATGTCCCCAGATCTACACGGACATACAAAGATGT
The DNA here is from genome assembly GCF_040938485.1 of Diadema antillarum. NCBI lineage: Eukaryota > Metazoa > Echinodermata > Echinoidea > Diadematoida > Diadematidae > Diadema > Diadema antillarum. The sequence continues at coordinate 532,361 of NW_027271112.1, forward strand.
CCAAGGAGGGTCGTCCCACGAGACCGACATCCACGAGTCATGTACGGTCCACGAGACGGACATCAAAAATAGGTCCATGAGTCATACAGCCCATGAGTGATATACGGCTCACGAGTCATACAGCCCATGAGTTCGACACTATATACGCACAAAAGGCTCACGAGACCAACACTAAGCAAAGAAAGCCCACGAGACCGACACTACACAATATAAAGGCTCACGAGACCGACAGTACACAAAAGAGGCTCACGAGACCGACAGTACACAAAAGAGGCTCACGAGACCGACACTAGGCAAAGAAGGCTCACGAGAACGACACTAGGCAAAGAAGGCTCACGAGACCAACACTATAGGCAAAGAAAGCCCACGAGACCGACACTAGGCAAAGAAGGCTCACGAGACCTACAGGATGAACAGCGCCATCTTGCGGCATGTCAATTACCTGTACAGGCCCGGTACAGAACTATAGAGTTCTGTGGTAAGGGTGTTCCATGAAGGGGAAAATTATACTGGCGGGTGCAATCTCGTCATGCTATCGAGCGAGAGATTGTGACTAATTGAACAGCACCATATACATATCAACGACATCAACTAACTATATGTATTTCTACACGTGTGGTTTTTAGAGGGCAGTTCTGTCACGCTACGAGGAGCGACATTGTTACCAATTTATCTCTCTTTTCTTCAAATAGAATATTATTGTCCTCTTCATGGGGACCCCTCCCCCCCCCCAAAAAAAAGTATGAAAAAATAATGGAAGACAAGAACGATGTATGGTTTGATTTTAGATACCATCGTGCTATTTTTAATAGGCTTTCCCAATTTCTAGATAGACGGTGGACAGGATGCAAGTTTTTCCCCCTTTTTTCTTTCTCGCTTCACTAGTTTAGCACTCCTTATTAGGTAGCCTATCCTCCTGCTTATACCCGCCTGCTTAGAGTTCAATTTGTATTTTTTTTTTCTGTAACTATGATTCATGACATTTCGAAGGATGAAAACGTCTTATATCGCAGGGATTCCCCTCGATTTGTGGCTTGCATGTGTACTATAATTATTCTCCTCAAAACGGTTCATTTTTCATGAAGTAGAATAGCTGTTTTCATGAATGCATGTTCTTTTTTCGAATCCTTAAAGCTACCTTAATGGACAATTATATCATTTTCTGTAAATAATGTACTAAATCAGCACCGTTGCAGATGACTATACTCCCCTTCCATGTCATGTAAAGCAAGTGTGCCTGCAACATTGACCATTCTGTGAAATATTTTCTTGTAAACTTCCTTTCACACCTGGGTATCATTCTGGTTGGTTGCTCTGAATGTTCCGAACATTTCGTTTTATTTTTTTCCTAAGCAGGTGTATTTACCGGTATATGTTTTGCGGAAAGGGAAACGAGGGTGTTTTGGCATTTTCGAAATTAATGTTGTAAAACATCTCATGCACTTTTACTGAATTTTGTTTATTTTTTCACAAACACTCAAACGCGCAAGCACAAGTAAAAATTTTGAACAGTTCAGGGGGCGAGGGAGGGCAATTGACGGGGTAATCCCCTCGCAACCCTCCTTTTCCATCTCTCATATCCTCCTTATGCCATTATCTGGACACCCTATACAATTACTTGGTCTATAGGTGGCGCTGTTCATCCTGTCGGTCTCGTGGGCCTTCTTTGCCTAGTGTCGGTCTCGTGAGCCTCTTTTGCCTAGTGTCGGTTTGTTTGTTTTGTTTGTTCATTTCCATCAGAGAATATGGCTGGATAGCCCTTACTCTCTTAATTTCTAGGACTTAAATTTTAAATCTTTCTTACGACTTAAAATATTTTAAGTCTTTAAGACTTATTTTAGGTGGCTTCGATTAAAAGTTGAGTGTCGAAGCTGTTCGCAATCTAAATCTAAGAGAGACTTAAACTTTCAGCCAATCAGATGACTTGTAAATGACGTCATCTTGAACCGCCTAAAACCGGAATTGGCGCTGGCCGTCACTTTGCTTCATGCGCGATGCTAGATAGCGTAGTCATACACACACACACATTCACATGTACCGTACTATAGTACAGTACTTGTGCAGTCCTATATAGTACATACATCGACCGGCCATTTGCAAACATTATTGACTTGAACAGTTGGTCCTGAAGGCAGAAGTCATGCAGGCCGGAGTTTTTCGAGGGCATGATCTGACGGAAGCTTGACCAAGTTGCTTAAAGGTGAGCATATTATTGTATGAATGCTTAAGAATGTGGTTGATAACTCTGGGACTCAGTAACCAAAGATAAAAGATGTTAAGATGTGCACTACATTTTTGGCGAGTTTGAGCCTTGCCGCTGTATACAGCGCTGTCCATCCCTGAAGCGCCAGTGCATGCTAACGTTAGCTAGCTGTTCATGGCTTTATGTGTCTATCTAAACATTGTAACAAGTTACATGTAGGCTATAAACGTTATACTTAGTACTAGTATTGTTGGGGGGGGGGGGGGGGGGGCTCTATCTCGGTGAAACTGCAAGTGATAATACAGGGACTCTTATAAAGCGCTCATTCTACCTAATGATTTAGTCATTTACGATGTTGGTGTATTGACTGAAAGGTAAAGCTATGGAGTAGGTACCTATGGGCAAAACAGGCTACTGACACTGTAGCATAGCCGTAGGCCTAACTGTCGTCTAGTGTCGGTTCACCCCTTCCTACACTCTTGTAAGGTTTAATTTATCAATTTCTACGTAGAAAGGCACAGTTCTAGGCCTTATCATGCCCTATGCTGTGATAAAATGTAGGGCATATGCTGTTAATGTTAGATGGGTTTTATTTTTAACGTTGTGTTTATAGGCCACCAATAGTACGTAGACCCTGCGGGCGCTAAAATAGAACAGCAACCAGCCCGAACACGAAGCCCCCTGTGTGATGAGCGCCCCAGGGTTTTAGGGCGCCAATGTTGCAATGCCAGTGCAGTGGCGTCAAGCTCTGAACTTTAAAAACTTCTATCGCATGGGCCATGGCTGACATCACCAATTTCCATTGACTCCCATATTAAAATATTTGTAGTACATGTTATAAACAGTTTCTGTTCCATTGCATGACTAGATCTAGGTCTACTGAGTCTGATGTCACAATAAACAATTACCTTTGGCGTGTGCACTCAACACTCTTAGTCTTAGTATAAGCGCGCATCCTGTCACTCATTTTACTGGAGTAAACAACTTCATTCAATGCTACTTGCACTCGGCTGCGTACATGTGTACGTAATGTGAATGTGCTACTGATTTGCATTCCATGAAAATACTACCACTCAGTAGTAGGCCTGGACTCCTAGGCCTTATGGTTGCCATTTCTGCACTGAATTCAAATTCAAGACTCTTTCTTGAACTAGTACGTCTGTTGTTAGTGTTATCGTTGAAGGCGTTGTATGAAACAAATAATGTATGGGATTACTAGTAGTAGTAACTCATGCAACGGAACAAGATTTCGCACCTGGATAAAGATATTCTACTCCAGTCTTTCTCTTTGTAGCATAATCAATGTGGTGATCTGCGTTTGAGTAGAAGGATGTAGACTTAAAAATTCTACAGATCTACACTTCTGGCTGAGATGTATGCATTTAAGCATCACATACACCAGTGAGAGAATGTTGTGAAGCTTTACAATATATGAGGCCTTTTTTTTTTTTTTTTACTTTTGATATTTTTTAAGATAAAGGGAATGCAAATTACCTGTTATTTGTATAAATTTGTACTCCAAGGAGTACTCTGTCAGGACTATCCCTTTTTGGTGTTTATGCAAGACATCCCTGGTATTTCTAAAAATTGATTTTAATGATAACATCTGAAACAAAAATCAGATATTGGTCTCATTTTTTCCTCCAGCATGAAATACAACCCTCGAGACCAATAAGAAATAATTAATTACATAAAAATCTAGAAATGTGACTATGGCGACCGTTTATACCCCCGAAGCATATTTGTTTTCTTCCTTTTTTTTTTTGTCAAGCGTTTCTGTTTTTCATTTTCCACTTCCTTATCAGTGATATTTCACAGTTTTTGTGTTTATTTTCAGATCAATGCGGACTTTGCCCAGTTGTACCGAGAAAAGTGCAGGAGATGGTGAACAGATGGGGGCCATTTTACGTCAATAGAATCTTGCACTTGCCAAGCGAAACTACCCTTAGTTGCAAGACATCGTTTAAGAAGATATGAAGACATGGATGGAGACAGTAAGTCCTTCCGGCAATCCTCATAGATCTTGTGGCATTGATTATAATTACTGGAACAATTTCTGTCCAAAGTGTAAGAGTAAAACTTTCTCATTTGTTTATGCTTCATTGCTATTACACCTTTCAGGAAAGTGAATGTGTACGAGTTTGCTCTCCATAGACTAATATTGATAATAAGTCGAAAACTGAATGTTAGGGATTGTCATAGCTGATACAATACGTCATATCTAATATGTTAAAGAGAACGTTAAAGAGAATAATACATACACATACTGTGTATGTATATTCTCACTTTTGTAAAATCATTTGTAATTCAGCCTCAGGCTGCGATCAATGATTTGTTGAATAAAGATACCATTAATAATAATAATAATAATAATAATAATGTGTGAAATACTTAAACAAAATATTTTGTATTGTGTTCCATTCTATAGGAATTGTGTGGAATGTCGCTACTTGCAGCGATGCTTCACAGACCCAACATCCCCATGTAGAAGAAAGGGAGAGGACCTCTCATGCTCCCGAGGGATGCCCAGCAGTACCTGGTGCAGAATGACTATGTGCCTGTAAGTACAGTATATATGCTTAATGTTTATAGACTTGAAATCAGTTTATGATCAAATCATTGAGCTTCCAATTTTGAGAATTATCAATATGCATGTTTCATTGGGCTTTTAAGTACCAGCTCATGTTTAGAGAAGAATATTTGAGCTTCATATCTTACAAAGCAAGACTCGTGTAGAATCTGCATGTACTCAGTAACAGGTGGAATTTAAAAATCTGAATTTCTCATGCTGTCGTGAGAAATGCAAAGTTTTCTTCTCTGATATATCGGTGTTTTTGAAACAAACTTTAGAACATTCAGCAATGAGTATTGTGTAGGGGTATCTACAGTGTTTTGACAGTTTTCTTTTAAATTCATTAAATTAAGGATTAAAAATGCATGCTCACTTCTATTGATTTGTAATAATATGTACATCAAATATCTTATGAGTCTGGAACATGTAAATATCAAGTAGGCCCCACCCTGATGATGGCAAAAAGTAATCTAATTTCTGGGAATTTTTTTCAAGGCTTGAGGCTTACCAGATAAGACAAAATGTTTTAAAATAATATATTCCAAAATATATCAGAAATATTTACTTGTACATCACAAACTAAAAGGTATGTGATGTAATTTTATGTTATTAGTACATTGTATTTAAGATCAATATGTAAAATTATATTTTAATATTTTTTCCATCCAGAGTGCCCTTTCACTGAGAACTTAACTTCCCTCTATGTGATGCAAAGTTTATTTGATAATAATTGTAGCCTTTGTCATTTGCTCAAACGATTCAAGTGAAATTTAGTTCGAAATATCAGTAGTGCTATACATGTTTAATCTCTTTTCAGGTAGGAACCAATGTTCATGGCATTGCTGATGCAGAGACTCCAACCCCAGCCAAGCATCTTCTGATCTGGAGATTCTCCCGCCTGAAAGCCCTAGCAAACGGGAAACGCCAAGAAACGCCAAGTTGATCCGCGCGAAACGTATACATCACGAGCGAGAAGCGCGAAGTTCAGTGATGCTAAAGATGCCACCTTCAGCCAGCCCTGCTTAGTCAGATAAGGGAGTGACTAGACGTACATCCAGTATTTTCTCATCCTGGACAACACCATACTAAGTCCAGGCTGGAGATGACCGGAAGCAAGAATTTGACATACTCTTTAAAGCCCACTGTGTCTTCATCATCAAATATGCTTGGGTGCTTGAAGCATTCTTTGATTTTGTGGCGGCATATTCATGTACTGCTACAATCCCAAGTGAGGGCTTCGGTCTGGGCATTAGCCACGAACTTCAAGAACACGTCAGTGTATGATGCTAGTAAGATTTTCCGACATTGTGCCACAAACCCATGCACACAAGAAGCATATCTGACTTGCCCTGATGTGCAGCAAAGTTTTCTTAATTTTCGGTGAATTCTTGAATCAGCTCGTAAGTAACACAGGTAAAATGCTGCAATGTTTCCTTTGAAGATACTATCATGCATAATGTTTGACTCATGGATATTGAGTTATGTTATGTGTGCCTCACTTTTCCATTTATATTGAGCTACAAATCCATGCACACAAGAAGCATATCTGTCATGCCCTGGTTGTAGTAAAGCTTCCTTTTAATTTTTTTTTGGTGCATTTTTAAATAAAAATAACACAATTAACACAATAAGGAAAGTTAATGCCGCAATGTTTCCTTTAGAGGTACTATCATGTATGTGTGTGCCTCACTTTTGCATTTGCATTGCTACGTGAACATTTAAACAATATTTCAATTTTTTATACATGTCCAGTTTCAATTTGTTTATTGTTCATCTTTGGCTTGTTTTCTGTATATTATGTCTGGTTGATGATGAAAAAAAAAGTAATGCCAGATAGTTGGCATATAGATATGATTTAAATTGAAAGAAGAAAGTTTAAGTTCCCCTGAACACTTTTGTAATTATTCAACGATTACCTAATTTTCATCACTCCCACAGTGTTGTTGAGCCATTGTCCATCACATTTATTGAGCGCTGATTTGTTGCTATTTTCATTATGACGTTGTGGCTAAACACTTTATGAAACTCTCTATTTATAAAGAAATAAACTTTGGTTTTCCAGCCAAAGTATGTGCTTGAACCCACGAGGAAGGATAGATTCAGCGCAGATGGGCACCTTAAACAAATTTAGAGCATTTGACTTGAAATTTGGCACACATGACCACTATGGTATATAGTATATATGTGACAGTGCACCTCAAAACGAACATAAAGTCGCACACAATGATTTTGCGTGAGGACTGAAAATAAGTGAAATGGGTCAACCTAGCCAAACTTGACTTTTTCATATTTTCTGAAAGAGCGGGTCTTCTTTTACATTATGTTAAAATTTGGTATCATAAAACGGCAGGAAAGTGTGTTTTTCAGCAGTTTATCTCGAACATTTTTGGTAGAATAGTGTGATTAGGTGTGTCTTTAGAATCCCTTTTTCATTTCTGAAAAACCTTGTCTACATCCTTCACTTTCAACTCTAATAACCTTTGAAAGGATAGGGATATATGGTATATATATGGTGTATAATCTTTCGTCAGTGGTGAGCAATGCGTTGCCATGGTAACAGCTTTTTTTTTTAACCAAAAAACATACAAAAATATTGTGGATTCAGCTAACTTCCTTTAGTCTTTGAGCATTTAGCTAGAAATTTGGCACAAAAGACCACTGTGGTATGTAGATGTGTAAACGTAATCTTTCGTAAATGTCGATCAATGTGTTGCCATGGTAAAGGCATATTTTGAATGAAAATCATACAAATATATTGTGGATTCAGTTAACTCCCTCACTCTTTGAGTAATTGGCTTGACATTTGGCACATGCAACCACTTTAGCATATAGATGTGCAAACTTTATCTTTCATCAATGGTGAACAATGCGTTGCCATGGTAACAGCATCTTTTCACTAAAATGCATACAAAAATATTGTGGATTCATGTAACAACCTCAGTCTTTGAGCATTTAGCTTGAAATTTGGCACAACTGACCACTATGGTACGTAGATGTGCAAACTTAACCTTTCGTCATTGTTGATCATTGTGTTGCCATGGTAACAACATAGTTTGAATGAAAATCATACAAAAATATTTTGGATTCAGGTAACTCCCTCAGTCTTTGAGCATTTGGCTTGAAATTTGGCACATGCAACCATTGTAGTTCAGAAATATGCAAACTTCATATTTTATCATTGTTAAACAATGTGTTGCCATGGTAACGGTGCATTTTCAATGAAAACCATACAAACATTTCGATTCTCCTGTCTCTGTTTAGAGCATTTTGGCTTCAAATTTGGCACATGTTACCTCTACATTACCTAGATGAGCAAAAAATCTTTTGTCAGTGTTTAAAATGTGTTGCCATGGTAACAGTATATTTTGCATGAAAATGATACACTAATGTGAATTCAACTAAACCCCTCACCCTTTTAGCATTTGGCTTGAAATTTGGCACATATGACGGCTATGATATAGGGCCTATAGTTGTGCAAACTTCATTTTTTTCTTAATGTCCAACATTGTGTTGCCATGGTTACACAATTTTTAATAAAAACCATAGAAATCGTCAGTTTATTTATCTTGCTCACTCAGTTTTTGAGCACTTGATTTGAGAGGTGGAACAGTGCATTGCCATGGTAATTTTTTTCTTTATTAAAAAGTAAGAAAAAATAATCCTGGTTGAGCTAATTCCCTCAGTTGTGGTTGGGGGTATATTAATCACAATGAGTGATAGTTCTAGTTAAAAATTCAGATTGCATCACTTCGACATAGTGCTTTGTTACGAAATATGACATCAAAGTAATTAAGAAACTAGTGGTCCATCTCACTTGAACAGTCTCTTGAGATGGTTCCCTGTCATCAGTTGAGATGGATTCTTAAATATCAATAGATTAAGCAGGAATTTGTATATTCTTTGTCAAACATTTTGTCTACCAAAATGCAGTATGGAAATGTACTTATGTAAATCCATTTCAGACAATCGATATTCAAGGAATTTTAGAAATAAGTTTAGAATGATAGTTGTTATTTGAGCTTCTTAATGTTTTAAGGTGAATTTACTTCAGAGTTCACATAGTTCTTGATCCCTACTGTTGTATGTAATACAGTTTGGATCTAATTGTAAATTTTCCCTACGGAATAGTGGAAAAATTAGGAAAGTCTGGTAAGAAATAAGGAAATGTAACACGTTTTCAGAAAACATTTCTTGACTAGTCCGTATGAATATGCAAATACATGCAAGTGAAAAGTGTAAAAATATTTTGAAGGAATGACATACGGTGATCAATTCCCTCATTTGGACGTTCATAAAGACTGGACAAGATCTGTTTTCTGGAAATGTGTGAAATTGAAAAGAGGCATATCTTCCTTATTTCGTAGCTGATTTTCATAGTCTTTGCACCATTCTGTGTAGGGAAATTTCTTCTCTTTTCTAATTTGATTACACTAATTTTGGCCTTTACTTCCCTCTTGATTAAATTTATACTATGCATCATTCAAAAAAAAATCAAATAATTCTTTAAATTGCATGCATGGGACAAAGCGTGTAAATCTAAACGTCAAGTTAATGCAGGCTGTATTGTTTATTACACAGCATCATTTCTAAAATTTATGTTATTAGAATTCATATGTAATCTTATTTGTTCATAGTTTCCATCTTACGACTTAACGATGCTCACCAGGGAAAGAAATACATAAAATGAAAGTCTGAATCGAGTCGTATGGAGTCATCTTGCAAGTTAAAAAAAGTGAAAAAAGTAATCTATTTGGCAATGAAGGTTCCAGTCATCTAGTAACTTGTTTACAGAACACAGTGAAAGAAGCATCAGTAACATGAATGTGAAGATGTGACCATCTGAGACTATTGCAAAATATGCTCTGTTTTCATCATGTCGTATTTCATTTTTTCTGGAGCCTACATGTGTATGACAATCATCTCTATATTTTGTAACTTATCGATGTTTGTGAAAAATGCATCAGTTTGATTTTGATAAAATAAATAGACCTTTACATGTGAAGAAAGTGCATCAATTGGCTGTCATTTTCAGTAGTCTGAGTTTAAATCCATGATGGATTTATTTGAAATAAATCCAAGGAAGGCTTAATATAAGTCTTTCGTCGTTTAAATCCAAGCTGGATTTATTCTAAAAACAAGTCTAAGAAAGATTTAAATGTAATCTAATAAGACTTAAAAAATAAATCCTATAGACTTGAAATTTAAGTCGAACATAGACTTAAATTTTTAAGTCCTAGCTAAGACTTACTTTTAAGTCCTAAGGTTTTGTCTGTATTTACAGTCCGCTAGGACTTAAAGAAATAAATCCTTAGGACTTAAAAATAAATCCTAGAAATTAAGAGAGTATTCAGCTACGTTAAGCTGGTCTTCCATGGGGTCCAGTTGGATGTGAGGTGGGACCACTTCACCGGGTTAAACACCCTGCTCTTTGCGATGATTGAATGAAGCGGGATCTTTTACGTGCATGAGTTGTTACTCTCTTATACACGGGACCTCCATTTTATGTCCTATCCGAGGAACAGAGTGTTTTGCCTCTTGCTAGAGGGGACGGTATGCTTACACACAACATTGCTCAGTCCAGACTCGGTTTCGAACCCGGGCCCTTAGGATTGTGAGGCAGACGCGCTACCGACTGAGCCAACTCACCGCCCTCAAGCGTAGTGTCGGTCTCGTGGGCTATAGTTTTGCATAGAGTCGGTCTCGTGAGCCTTGTATGTGTATAGCAGAAGCGGATCTAGAGGGGGGGGGGGGGGGGGGTTGCAACCCCCCCCCCCCAAAAAAAAAAAAATAAATAAATAAATAATAATAATAATAATGATAATAATAATCCGGGGACCATTTTTTGTTTTATCTTATTTTTTTTTAACTTGTAATTTTATTTTTGGCAATGACCTCTACACCAAAAATAGTGGTGTTTTAGATGCAAGAAAACGCCATTTTCACACAGATTTTCAAAAATTATCCCTACTGTGGGAGGGGGAAACCCCCCTCCCACACCCCCCCCCCCCTTTATAAAAACTAGATCCGCCCCTGAATAGTGTCGAACTCGTGGGCTGTATAACTCGTGGGCTATAGTTTTGCATATAGTGTCGATCTCGTGAGCCTTGTATGTGTATAGTGTCAAACTAGTGGGCTGTATAACTCGTGGGCTTATTTTACTTGATGTTGGACTCGTGGGCTTTCAGTGTCGAACTCTTGGGATGTATAACCTATATTATACAGGGGCGTCACCAGCTTTTTTTCAAGGGGGGTGCGTTTTGACACTTAATGTTTACGAGATTTTTTTGGACAGACATTAATATAGGAAGCTCTCAATCCCTAGACTTTTACTGTTTTTTGAGGGAAACCAAGCGGGGAAAGGGCAACGGCGCGCCGGTAGTTCATCGGGGGGGGGGGGGGGGGGGGGGGGGGGAGGGTGTGGAAGTGCCGGAGAGGGTTGCATCCCTTATAAATGGATTATGGAATGACGGTGTGAAACGACAAATTACTGGCAGGGGCATGAGGGGAATGGCATAACGACTACATACGAGCGAGCGGAGCGAGCGAGCTTGGAAATTTTGACATTTTACAGTCCAAAAAACTGCCGTTTGTAGCCATATTTTTTTTTTGCTTTGTAAATTAGGGGGGCGCACCGAGCGCAACTGCTGGCAATTACTGGCAGCAATATCAGGTGAATGGCATGATAATTAAAAAAATGCGAGCGAGCAAAGAGAGCGAGCTTGGAAATTTTGACATTTTGCAGTCCCAAAACTGCCATTTGGAGCCATATTTTTTCGCTTTGGAAATAAAGGAGGGGTGGGGCGCAACGGGCGCAACTGCCGGTAATTACTGGCAGCAACATCAGGAGAATTGCATAACGACTACATACGAGCGAGCGAGCGAGCGAGCTTGAAAATTTTGACATTTTACAGTCCCAAAACTGCCGTTTGTAGCCATAATTTTTTGCTTTGTAAATTAAGGGGGGTCGCACCGAGCGCAACTGCTGGCAATTACTGGCAGCAATATCAGGTGAATGGCATAATGATTAAATGCGAGCGAGCAAAGAGAGTGAGCTTGGAAATTTTGACATTTTATAGTCCCAAAACTGCCATTTGGAGCCATATTTTTTCGCTTTGGAAATAAAGGAGGGGTGGGGGCGCAACGGGCGCAACTGCCGGTAATTACTGGCAGCAACATCAGGAGAACTGCATAACAACTAAATGCGAGCGAGCGAGCTTAAAAATTTTGACATTATTTTTACAGTCCCAAAACTGCCGTTTGTAGCCGTATTTTTTTTTGCTTTGGAAATTAAGGGGCGCACCAGGCGCAACTGCTGGCAATTACTGGCAGCAACATCTGGTGAATGGCATAACAATTAAATGCGAGCGAGCGAAGAGAGCGAGCTTGAAAATTTTGACATTTTACAGTCCCAAAACTGCCATTTGGAGGCATATTTTTTCGCTTTGGAAATAAAGGAGGTGGGGGGGGGGGGAGGTTCACCGGGCGCAACTGCCGGCAATTACTGGCAGCAACATCAGGAGAATTGGGTAACAATTAAATGCGAGCGAGCGAGCTTGAAAATTTGACATTTTACGGTAAAAAACAAACTGCCGTTTGTAGGTTTTCTTCGCTTTAGAATTTAAGGGGGCCCATCGGGCGTAACTGCTGGCAAATACTGGCAGCAATATCAGGAGAGCATAATGATTACATTCGAGCGAGCAGAACGAACGAGCTTGAAAATTTTACATTTTACAGTCCCAAAACTGCCGTTCTTTTCTTAGCCATATTTTTTCGCTTTGGAAATTAAGGGGGAAGGGCACCGGGCGGAACTGCTGGCAATTACTGGCAGCAACATCAGGTGAATTGCATAACGATTAAATGCGAGCGAGCGAAGAGAGCGAGCTTGAAAATTTTACATTTTACAGTCCAAAAACTGCCGTTCTTAGCCACATTTTTTCGCTTTGGAAATTAAGGGGGGCGCACCGGGCGCAACGGCAGGCAATTACTGGTAGGCTATGTAGCAACATCAGAAGAATGGCATAAAGATTAAATGCGAGCGAACGGAGTGAGCGAGCTTGAAAATTTTGACATTCAGTCCCCAAATTGCCGTTTGTAGCTATAATTTTTCGCTTTGGAAATTAAGGGGGGGCGCACCAGGCGCAACTGCCGGCAATTACTGGCAGCAACTTCAGGAGAATGACATTACGACTAAATGCGAGCGAGAGGAGCGAGCGAGCTTGAAAATGTTGACATTTTACTGTCCAAAAACTGCCGTTTGAAGCTATATTATCATTTTTTTCGCTTTGGAAATTAAAGGGGGGGGGGGGGCGGACGCCCGGTGCGCCCGGTGCGCCCCTCCCCCTGGATCCGCCACTGGTAGTCAAGGGTGTGGGTTTATGTTCATGACTGGGGGAGGTATGACCAGCGAGGTGGCGTCGAAGTGACCAAGCGGGGAAAGGATATCCAAAATCTGCACTTTAGAGCATCCCCTAAACTAATTGTGCGTGTTTGTTTGTGTGTGTGTATTATATGTACATGGAAAAGTTAGGAATTAGCCCAGGTCAAGTCTTTTTATTGGCAATGCAAGACATTTTTACATATATAGACTAGTATGTAAAGCAACACTGCAAAAGCAGTGATCTAGCTTTGATATAACGAAGCGTAAGGTACAAAGGTGCTGTACATTCTACATCACATTGCGCAACATTGTAGCGACTCTTCGTTCGGATGTACTGAGTACACTGCGCACATCCTGCTTATATGCAGAATGCCAACCAGGAATCACGCTGAATCACAATCTTTTGTCGGGTCCGGGCTTTTTGAACAATGTTTCACACTATATACCTATCTAATTATGGTTAAAAGAAATCATAGAAAAATATCTTATTTCTTGATCACCCTTTCATTCAAAAGCAGTTTACTAACACTTGAATTACTATTTCGGTATAAGTCTTTTTTTTTGACCAGCGGATTATGAGGGGGCGCACCCCCCCCCCCCCCGTAGTTACGCCACTGCTTTTGGGTGAAATAATTGGACAGATTTCTTAAATTCTAACAAAAAAGCAAGACAATCTTTTCATCGCGGGAATTATGATCATGTGGGGTGGGGCAAATGGTGCGCTTGCCTTCCAATATTTTTATGGGGGCAACATTTTTGTTTTATTTCAAAAGCACGAAAATTTCTCATTTCGGGAATTATTAATTATGGGGGGGGGGGGGGCAAAATTAGAATATGCTTGCCCCTCCAATATTTTATGGGGGTAACTTTGTTTTTCGGTCCAAAAAAAAAAGATAAGAAAATCTTCTCGTCTCTGGAATTATGGAGGGGGGGGGGGGGACGGGCAAAATAATATGCTTGCCCCTCCATTTTTTTCATCTTTTTTTAATGAGGCTAAGGCTCGCTCTTGGGCTGGCAATATGGATTGGTCAGAAGTAATGTACATAGACCCTACTATAAGTAGCACACGTACATGCAAACGTGTATAAGTGCTCGGTATCGTAGGGATGTACAGTACGGTCGATAAATAGTAAACACTGTAGAATACTAATAGATATGTATAAAATCAGTGCTGCCAGAACCAGGGGTGCGAATTGATTTTTTTTTTTTTTTGTGTGTGTGTGTGTGTGTGTGTCCCTGGTGCAAAATATTAAAAAAAAAAAATAGAAAAGAGTAATTATTTAGCGTCCGGCGTTGAGGTCGCTCGCAGACTGATTTTTTTTTTTTTTTTTTTTTTAAGGATCTGAAGGGGGGTGCGTTCGCACCCAACGCACCCCCCCTGGTGACGCCCATGTTATAGTGGGCTGTATGACTTTTGAGCTGTATGACTCGTCGGCTGTATCTTGTGAGCTGTACATGAGTTGTTGGCTGTAGACTCATTGGTGTAGGTCTCGTGACGTGCACCCATCCAAATGTCAAAGTCGTAGACACGGATCTCTCCCGAGTGGACCACCCCAGATCAGATCCGGGGTGGTCCGGGGTGATCCGGGATGCCATGTGACTGATGGGGCGCAGTACTGGTTGAGGTGACGGTTCAGCTTTTAAAGGGACTGTAGGGTTGAGTTGAGGATTTAGCTTTGAGAGAGTTTTGCGAGATATTCAGTTAGAAAATACTCTATGAAATGCTAAAGAGCATGCAATTTGAAGGGGAATTGATATTTCATTAGTTTTGAAGCGACTGAGATATTCAAAAATAAGGTAAAACAAAGAAATTCTAATGAAGTCTTGGCTTAACACCTTGTCGCATTTTATTAGTAATGCTTTTATTTTTGGATATCTCATCTCAGCCATTTCAAGACCAATTTTCATCAAATAAACTTTGAATTCCTGTTATGAAATGCATGTTCTTTCATATTTCATAAGATGTTTCTCATTATCTCACAAACGCACACATACATACATGATACACACACAAACACACACGCACACGCAAAGTTGTAAACCTGCATGGATCCCTATCTGAGCCAAAACTATAGTTCCTACCATCCCTATTAAACGTTTTGCGAGATAACCATCTTACAAAGAACATACAATATTCTAAGGGGAATTGAAAGTTTGTTGATGAAAATCGGTTTTGAAATGACTAAGATAATCAAAAACAAGGCAAACCAAAAAGATCTTAAGAAAACTCATGGCCTTTCACATTTTATGAGGATCGCTTTCCTTTTTTTTAGATTGCCTATATATCTCAAAACTAAACTGTGAAATTCTCTAAGATTTGATGTTCTTTCATATTTCAGAAGTTTCTCGTTATCTCATCAAACACACACATTGTTGGAAATCTGCAGCCCCATCTATACCAAAATTGCATAATCCCGGTAAAAAGAGGATACTCTTTTGTTCTGAATTTTGTAACTAAAAAAAAAATGATAGGGCCTGGTATCTTGATCTGATCTGGATGATTCACACTACGTGTATGTATTCTTGTACGCTGAAAAACTCTCGACTTGACGTCACGTGTGTTACCAAAATTAATTAACAACGCGCATGCGCACGCTTATCGCATTTTCATCGTGCATCGTTTATCATCCGTCGTTTTCTCTTCGCAGATTCGATACCGATCACTGGTAGGAGATTGCCACGCTCGATCACGAAGGGCAATCGACAACAAACGATAGCCGCTCAACGGCGTACCTCCTTGTTCATACACTCTACACACTAGAATCGTAAAACGTGAGTACTATCGGTCTATACTATCGCCATATCGATCTCTTTCTGCAGCGTGAAGGCGGCGCCATATTTGCAGGGAACTACTGAGACCCTCTGGATATCATCTTAGCAATAATTAAGTAACGGCCATGAGCTGGAAGTCGGCAGGAACGGGTGCTAACAGCGTTCCACTAGGAACGTTGCACCCGGTTTTCTCAGGTGGAGTAAAACCATCTGGAAATGACTCGATGTTGAATGCCGCTCGTGAAGCGGCTGCGAGAGTCACCGCTAACATATTGAAACGTGACCACACTGGCATGACCCCCGGTAGCTCTGCGGGCGTACCTGCACCAACCGCTGCCCACCATCCACTGCCTGGGCATGGGCGATCAGGACTGGAGCGTAAGTCAACTTGTTCACATGTAATCACCTGTCTTGTTGGACCTCTAACGATAAGAACGACAAATTCATATTCTCAAAGTATTAGGTTTTCACTACACTTCATTCTCATCGACCTTTTAGACTTTGTGGTTTCTAAAGTCTAGTTCTTCTAACACAAGTTCTACTAACTGTTAGAGTTCTACTGTACCGTAGTTATGGGTAAACTCGGCCTAGCGGGTAAAGTCGGCCGCCAGCGCGCACAGTACAATTTTATGTACTGTGCGCGCTGGCGGCCGACTTTACCCACTAGGCCGAGTTTACCCATAACTACGGTACTGTCTTCTCGTGACGTTGACCGAAAGATCGGTCTGTACAGACCTGTATTTAACTGCGACCAGCAGCCCCATACGCATACTGCCATAGCATAATGGGGCTGCGGACTGTGTAGCATTCAGAATCATGACAGGGTAGTATCGCGGATAAATACAGGGATGCCAAGTTCGAAAAATTCTTCATGAGTGAGTGTTGACTCAGAGTTTCATGACTCAACGTCTCAGCGCGCTCATGTGTGCGTGAGCGAGGCCGAGGGTGTGCACGTGTGGGAGGGGTTAGTACGGAGCTTTTTCAATTTTTACATGTGGGTCCTAGCTCTTAAAAATGGTGCGATCAGGCGCAACTTAGGTGACTAGTCTATTTTTTTTAACTTATTTTGAAAGACAAAAGGGAAATATACCTGCAATTGCAACAAAATCACCTCCCGTCCGGTCCCGGGCCAATCGGATGCTAGGACTAGTCAGCAGAAACCTACGAAAGACCTCACAACAGGATCCACCAACAAGCATATTCTCCCTAGCCCTGAGTCTCTCTGGAGACCGCGCCTTGCGGTGCGGTCCTGGGGGCTACCCCGCATCTGAGCTGAAGCAAAAATCACGAATAAATCCCTATTGCCACATGCGGCGACTTCACAAATAAAACTTGGCTAAATTTCTATCATAAACCCAGAACAGACAGGGAGGAGGGAGATCGTGAATAAGAGTTTGAGTCTCATTTGGGAAGAGAGAATGGAACAGCACCCTCTGCCGCCGTTTCACACTGGAAGGCAAAAAACATCTTTGAAGGACTCTCGTCAGTATTGTTGACGACTTCTGCTCTTGTTGTGGTGTGTGTAAAATGAGTTGTAATTAAAGGCAGTGAGCTGTCGAGAATTGCAGTAAAAAAAAAAAAATAAATAAATAAATAAATTAAAAAAAATAATAATAAACCCAGTGACAATGAAAAATGAAATATATATTATTTTATTACCCAGTCGACTTGGTTCTTCTCACCAATTTATCTGAAAACTGCAAAATTTTCCACATTTTTTTGGAGTAAGTGGCCTGCCCTAGTGAAGAATCTTGCTGCCATTTTGAATGTGTATCCATTAGTACGCATCTACGCATCTGTGAACAATGACGTCAACGTTACGGATGCTCAAGGATATGATGCATCATCGCACGGTGCATATAGGTGAAATGAATGTGCATCATGTAGCGAGCAATACAGTTGTCAATGCACTGCACTGAATGCATGCTATGAGCATGTGCAAGTGATTGTGAGTTTTAGTGAGCATCAGTGAGCTGAAGATATTTGCCTTATAAGACAACATTTTCTACATCATAAGCAATGAATTGCATCAAACAGTCAGCGATTGGAATCATTTAGGTTTAATCAACCCATGTAAGTATTCCTAGTAGTTTTTGTTGAAAAATTAAAGAAATAAAGCGCCGCAACGGCACCCGTCTTGTACAACTTCAAGATTTTAATGCAAAAACGGCGCAGCCGCCACACTTCGTGCAGCGGCTGTCGCAGTTAACTTCTCTCTAGTGAGACCACACCTAGAATACTGTAGCTCAGTCTGGAACCCACATACAAACAAACACATTTCTCAAATAGAAGCCATCCAAAGGCGAGCAGCAAGATTCACCCTCCAGAGGTATTACCGTCCAGACAGTGTCTCTGCCATGATTGAACAGCTTAAATGGGAAAGTCTGGAGAGGAGAAGAAATGCTGCTAGCCTCTTCCTCATGTACAAAATGCAGCACAACATGGCAGCCATCAATGCACAGCACTACACATCACCCATGATTGTTAGCAACACACGACAGTACCATCCAAACAAGTTGCTGGCAATTCCTACCCGGACCCAACTCTATTGGAACTCATTTTTTCAACGCACCGTAACTGCTTGGAATGGGCTTCCTAAAAACGCCCTTGAAGCCGCTTCATTGGAGTCCTTCAAGGGAGCTCTTCCACTCAGCATCTGGACTGAGGAACTGGATTTTTACTCGCACCATATATTTTTAATGCACCAACAAGCATGCACTGCAAATGAGCACCTACAGTAAGTTCAACTCCTTAGCACTGCATCCTGACTTATGGATCCTGCTGAGTATCTTCGTAGAAGTAGAAGTATCACTTTAATCCTTTGAGCTATGCTCATTGTTAATAGGCCCAAGTTGCAGATTTCACCCAATGCGTGAGAAAAATGGGTGCCATGCGTGAGATCGTGAGACGGACCCTAAATGCTTGAGTCTCACGCAGAATGCATGAGACTTGGTAGCTCTGTAAATATCAACTTAAAATCAAAAAATTTCTTCAATTTGAAGACTTACCCGTGAAGTTGAAGTATTGACAACAGGAAGCGTGCAACATTTGCATTAGTTCTGCCAATCTAACACTGTTCGAATTGATGACTTAATGTGACTCGGTCAAGAGGAACCTGGGAGAGCTACACTGAATTGACGGCCAGCGCATGCGCACACAGACATCGTATCCAGTCAGTGGATTTGAAATTTGTGCACGTGTCATGTGTGCGCATGCGCTGGCCATCAATTCAGTGTAGCTCTCCCAGGTTCCTCTTGACCGAGTCACATTAATTAAGTCATCAATTCGAACAGAAAGGGACTATTGACAGAACCAAACGTTACATGCTTCCTGTTTTCAATACCTCAACTTCACTGGTAAGTCTTCAAATTGAAGAAATTTTTCGATTTTAAGTTGATATTTATCCGCGATATTACCCTATCATGATCCTGAATGCTACAGTCCGCAGCCCCATTACGCTATGCGTATGGGGCTGGTCGCAGTGAGGTCTGTATCTGGTCGGACATCGGGGATTGATGTTCCGCGGAGACTGCTTCTGGCTTCACTTTAACAGTTACTGAGTTAGGGTAAAACTCCACACAGTTTTCGCATTTCGGCTGGCCTCCAGAATCCAGACACATAAGACATATCACATGCGACTTTATATCACAAGCCAGCAAATTCTATTGTGACAACACACACATATCACATCATTTCACATTTTTGTCTGCAATTTCCGGTATCGAACAGTTAATTTGTGGTTCCATTGGATTGGAATCTTCAGCATTTTTCCAGTATGTACATGTAAATGGATTTCATAGAATTCCAGTGACGAAATGTAATTCAAATATGCATAAATATTAACTATGGCGAGGTGCGGGTCACCCAAGTGTACCCAGTAGCATGTTTTCAATCATACAATTTGTAGGCTGCCTACTACAGATGTAGTGTCTACAATGTACATGTACCACTACCAGTATTTGAATTCGCATTAGGCCAGTTAATGCTCATTTTCCTTGAAATTACAGAAAAATTCAAGGATCTTCTTCCCTTTATACTTTGTAGGTCATCTTACATCAGCTTCTGACGATGGTGGTGTTCCTCAAAACAAGCACACATAAACATACATTGTATTGTGAAATTCATCATTTGTAACAGGCCCCAAAGCAAAGCCCTTTGAAGATTACAAGAAGTTCAAGCAGAAAGAAAGGGTCCATGTACTCATTAGACTGTCAGTTTTAGACATTATTGGTGTGGTTCATGAGATACAGGTCCAATTTTTGCTCCTGGTTTTCTACAGCACTGATGCCCTCATCAAGCTGGCCCCCTCAGTCACAGCAAGACTTAAAGCGTCGTAAGCGCAGCCGCTGGGGTGGGGAAGAGACGAAGGCGGCCCCTGGTGTAGCCACAGTCATCCCTTCAGGCCTGTCCAAGGAACAAGAGACACAGGTTTTGTGTAAGTTTCCCCCCCCCCCCCAACTCACTTTGTGCAAATCACCCTAAAAGGATAGCACTCTTTGTATGCTTTGTATGACTTGAGTAATGCGTGTGTACTTTGCATGCTGCTGAATTATATCTGCCTGTTTGGTTTTATGCCCTCATTTTCAAGTTTTATTTATGTTTCATTCTGAAAGTGTGTGCTAGTACGCAATAACCCTTTTAATAATCATAGTACTTTTTCTCCTGATCAGTGAGTTTGTTACAGCACTTCTCACTGCTGGACTGGCATCATGTATGGACAGTTGTGATATGATGACATTCTATTTTCCATCCCCTTTTTGACCTCTTTCATTGTCATTGTCAAACTACAAAAACTATGCTTTTATGATGCTGAAAAGGTGAGTATGCTCGTTTCAAAATAGGATCTTGTATACTTTGTAGGATTGTGAAACAGTCTTTCACCTTCTAAAGCTACTGTATGCATCTCCTTTAAAAGCAAGAAGAAAGAATGTTGACCTTTCTGCATCTTCAATCGATTGATTTCCTGTGTACATGTACCAACAAATGTACACGATTAAATGTTGTCCTAATTTTTTTTCAATTTTTTTCAGCAGTGTTGTCCAGTTGAAATAAAGAAAAAAAAAATCAAAATACATGTCTTAAGCTGAAAAGTTACCGCAGAAATAAATTAGTGCAATACAGATTTCAAGATGCACTCAATGTCATCTGCATTGTGTGATTTGCCGAATGGAGATCTATCCCATTTAACTTCACTTCACTTTTACTCCAGTTAGATTTCAATAAGGATTCAATGTATAATTGAAACAGGAGTGAAAGTACTTGTACAATGATACAAAAGTGTACATACTGTACAACATTAATTACATGAAATATACAAATTGTATAATTGTATTCGAATGTGTTACATTTGCATACTGTAGCATTTGTGAATGATTCATTTTACAGCACTATTCAATATAGATTGCTCAAATTAGTACCAAAGTATGAGCAGTTTCAACCCAGTATCTTGTGGTTAGCTACTATCTTGTTTCCATGCACTCTAATTATGAATTCACATCAAAATATTTACATGCTTCCCTTAATTTTTTTTTTTTGTTTCATTTTTGTATCAGTGCAAATTGTTATTAAATTTATTGCAGTCTGCAAGTATGTTTTTACATACTGTTTTTACAGTTGTGAACTATCATATTTTGATGAAATATATCTTCATTAATGTTGTTTATATGCTGAATGCATAAATAGCATAAATTTGTTGACATACAGTAGAGTAATTTCCATACTCACTGTTGATTGACTGCTTGATACCCTTTTCACATTTAACAATTATCAATTTTGATTATTCTGTTTTGTACATGTTCATTTTTTTATGTCGTGTATAATGTCAGTGCTTATTTCTTTACACAGTTACTCACACAAAAAGTAAACAAAATCAGCTGCTGTTCTACTCCTTTCCTTTTTGTTTTGAGGATGTGCATTTCCTCATGCATCAAAGCTTTTCTGTGTATTTTCCCTTTATATTGTGTCATTTTTGAGCATCAATAACATGTATACATACATTGTATTTTAGTGTAGTATGTACAAATTATGACACTGATATGTCCATTGTACACATTGTACTTGTAAGTATACAAAAACTTATTTCCCCTCCTTCAGTCAGTCCGGTGGTCAGAAGGCTAGTACTTGTTCATTGCACATTGCTTATTGCATCATTGGAACTGTCCTCTAATCTTACTTTAGGTTGACATCTGAAGGGATATCTTTAATTCCCGTCAGACTGCATTATCTTATTTTTATGTTATTAATGCACTCTCCCTTATTGTCTTCCATGAGCATTTTCATCTTTAAGAAGTGTTCACTTACAGTGTTGTTTGGTCTTGGGAAAGCACAAGCAGACAATTGCATTAACAAAAGTTGTTTAAAAATTACCTGGAGCTGCCAGCTAGTATGTTTTACAATACTTCATTTGTGGTTTTTGTTTATCATATACGTACTCTACATTATTTTCTTCTGAAATTGGATTTAGCATGCTTTCTTTGTGCAGTTTTTTCCTCATTTTTCAATTGAAAGTACATTTTTACTGTGACAGAATATCTTTTTGTTTTTTGTTTTTCTCTAGAGTTTTGCAGTCATGTACAATGTTTATCACTTATTACAACCTACAAAGTGTACCATTGATTCGTAGTATTAGTAGTCTAGTGTTAACATTCAGACTGTAGTATTTTTCGTGGGGTCGTTGGGCTGGGTCACTAATTCTAAACCCTTGACCACTTTGATGCATATTTAAATATAGAATGATCATACACATACTTTGGGCAGCTTCAAGTTGTCTTTGGTTAATAAAACATTTCAGGCTCTGAGGCTCATGCTAATGATATGAGAAATTATGATTAACCTTTATTTGTGCAAATTTTGTTTACATCTACAGGGAAATACCCTACATTATAGTGCTTCGTGCAATTGACTTCATCACTCTGTGAGACGTGATTTTTTTATTTTTTTATTTTTTTGTATGTTTGATCTATGACAACCTTTCTTGTCTCCTTTCTAACCACAATTTACCCTCTACAGTGCACCTGCAAATAGAAGAGTTGAGCCGAAAACTGAGGACCGGAGAGCTTGGAATTCCACCCAATGTGGAGGATAGGTTTGTCTAGCTTGGATAAGCAAAAACTTTTCATCCATTTGCTTTTTATCTCCCTTTCCTTCTCAAAATCCTCTGTTCTAATGGAAAGATGCATTTATTCATAGATGTGCATTTTCCTTGGTATGATATGTGAATAATGATCATGTGTTTGATGTCCTTCAAGTGACAACAAAAATCTCTGTTGTTACAGTAATTGAATCATTCATAATGACCGTGCATGAACTGCTTCTTTAAAAAGAAGAGGTGCAGATGCAGGTGGCATATGAGAAGACGTGGATTCAGATCTCTTGGTTTGGCAATAGTGGTACCAGCATCTTATCTTGGAAGTTGTGAACAGCCCCAAGAGTGGTACCCTCCCCTGCAAAATCATGAAAACAGGGAAGGAGAAGTGAGAAGTTGCCAATGATCAGATTATTTCAGGACTTACATGTACTATAAACATGAAATATTATATTTGTGTATATCGCAACATTCAACCACTTATGCAGTGTGCCATTTTCATGTTATTTCAAGAGTTTTTTTATTTAATTTACAAGAGATCTACATTGATATATATCTGCAAGTTCAACCCTTAAAGTGAGCAAGAAACTTGAAAATGGTGTTTCTCATCTAGCTTTGGAGATCTAATTCAAAGATTCACATACAGACACCTGTTTCGATGGTTTGCAGCGAGGACTACCACTCTGGAGTTTGATTCAGAATTTGACTAATGCATGTTTTTTGATAAAAGAAATTTTGTTGTGGCTACACCATGTCATACAGTCTGACATATGTGTATCAACCAGACTACACTGTTTATGCACATTGATGTGTGGTTGTAGATTTTTCAATCATTTTTATTGGAATAGCTTGATTTGAGGAAAGCATATTCATTGCACCTCCCTAGAGATATCACTCTTTTGGGGTAGAAAACTTTACCATCAAATCTTGTGATGGAAAAACTACACAGGTATCAGCTTTGATCTGAAATTTAGAATATGGTATGACAGTGATAGCATTCTAAGGTATGTGTAAATGAGTTGAGATTGAATGAAACATTTCCCATTCCTTTTTACTCTAGAGACTTGATTGTCATGGCCAGAACATAAATTGTATATATTTATCTTCAAGTCTTGAACATTTGCTTCTTACTGATGAGTCTGTATCACTGAACCATATCTACATGTATGGTGTGAGTACCGATAGTAATAGATCTTCACCAAAAGATGAATCTATCTTGTTCCAATATGCTGAGTCCTTGAGGAACAAGAGGATTTGTGTCAAACTTGGTCCTTGGGATTTTCACTTCAATTTCTTCAACCATCATCATGATGTGATATTTGATAGAATTTAGAATTGAAGTGAACAAAAAGAAACTCATTGCTAACAGCTTGTGATTCCTTATTTTTCTTTCTTAATTACTCTGTGAATAAACCACAATTCTAACAGTGATGCAGTCTTTTGCAGGGACCAGACACTGAAGTGGTCTCGTTCACAATAGTAGAAATTGTTTTTCTTTCGTTATTTTTGTGTGGTTACATATTAATTACAGACTTGTGTTCCCACATTCCAAAGCAACTCTAAATATCTGTTATGTTCAAACGGTGTCAGGGATAAACTATAATTTTGAGGATAAGCTTGTAGTTAAGTATGGGGGCCAAGTGTTGCATGGGCTCTTTCGTCACAAATCGTTGTTTTAGTCAATGAAATATAAAACAGTTTCAGTGACGAAATTACCAATTTCATGATGAAAGAGACCATGTGACACCTTAGACTAGTGCCCTGTACTTCGCTACAAGCTTATCCTCAAAGTTTGCTTAAATCCTTGAAGTTGAGGATCATTGTCTCAATGTAACTTATACTGTATAAGCTGTTATTTTTGCGTACACATATTTTCGCAAATGAGGAGGTGATGGATTTTTTTGTGAAAAGTTGTTTTCGCCAATTGACATGGAAGCTGTCGTGAGTGCACTATGACACCAGCGCATGGGCGACACTTTCGTGTATTGTTAAATTTGCGGTCCATCAGTGATTCACAAAATTCACAAAAAAAATTAACCCTAACGAAAATAAGAGCTTATACAGTATTGAAAAAGAAATAATTGTATGAGTATTTCGTTCCAACACTAATCATGTGCTGCAGCCTCATTGTGATAACCATTTGATTCTAAGATTATTTTATTTGTTATCTGTTAGTATCTGAATGCAGTAAAGTTGGAAATGTGCTGTGTTGGAATATTGAATACTCATTACATGTACAGTGTGATAATTCAACAGGAGCTAGCAGTGCAGCGGGTCTCTAATGTGATTTTTAGTGCTACTCTGTGTGTAAGTTAATGACGTTATCAGAGAGGTTGTTTTAGTGCTTTAATTGAAAGGCATAGTCTTTGAATACAAGATATGAGACATACAGCGTTTAAAACATGAGTGGAGAAGTTGGTTAATAGTGCAGAGCTGTACACTATGACAAGAGAGTGATGTGGTATTGAGGGAGAAGAGATCCACTGATCACAAGGGTCAGAATGGTGCTGTAATTAAAATCATAATTTTTCAGCAGATTGTATACATGTAGAAAGTTTTTAAATGCTGCATTTACATGCTAGGGAGCACCGATCAACTGTAGGTTTTAACAAATTTTGGTGCTCTTTTGAGTGACATGCTTATGCCCTATACCATTGTATCACAGAGTTTGTACAATACCTACATTGTATCTCTGTGATACCTAGTTGTGTTTGAGCCACTTTTGTTGGCCCAGTATGAATCAAATCAAAAGTTCTGACTGTTCTGTATTGGTTAAGTTTACCTTTCAATTTCCTTGCACCTTTCTGATTCTTTTTGGTGGATCTGTAGTGTTGAAGCTGTGAAATGAAGTTTAATGATAAATACATCCTTTGTATTTCTTGGCATTATGATAGGTGTATTTGCTCTGCTTCATTTTCTTTGTGAAATGGTTTTAACAGTAAACAAGAAAGAATT
Source organism: Diadema antillarum (assembly GCF_040938485.1). Classification (NCBI taxonomy): domain Eukaryota; kingdom Metazoa; phylum Echinodermata; class Echinoidea; order Diadematoida; family Diadematidae; genus Diadema; species Diadema antillarum. The sequence continues at coordinate 558,324 of NW_027271112.1, forward strand.
TCTTCCATATATCAGTCAGCTTGCCAGCACTCACTCACCAGTGATTACATGCATCTTTGTTCTAAAGCTGGAACCTGTTTTCTGCACAATGCCTTCACCACAGAGCAGGCAGCATCAGGACATGTGTATGATTCCATGCACAGTTATGATATGTTAGACAGTTACCACAATATTTCTTCCAAATTTCAAGTAAATCTTAACCAAAATTGCTTCCTCTTTCCCCCTAAATCTTAACCACACCTCTCTTGCTCTCATTTTCATGTTTTATGCCATGAAAGTGTTGTCTTGTTTTTTCCTGCGCTAACCTTTACACAATCATTTTCTATTTCATTTTTACTCAAAATTGATGGCAGGCTGAGAATCAGTGTGTCATTGGTTCTAGCTTATTTATTGGCTTTATTAATATACACTGACAAACCAGGAAATGGGATTTGTCAGTAGGTGGAAAATAACATGACCTCTGACCTCTCTCACAGCAGACATGATGAGGAGTTGATAGCAACCTACACTTGTTGTACATCACCCAAGCTGTTGTTTGACATGTTCTACAGTAGTGTACAAGTCACATGAATGTTTGAAGTGCATGATTATCTGTTGTAACCTTTCAGCATTCAAGCAAATCATTTCTCCCTATGCTTTATGATTAACGTATTAAAGGTACATACAACATGTACTTTTTGCAGGTGAAAAGGATGTTACACAATGATTTGTATAATTTGATATTAATTTCAGTTCATCTACTTGTATACATGCTCTTGAAATTGGGAGAAAAAAAATCATATCTTTGTTTCTTTTCAGAAGCAACTCCAAGAAAATGTTGCATTATAAGTGCCAGTGTATCTACAGCCTCTGTTACATTACACAAGAGAGAATTTTACTTGTAATCATAGGCCAAGGAATATGTAGGTTTTGAATGCCTATTTATGCATTGTACTCATTCATTCATTTATTTGGCAAAATATAAAACATGCAAATTATGACAGAAGGGCAGTAATATTACGACGAGGACTCTGGAGAAGCAACATGTTCTTGTAAATTGGAGCCCTTATTCTAACAGGAAGAAAAAAAAAATGCATTTCAACAATGACATGTTGAGATATATCGCAATTCATTTTATACTGTAATCCAGTTTGGAGTTAGCACATTTGCACTTTGGTAGAAACTAGAAATAGCATTTGTGTTTTCTCAGTTGGTGAGTTACTTCACATGTTTCCTGTAATGCATATTAAAAGCTTGCCCGACATTTAACAATTTATGAAATTCATCAATCCTGTTCAAACAAATTATGACATTGCATTGACCTACATGTGTAGGTGACCAGAATGGTCCATAAGTTAACACTTTGGGAGGCACCCATTTCATTATTTTGTATTGAATGTATCACCAAACTTTTTTTTTTCAATATTATTACTAAATACCACACACTATCAGGTGTATGTGCTGGCAAGCACCATTTGTAGGAAGTACGGATACTGTATAACAAATGCTTATCTCAGTGAATTTAAAAACCAATATTCCTGTTGGTACAAATGACCCTTTTCTGCTAATGTGCAAAGTGGAACTCCAAATGGGCTTATTTAAAGGTGTAACATTTGGAATTTTTAGGACAGGGTACTACTCAGAATTTAGAGGGACAATGCATAAGTGAACTACATGTTATGCCTCTTCATCTTGCCAGAGAAGAAACCTGTGTTGGAATATTTGACCTTATTCTGGATCTGAGAAGACTTGTGCCGCCTGTGTAGCGTACATGTAAAGTCCAAAACAAGAAATTAAGATGTTTTGAGTTCCAATTCTAAAGACATTTAATGTGTAAAGGATGTACAGCTATACACATGTTGTAAGATTATGTTAACTCACAAACTATTATTGGAAAATATGTTGATATTTCCATAGTAGAATGGCATGTCAGGGATGTAAAGTTATTTCTCTTTCCAGTGTGCATTCCCCCCCCCCCCCTCCCCTCAAAAAAAAAAAAAAAAAAAAAAAAGATTGTTTAGATCACTTTAATGACAGACAACTTTGCCCCCAAATTACATCAAATAAACGTTCAGGCCATTCAGGTGAACAACAGATTTTCAATGAAGATTGACCTTCATATTGTATGGTAGTACATTTTGATGTCAGTCCACTATTACATTGCCCCAAAATTTTTATTTTGGGAGAAATTCTACTAGATTGTTTGCTTGAAGTAATTTTGGGGCAAAATTATCTCATTAAAGTGTTCGAAACGATCATTTGGGCGGTAATGTACAATGGTAACAGAAAATAATCCAACATCCCTGAAATGCACCCTTTTACTGTGAAAATACCATACATATTTATCATTATCGTAACAAGATGTACTTGTGATGATGATGAAAAGTTCACATTTTTGACTTCCTGACAAAATCACTGCCATCTGATTTAACATCTTAACCCGTTTAGGATGTGTCCCAATATTCGGGCAAGTGTCTATGGGAAATGTGTGTTGTAGCAAAATGGGCCTGTCCTCAATGGGTTAAAAGACACGCAATAACAGTGGTTTATGCTACTGTATCAGGTCTCGTATGACTATATCTGTGATTTGCGAGGTTTTACAGCACTCTTACATCAAGAGGTTGCAATTACAGAGATTGTCTGACAGTTCTTCAGTTTTGCTGTTAGGGCTCAATTTTGCCATTGTAACTTAATGTGAGGAGCCCTCTTTTGAAATTTAGCATCTGAAAAGTATAGCACCTGAAGCTCATACAATTGACATGTGGAAAAATATACTGACATGCAGATGTAAGAAGACGCCACCTTTAACAAGGCATGGTGCAGAGTGCAAATCTTTCGTGAAGCAAGGATTCAGACTTAAAGCAGTTTGGTTGTGTATTCTAAGCCCATTGTGTTGTACAGTTGTATGTGCAAATCTAGCCACAGAACTGGTTATTCATAATTTCAGAGGTTTTCAGAAGTGGGCTCCTGCCATTAAGAAATGTTTTAACAATTGTCACTTTCTCTTTGATCATGAAGCTTTTTCACTCTAAAAGTGTACATGTGTACATTACATTTGTTGAGCACTTTTTTGTTGGGCAGTACATTGAGTTTGTCATTTCCTTTTCAAATACCATGATTTTTTTATCAGTTTATAATATGTGAAGGTATCAAGGGCCAATTGCTTTAATAGTTAGTCAGTGTCACCTAAAATAAACTCTCTAGGAATGTCATTTTTATCTGTTTATTTTTATCGTAAATCTACTTTTTTTATACATAATTGACCCACTTACATTTAAAATGTATGTGTTGAGCTCTTGTCCCGTGATTTCTTTATTCATATTCTCTTTTTTTTTTTCCATTCCTTACCTGGTCAGTCCCTTCCATTTTGAAAATACACTTTCATACTAATAAAGACCCGAGTTTCATTGATACTTGCTTCTGATGAAAAGTGATTATACAGACTAGAATGTTTACTTTAGTAAAAATCTCCCTTTTATATGTTTCATGCATAGATTTCAAATGAACAACCAGTGTACAATGCACTTTATTGATTTGATGACCAGTATGCTTCCAAAGCATGGTGCAACTGTATCTAGTTTTGTGCTAGTGAATTCAGCAGCGTTCAGATTTGTACCAAGTTTGACTGCCATATAGTTTTGACCCATCAAGTCCTGGGGAAAATGTTGATGCAGAAATTTTCACTTTGTTCTCATTGAATTGGTAAATCTGAATTTTACTGTGTATCCTAGCCTGGAGAAGATTAGATGGAACTGATAAAATTTAATGAATAAATGCAAACCTAGCCAAAAACCAAACAAGCAAACAAAACAAAATAGATACAATATACAAGATCAATATGAAATACAAAATGTTGCCAGTTTAAATAACAAACATAACTGCAGTACCCAATTTTTTATTTGTTACCAATTTTAAGGATCAATCACATGTTTTTGTTATACAGAGGCTTATAAATCTGCAACTGAAATATCCAGTGGTAGGAATTCTTTGACCAAAACTAGGTTTAAATGAAAGAAGTTTGTATTAGAACTTCACTAAAAATTATGATAAGAATATACTATATCAAACCATGCAAATTCTTGTGTTTTCTTGGACTTGATGAGTAAAATGTGCTTGGCATCTCCTCCCCCCCCCCCCCCCCCAAAAAAAAAAAGAAAGTACCCAGTTTTTAGCCATTTCAAGACTGTTGATACATTTGTAGCAATGAAGGGCACTTAACAGCTTTTGCTTTGTCCAAGGAAAGATCATCAAGAAAATATGCTTCGTAAGTCGCTTGTCACCATCTCTTAGCTCAAAGATATGCAGAGACCAGTCAGATTTGAAGTTTAATGTATTCTAAAAGCAAGCTTTTTGTATCATCTCTTTCCTGCTGACTGTGACTTAGGTCCCCGTCTCCAGAGCCAATCTACAACCATGAGGGGAAGCGGCTGAACACCAGGGAGTATCGGATGAGGAAGAAGCTGGAGGAGGACCGGCATAAGATGATCCAGGAAGCCTTGGAGATGAACCCAGAGTACAAGCCTCCAGCTGACTACAAGTGAGTACTAGGAGAGATTTCAACACCTGTTGTTAACTCTCATAAACCTGATGGGATGTCTTTTGCATAATATCAGTTTCACAGTTGCCATGGAGACTATTGTGAGTTTGTATGATATATTTATATCATTCATAGAGAAAAAATATTTTGATGTCACCTTGTAGTGGCAGATACTTGTGTCACATACACAGCCAGCAGAGCCAGGGGATATTTTGTTTTTATGCTGTTGTTTAGTATACGAATACATACAAATTTATTTTGGTCTGCGGTACAACAGAGTTACGTTTTGGCAAAATCTAATTTGTTCTGTTTCGGGGGGGGGGGGGGGAGGGGGGGGGAGGTGGGGGTTGTTTGTGTGTTTCTTTTAAATTTTATTTTATTTATTTTTTTTTTTTGCTCTGTCATTCATGTTGTGTGCATGTATCAATACAGTGTTGATGAACTGATCTTGACAAGAACGTGAAAAGAAGGAGTTGTGTGTCCAGAATTTCCCTTGTGAAAGTAGAATGTAAAGCTGTAAATATTGATTCTCAGTGTGTAAAGTTGATGTGTGCACAGTTTACTCACATGGAGTCTTCACTATGTCTCTGTTACAGGCCACCAGTGCAGCGTGTGAGTGACAGGGTCATGATACCACAGGATCAACATCCAGACATCAACTTTGTGGGTCTCCTCATTGGGCCCAGGTATGTACAGTCACAGCCGTCAATAGACAAATCATTTGAACTAGACATACACCTGTATGTCCCATGCTAAAGTATGATGAGTTCCCTTCAACCTGACAATACTATCTGCTTGATGTACATGAAGGATTGGTCAGTCACCATGGTTTGTGTTTGAAGGCAAAACAGTTTTTTGATTTTCTTTTTGTATAAATGTTTCGAGGACCAACCCCTGAAGCAGTCTTTGATGAAGATGAACTGAAACATCTCTGTACAGTGACAAGGATACTTGATGCTGAACGTGTGCTTTTATGGGATCTTTAGTAGGCTAGCATCGTGATCTCTTGTATAAAATACGCATACAGGATTGATGCTCAATCTCTGCTACAAGTTGTAGGTCCAACCCCATTTTATACTTTTTCTTTAAACAAATCATTGCAGTTAATGTTGAGTTCAGATTATGACTACTGGAGCCATAACTTTCTTTTTTGATTTGATTGATTGTTTGGTTGTAGGGGCAACACTCTGAAGAAGCTGGAGAAAGACACCAACACCAAGATCATGATACGTGGCAAAGGGTCAGTGAAGGAGGGCAAGGTGGGGCGCAAGGATGGACAACCACTGCCCGGAGAGGACGAGCCACTCCATGCACTTGTCACTGCTAATAATGCTGAGAGTGTCAAGAAGGCTGTAGTCCAGGTATGAATAAATCTTGACCAATCAGTCCACTCATCAATCCACATCCTGGGTGGTGTTTCATAAAGCTATTCATAAACTTACAAACAACTTATGAGCGACTGGTGATCAGTTCGTGTGTTGAATTATTGAAATTCTGATAAGTATATCGCATCAAAACTGATCACCAGTCACTTGTATGCTATTTGTAACTTTACGAACAGCTTTATAAAACACCCCCCAGATCTTACTGATGGAAGCTTTTAAAGCCCCTTTAAAGAATAATTCCATTCAAAGACTTACAATGCTATAATCCAATTTAGTTTGCATGAAGGTGAACACCCCCCAATAAAGATGCACTTTTGCTGGATATTAATTTCACGATACGTGAAAAAAAAAGGAAAAAAACCCTCCACTTGCCAGTGTCGTGGTGAATTATGTAAATGTGAAAGTGGTTCTAAGAGGGGTCTTTCTTACTACTGTATAAGCTGCTATTTTCACGTACAGACATTTTTGCTAGATGTTTTTTCCTGAATTGACACCGATACTATTATAAATGCACTATATTACCTTGGCACATAGCAACTTCTTTGCATGTTCCAAGTTTGTGATCTGACTGTGATTTTTGTATTTGCAAAATTAAACCCTCATGAAAATAACAGCTTACAGTAAGTCTCACTGTGCTCGTACTACCATAGTACATCTAAGAGATCATCAACTTCTTTGCACGTTTAGTTTGTGATCTGACTTTGAATTGTGTATTTGCAAGAAATAAACCATCATGAAAATAACAGCCTACTAAACTTATCTGACTGTGCTTGTACTACCATGGTAGATCCAAGAGATCATCAAGCAGGGGATAGAGACACCAGAGGGTCAGAATGACTTGAGGAGGATGCAGCTGAGAGAGCTGGCTAGACTCAATGGAACACTGAGGGATGAGGACATGTTGAGGTGAGTCTATTGTCACACAACCTACCTTTCTTGCTTCCAAGTAGAGATGAATGACTGGGTATTGTGTAGGCTGTCAAATAAATATTAGGAGGCAAAACTAAAATGTGATATGGTAGGGCTATCCAACTGACTGTAAGCTGGCTCCGAAAATATTTGATACCAACAATTCCTCTGTTGCACTTTCCCTGTAGTGACAATGTGATTTGGAATGCTTCACAATCTTGATTTTCCTGTATTAAGCATGTTTTATCTGATAGTGCAGAATATTCTATGCTTTCCTCTTTATGAACTCATGGAAACATAGCAATTTTGTTTAACTCTGTAGCAGTTTTTAAAATTTACTGGAATTTTCATGTAATGTTAAGAGGAGTTGCTTAGATTTTATATAGATGTATGATTTTTCCCAACAGAAATTTGTTGCTTGATGTGCCTGTACAGTTAAACCTGTCTATAGCAGCCACCGTCTGTAGCAACCACCTGCCGTATGTGACCACTTAACACAATTTCCCCCAAGAGAAAAGCTATGTTAACGACACTGTTTAACTCTTAATGTGCCAGGCCCAAAACCCCTAACGTGCCAGAGGTTTTTACCTAACGCCAGAACGTTTCGAAACTGGACTGACAATGAAATTTAAAACCGTCATATCTCTGAAACTATTGACTGTTTTGAATTGAGTTCTACACAACATATATCAAGAAATGTTTGCTCTTTCGTGTCATGCAGTCAGTTTGCCACAATATTTATCTGAATCTGAAATATTGCAGAAATATTTGAGACATAAAAAAAATATTAGAAATTTTTGTGTAGTATGGAAAAAAGAGTCAGTCTTGTTTTTTCTTCAATGGAACGCTCCCTTGACTCTGTGAGAAAGTTTTAGAGCAACATCTCCTCTTTCAAATGATAACAAAATTGCCTTCTAGAATTGTATGATTCCAAAGATACTAGCACTTTATTTTGTCTTAGCAATTTCTCTTTCTGCCACAATAATTCATTCCCAAATCTGAGTCCTTTAGTCCCAAATCCTGTATTTGAAACTAAAGTAATTGTCCCGGGCCCTGGAATAGTGTCTTTTGTCCACCTGAGAAGGAAGAACCTGCTAATCCTCCTTTTGTCTACGCGGACCGCGGGCGGGCGTACTCTATTGAAATCGGCAGGCCTTTGTCCACGCGCAATTCCTATGCTAGTGTGGGGACGATTAGTGACGTTCACCAAAACAAAAGGATGAAAGACTTGACCGACGAACAAAAGCTGACCCTCTTTGAGGGACAAAATCAAAGCAGCTTCCCGCAGGACAGCGTCCAAGCGGAACAATGCGAGTGGAACCGCATAGACAATACACGCAGAGTCAATAGCATACACACGCGTGGTTTACCTATGAGACTTTCGATCCATACACATCTTGCAGAGGGTGCGCCCGCTGCGGATTTTCCCGATGTGAAAAAAATACATCTAGCTGAAAAATCGTGTATTTTACTCAAAATTTTCCAATGTAAGCATGCTCATATTTTTAGTGGAAACGATGGCTATGCTAATCAGCTACCAGTACTTATCATTGGCAGTTGCTTGGTGTAACACATTACGGTACCACAAGAACTTAAATGATCAATGCTTCTCTCGCTGTTCTTAGTCGCCGACCGGCGACCGTGGCACGTCAGGACTAAGGTCGCCGTACGGCGACCATGGCACGTTAAGAGTTAAAACAGCCACCTGTCTGCAACAGCCACTTTTTTCATCTTCCCTGGGATGGCCGCTTTAGACAGTTTTGACTGTATTTGCGTTATTACTGTAATTCTGAATTTCATACTTGTGCCTTGTGTTGGTAAACTTTTCCAGGTGTTCTAACTGTGGCTCCACCGCCCATCGCACATGGCAGTGTACAGAGAAACAGAACTTGACAAACAACATTGTCTGTGTGCTGTGTGGGTCAGCGGGTCACATAGCAGCAGATTGTCGGGAGAAGGCTACAGGGGACCGCCCCCTGGCCCAGCCCATTGTCAACCCTGCAGACAAGGCTAAGATGGACTCGGAGGTAAGGACTAAATGCAGTGGAGTTATTCCTAGCAGTCAGGGTAATGATGTGCTGGACTGACTTCAGTGATTCTTATCATAATGATATGTGAAGCAGTGATGATAACAAAGGGGGGGGGGGGGGGGAGGATGATGGTAAAGTGGCAGGGATTTATTTTGTTGTACTGTCAGTAATGGTGATATTGTAAAGATTGTGTTAGTGTCAATCATGACACTGTGGACAGTGATATTGTGATGGCAGCATGCATGTCAGAGGGCTTGGTACTAATGATGCTAATAAGTTTTGCACTGATATTGATGGAGATATTGTATAGATCATGTTAGTAATGTGAAGTGTGTAATGAAAAGAGTGGTGTGTTGATGGCATACACTGTAATGGAAAGAATGGTGTGTTCACAGTTTTTGTGTTGATAAAAGCTGACAGCCTTGATACCAGAATATGAAACATCACCATTGAAAGACATGACAAAGATGATATGGATTTTAGATTAGGTCGTAAGTTACTCCATATGGGTATTTCAGCAAACCAGCTGAAATTGTGATCTTTTACCGTTGTCTTTTATCCAGTGGCATGGGGAGAGAAGGTTGATTGAATAGGTCTTCATCCAATGCCCACGGGGGTACATATGAAAATACAAATCGTACAGGTCTGCTAGAATAGAATTGCCTGTCAACGAATATGTGCATAGAATCATACACTCATCAGTGACGTTCAACTCCAGTCGAGATTCTTCGACTGTATTTGTACGTACAAAGAGATCAGTGATAAAAGTTTACACAATTCATTATGGGGATTCTCAAATATATCTGAGTTTGGCCAGCCTTCCCACTCCATGATATCCCCATGGTAATCGATGGATCTTTAACCCGTTGAGGACGGTTTGATTTTGCTACAGCATGTATTTCCCATAGACGCTTGCCTGAGTATACTCGGGACTCGTCCTCAACGGGTTACGTTGAGTTGAGTTAACTGCCATAGAACTACCCATTGTCTGATATGATTGGTTTTGTTCTGCTCTGCAGTATCTGTCCCTGATGGCTGAGCTAGGAGAAGGTCCACTGCCAGGCCAGTCCAAGCCAGAGATATCATCTCCAAGCCCTAGGAACCCGCCTCCTACAGTCTCCTCCTCTTCAACTCGTCCTCCCATGTTCAGTGGGCCTGATGGACAGCATCCACCTCCACTGGTGAGTTAGATACACCAACATGGCACTTTGTCTTCTTTTTTCTATCTCTATTTCTTTGGCAGAATTTGAATTGTTTTCAGTCATTTATAAACAAAATATTAGAATGTTCCAGAAAATACCATCCTTTAGGCTCAGTCAAATCATTATGGATGGATAGGAAGTCAAAAAAGTTGTTCTCATGTGTAAAATTGAAAACCTTGTTAACTGTGTGAGATATATACATCCAATGATCATAAAGAATAGTTCAGAACAGGTCCAATATCCTTGTGACTCTTGCTACTCAAATACACATAAATATTTAGTATTTAGGGTAATGTAGAACTAGAATTCCACTTATGCAAATGAGTTGCAGATTCTGTTCAATTAATTATCCATCTCATAGATGGGTCAGAGCCTGACTCCGCCCTGGAACAATCGTAACCAGAACAAGCCTCCATCTCTTCTCAACTCTGGCCCCTCCCAACAGCGACCTCCTCTGAATAGGGCCCCGCCCCCTCTCCCACACCAGGGCCCGCCTCCTCACAGTGATCACCACGGAGGCCCGCCCCCTCCACCATCAGGCATGCCCAACCAGCCACCTATGATGGGCCCAGGCCCGATGAGACCCCCAATGATGAACAGGCCCCCTGGTCCAGGTGGTTTTCCTCCTATGCCTCCCAACATGATGCCACCAAACATGGGCCAGATGCCCCCAGGACCACCCCCAGGAGGGTTCAACCCCATGATGCCTCCACCTGGTGGACGACCCCCTATGCCCCCATGGGGGTTCCCAGGGGGCCCACCTGCCTCTCAACCAGGAATGGGACCCCCATCCTCAGCACCACCACCACCAGGTATGTTTGGACAGCAAAGTGTGAGTCTCCCTTTCTAAGAAATGTTTAATTTTTTTTTTTTTTTGAAATAATGAAGCTAAGTGAATTGAGAAAGAAAAAATTTACATAAGGAATACTCCAATAGAAAAAGGTGATAGGCAATGATTGCACTTTGCTTCCTTTTTCTACACTGTTTCACCAAAGCTTTGTCAACAATGCTAAGTTCTGAATGCCTGTATTGCTTTATAGCAATGTGTCTGTCACAGGAAAAGTAAGGAATACCTTCAAGTGATTCGCTGTTCTTAAAAAGGATTAGCCATTTCTTGTATTGAATCTATAGAAAAGGCTCGAAAAAAGTAGTTCCCAATGACAAGTGAAATGTTTTATAGAGTTCTTTTGTACTTTGTAGTGCTGATTACATTGAATACAAATTCTTTCTAATAGAGAATGTTAAGATGAAGTCCTACAGCAGAAGACCCAAGCCTATAATGATAGGTAGCTATACAATTGTATTGTACAGAGATTATGGAAAATTCAGACTGTTGTGCTTGGTATGTATCAAATCTCTAGTGCCAGCTCCAGTACCTCCACCCCAGTCTCTGCTGGTAGCCCCTCCCCCACCTCCACCCAGCAGTGAGCCTCCACCTCAGACATCAACCAGTGCACCGTGGCAGATCACAGCTTCCAGTAAGTACACAGACTACTCTAGAATAGCCAACCCTAACCAAAGACATTGCTTCAGTTCACCTTGTAACCAAGTACAGGGTGGTCCCGAACCTGAACCCTCTTGTGCCAAGAGAGGTAAACAGATAGAGCCAAACTTTCATTCCTATGAGATCAAAGTTTTATATGAGATGATGGTAAATTGTTTGTCCCCAGTGTTAAGAATTCTCCATTGCTACTTTCCCTAAGGAAAAGTTTGTGCACTTAACATGTGACCATATTATGCATAGACTGTAAGCAAACTGGTTCAGTTGGAGACCTCTGTTCTTCATGACCCTCGGGTGAGAATTTAAGGAAACAGGAAGAAAATAGAAGGAAAATGAATAAAAAATGCTAATTCTTGCTTTGGCATGACAAAAATGAGAAATGTCCTCTTTGCCTTGACACACCAAGAGACTTTTCACTGATTCATGAATGTGATGTTACCAACCTTCCTACCACAATGTCCACATGTACAACTGACATGTTGCATGTGTGGTTGGCTTGCAGGCCAGGGAGTGGTGACATCTTCCGCACCACCCTCCCAGCCCCCGTGGCAATCTCAGGCTGCCTTGCAGCAAGTGTTGGCCCAGTCTCAGAGCCACCCACCTCCAGGTTAGCACACCACTCTGAGATCAGAGCGCTCTGTTGGCAGGCGTCGGCCAACTCAGCCTTTCAGATGGGTGTTAGGCTTGCAAATTAATACTGGAAGCAAATCAGCCATGCATAGTCATGATAGCATGTTGGGATCTGTAGTGTGGCTTGTGTCTGAAACTGAGTTGGCGAGATCTGTGCACAGAGGCTCTGTCTTAGACCAGTGCATGCTGCCTTCCTCTCTTCAAGGCTGAGTCTTGTGTTTTTTGTGTGTTCTTTTCTTCCAAACAGACAAATCACATTGATCTCATCAACATATTAGCTCTTGAAAGAGGCTAAAACTTGCTTTATGGCTAAATGTGAAAAGCATAACTGTTTCTTCTGTGAAAAACTTGTGCTTGCTTTTGACTTACCAAACATGTTATCCTATACTTCCACCAAAGCAAAGTCATTGTAAAAACGTAAATAACTGCTGAGATAGGTCAAGATAATCACCTGCCTGACATGTGATTATTACTGGCACTCGTACTGAGCTAGTGTCATAGAAAAGAGCCAATAGTAATTCATTGGACTTGCCTGCTAAAAATCAAAGGATCTGTATGTGATGACGTCTGTATGAGACAGGTATAATCTCAACCTTTGCCTTGGGAAATTTGTTGGTCAAACTTGGGACCATTTTATTGTTTTTACCTGTTGCTTTGTGTTGTTTTTGTTTGCTATTTCAGAAGTTGGGATTACTAATGATTTACTGTACGTAACAGTGGAAATTTTTACACATTTCATGCAACAAGAAGGTAGCACATGAATAAAAACACTTTTTTTTTTCTTTTTTTTTCGCCTGCTAAAGGCAACACTATTTACTGTTTTGATTTCTTTAAATTGAAGACACATAATTTTTCATTTTATTACTCGGCTGAGCTTGAAAAATTGCTCATGCTAAAGTCTAAACTTTACAGTATATGTATGCGTACAGGGTGTCATGGTTTGCAGTGAGTGGGATCAAAGTTTTTGACACTTCATACAGTTTGAAGTATTTCTGTGCTGCATGATGTATGTAGGGTGCATTGAAAAAAAAACACAACTTTGAGATGATTACAACAAAAGCTAATTGTAATCATTGTACGTCGTGCTCATTATTTTGTTTTACAGCAGAGAATGACCCCATGTGTGCATTCTTGGTCCATACATGTACAAATGACCTACTGTTTTACCCCTTGTGTCGTGGCTTTTATCTTATCACAGCAATTGTATGTTCCTAATAATTTCATAGTTCTCATAAGAGATGTGTAGAATGTGTAATTATTGTCAGTAGTTTGCTTTCTGTTGTTTTGTCTATGTTTAAATTTTGTTGCTACCAAAAAGCAAGTGAGTTATATTTGTGTCATTAGAAAGAAAAGCTTGATAAAAATGCAAGTTATTTTCCCCCAGCAGGATTTTGAATAATATTGTATTGAGGAATATTGCGTACATGTTGTTGTGATGTTGGTACATTCCCTTTGACCAAAATTCATACGATGAAGGGCATCATTACTGATAAAAATGTTGAGTACTTGAAATTGTGCTTGCACTGAAAAAGATTGCACAAAGAGAAGTTATTGTAGTGTACTAATAAGATGATTTTTCATCATTAATTTGGTTGATATTCGGAATGCCAAATTAATAGTGGGCATGTTCCCGTGAGTGGTATAAACTAACAATCAGTCTTTTCTCTGCGTGCAGGTGCTGCAACCACAACAGCTACCGCTGCCCCAACCTCAGCAACAGCAACATTACCATGGCAACAGTTTGCCGCAGGTGAGATTGAAGATGCACATTTGTGGATGTAAGATTATTTGCTTTACTTTAAATGTTATATCAATGTCACAAAGATTTGAGTTGCATACCCTAAGAGAATAGAGAGCTTTAGATTTTCACAATGCAAATGTTCGGGGGGGGGGGGGGGGGGGTGGGGGGGTGGGACTTCTGGGCATGCGCAAATTTGCTCAATTCATGATGGTGAGAGCTACTTGATGCACTGATCATATGAGGGCACCATTTTACTTTATATAGGTTACATCTCAACAAAATGTAAAGTTACTTTGCAACATGACACAGGGAGAGAAGAGAACGGCCAATGTAATCCGTGTCTAAATGTCTGCACTGCAAATCTCAAGCTCCCTAGTGTAAACACTAACAGCCATTTTGTGTAAGCCAATAGTAATGTGAACCAGTAAAAGATAACATGAACATGTCTGTATGATATAGTTCATGATCTGCTTTACCTGGGCCTTGTTTCATAAAAGATGTTAGGATGGCAACTCTTGCTGGAATGGCAACTTCCAATAGCAACAGCCAATCAGGAAGCTGGATTCTTGTCGTTACCATGACAATTGCCATTCCAGCAAGAGTTGTCATCGTATCAACCTTTTATGAAATGGGGCCCTGGATGATTGAGAACTTTCACAGACATGTCTGTTTGATGTCAAGTATTCTACAGGGGATTCTTTTTATAGTGAAGACCTGAAAACCATGACAGTACATTATTAAATCAGGTTTCTCACTATACCACAGTCCAAAAAATAGAGTACTACAAAGATTTTGGGCCTGCACATTCCCCATGTTATAAGAGGGTTTTGTTATTCCAATTATCTTTATTACAAAGTTCCTACTGTACTAATATTGACATATTTACTTATTTATTTATTCATTTTTTAAGCCAACTGTGAAAACTTTTGCTACTATGTTCTTATGTGTTGGGGTGGGGGGGAATCTGCATGTATCAAAATCATGACATATTTGTTCTCTCTGTCACTAAGGTCCAATGTGACTACCTAGTATAAATAATCATTCTTTTTCTGTATTCTGTGAAATGCTTTTCTCACCACAGCAATTTTACTAACTATAGTGGGTAACACAAGTCCAGGTGTAAAATTATACACCAGTTAAATGTTCCATGTCATGGAGTTGAGTATTGTTCAAACAGAAATGGTGATTATAAAGTCTTTTCATGTTTGTTGAATTCCCCAGCTGCAGCAGCCACTCCAGCCAGCTCATCAGCCACATCGCCAGCCATCCCTCCCTGGCTTCAGGCTTACCAAGCAGCAGCAGCAGCAGCCTCTGCCCCACCTCCTGCCCCAGCTGGTAATGCCATACAACCCCCTCCCCCTCAGTGGGCCCAAGCCATGCCTCCCCCACCTCCCCAGCCAGTCCCTCCCCCTCAGGCCTCTATGCCAGGTATGCCACCCATAGGAGTGCCCCCACCCAACATGCAGCCCCCGATACCCCCTATGCCCTTCCAGCAGGCTGCTATGCCTGATGCTGCGGCTCCTCCGGCTGTCCCTCCCCCACTTCTTACTGCCCCTCCCCCACCTCCTCCTTCAAACTGAAATATCGGCAGATTTGCAATGCACACAATGCACACAATGAACTCAAAATTATTTGTATACTTCTTATTAAATGAGGTGCCACTTATGTCTTGTAATATCTTATCAAGAAGCATGACCTTAAGATGTCTGTAAGAAGGCAGCTACCTGCCACATAAAAGGTGAATAAAAGGTTTTTACTCAGATAAGCCTTGCAGTCAAGGTGGATTTAATCAGCAGTGTAAAGATGAGACATGGATCATCACTTCACATTAGATAGTATTTTGTTAATGGCAATATTTATGAGGATTGACTGTTTACACGACAGACTGATGGGACTCGCTATTAAAACTCAGGACTAAAATTTTACAGATTATTGAGGCATGAAGGTAAAGAGAGTTTATCATGCCAGTCATTCATATTTTCCCAGTGACATAGAAAAAGGATGCTACTACAATACAAAGTCTTTAGCTCATGCAATTTGAAATTAAGTCCTACTTGTAGAGCATCTGTATAATAATTGTAGTTTGAAAGAAATTTTCTCCACCGGTTTGAAAGGTATCACTTTGCTCATGTTCATTCTGTATAATCATGGAATATAGTCGTATGCATTAGATAATCACTTATCTGTTTCAGCTGATAGATCCAAACAATACCCAATAAACTTGTTGGATTGACATTGTATCTTAGTATGAAAAAGAAATACAGAAATAAAATCAGTCAATCAAAATAAGCAAATGTGAAATAAGCAAAATCCCTCTTGCCTGTATGCCAGTTCATGTTGCTTGTGTAACTCACTGTGCAGGGTGAAGGTTCCCAAGAAAGCAATAGATACATGACACTGACAATATCAGATGTAATTATTTTTTGGCTATAAACCATTTATTTCAAAAAGGGTTGTCAGATTTGTTGGCCTTATTTATATCTCAGAATCTTACTGTTGGTACGCTAATTCTGTAGTGTTCAAACTTTGTTAGATTTTGTGCTGGAGTTTAGACTGAATCAGGTGAGAAATGGAGACCAGTGGATGGGGTAGAATAATTCATTCTTCCCATTCTATATAGATTTGGAATTTAGAATTTGCACACCAGTTATACTGTACTTGCATTTTTAATCCCTGGAGAAGATACCTCGATGCAGAAATAATAAACCTGTCTGTTTGCATCAAGCTAACTAAAATGTCATTGGTGATTGTATTAGATAAGTTTGCAAGATGTTCATATTTTTGCGCAAAAAATTATTGCACACAAAGGTTTGGATATGATGCATCATGCATCGCATAATTATCATGATTGAAGTTGTGATCTTGAGCGGAATATTTGAAGTTGTTTGTTCTTCATATCAGATGTATCGATTCATTCATGTACAAAAGTTGTTAACCTGTGGTCAGATCTGTAGTTTTTATTTGTAAATGTTTCAAAGTATTGTCCATC
Source organism: Diadema antillarum (assembly GCF_040938485.1). NCBI lineage: Eukaryota > Metazoa > Echinodermata > Echinoidea > Diadematoida > Diadematidae > Diadema > Diadema antillarum. Next base: position 575,227 of record NW_027271112.1, read on the forward strand.
TTTCACAGAATGCAATGTACTAAACTGTACCGTGCCAACATTTGGAAGCATGTCATTTTGTATGTTCCCCTCAGTTTTGCAGATTTATTAGTTTATTTGGAACAAATCAGCCACGATATCATGTATGCACTATAGGCCTACTTGCTATAAGATCCAGTGGTGAGAATTGTTACAGGTTATGTGTTATGGTTGGACTCTGTCAAGACATGTGACATCATATGGATTATGAAGGTGCCAGACTGATTAATGAATGTCCATGGGCAGATGAATTAGCAACTATAATTCAGGTAATCAGTTTCTTGCCGTTGCTGATACTGAAGAGCCCCCTCTTGAGGCTTACTGTAGCATGTATTTATGGATACAAAAGGCAGAGCTCAAGGTCAAAGGGCAAGCAAATGTTGAAAACTGGATGAATGTGTGTAATGTGTGATGATTGGGGTCTATGGGTCGGTGTTAAAATATGTGTTGGCGATGCCACATATTGGTCGTGTGTATGCGCATCAAACACCACTTCACGACTACTGTATTTGGCTTTGCTGGGAAAACAGAACTTAATGCCATGCATGAACAGTAGGTGTTGAAACATCCAGAAATAGATTTTAATGATTTACCTACAAATGATTTCCCTTGTAAAATACTATACACATTTCCATATTTGTAACATGTAAATGTCTCACATTAATGATGTGTAGGTTAATCACTCCTTTTGGTTTTATCAATTTGAGATTGAGTGACTGGTATTTTTTTTTTGTTGTAATTTTGAATTTTACCTGGTAATTACATTATTGCAAAAGTCATTTCTTGTGAATGATTGATGATGGTGGGATTAACTTGCATATGAGAAAAGTACATATCTGAATTGTATAATAATGTACTTTGATGGGAAAACAATAAACTTCTGTACATTTCTTCTTTCTTTAACTACACTGTCTTGTCTGTTGTTTTTCTGTATGGTTGTCAACTGAAACAAATTTTAATAGAAAATCTAGACAGTAAGATTTATAGAAACGAGTGACTTTAATTCAAAAGGTACAACATCAAAAAATGGCTGTTTAATAGCGTAAACAAAGCACAATGTACACAATACACAACTTGCCTCTGCAAAGACGGTCATGCCTCTGCTTTTAAAACAGAGACAAAACTTTGGCACTGGTTTTACCACTTCAAAGGTAGGACATTACCAATAGAATACACACACGTGAATTGCAGTTAGTAAATGAATACCCAGTAACATTACCATTGTTAGATAACCCTCATCCCTATACATTGTACTACATTGTATGTTAGTTATACAAATTCTAAAATCTCCTAAATCATTTTCTCGATGTTTTGGATAATTCTTGTCAGGTGTGTGATCAATTCCTCCACAGTCGAGGTGATTGCTGTCATTCAGCAAATTCGTCTAGCCACCCACTATTGAAAAATGGAGAGGAATATTCACACATGAAAATAATACAACTTTCACATTCAAATTGCGAGTTTCATCAGTAATTCATAAGAACATGAAAGAATTGGGTAACAAGTTAGTACATTAGTACTGACAACCAAACTAAAGTATTCACATTGAACCATCTTTAAGCCCAACGGCATTTTTCTAGCATTTTTACAGGCTTAAACAGATAATCTTTGTTAAGCAATCAAGTATGGAAAAGGTGTCAACTGCTGGTGGCAAACAAGCCTACTTACCCTTGTTAGTGACAACCATTCGTCATAGACAGCTGATGCAATTTTCTTTCACATGTATTTAATACAGTCATGGCCAATGGTAAAGGCAGGAGAAGAAATTTGATTCAATTAGTCTAATTTGCCTATACAGTGTATGTAAAAATGTTGTAATTAAAGTATATCATCCATGTTTCTCAAACAGGTGTTCAATGATTTAGCTTATTTCAAGGTCTATTTCAATTTCAAGAATAACCTTTTGTGCTGAGGAGCAATGCCTGTTGAATGCTCACAAGATTGTCAGGAGCAATCAATTCCCAAGCTCATATTCCTATGCTCAAGGAGAGAGATGGGCTCACATTTGGCAAACATGTTTACAAATAATCATTAGCCAGGGCTGCACACTGGCGCCGGTCCGACGGTCAAAGACCGGTAAAAGTCACTGTCGGACCGGTAACTTTTCAGGAAATCCACAAGTTACCGGTCCGACATGACCAGTAGAAAAAAAAAAAACATTGGTGGGGTCAGTAGAAAGGAAAAGATCAGCCCCGATCATGGAGAAACAATGCAAGATATGATATCTCACTGTTCAACAAGTTTTACGCAAGTTTTCGTTTATGTCTACCGGTGCAATTTGTACAGTAAACATAGTTTTGAGCACTAGCAGTCGACCATACCAGTTACATTCGCGCTCGCTTGCGCATTTGGCGCTGCTTACGCACTGCCATGCAATGCAATACATGCAAAGCAAACGATGCAAAGCATGCAAAGTGTAACTGCTTCTCGTTTGCTTGCGATCGGCGGTCATGCCAGACAAGAAGCATTGAAAGAAGCGCACGCATTTCTGGGTCATTTTACTCATGATTTTTTAACGCAAGATCGATCCGATCCCGGCTTCGCAGCAGCGTGGCAGTTATGTTAGAACTAATTTAATTGTGTCGATTTTTAGAAAAAGTAAAAACACACTCGATATTCAGCGATGCAGTAAACGGATCTGATTGCGTTTATTTTCATTTTGAGCAGTCATTTCACAAATTAATATTTTCATTCGCTCAGAATGTTCTCATAACGTTCTCATAACGAAGATAGGCGCAAAAAGGATCACGAAATCGGCCCTTCCGTGTACTTTTTAAGAACGCATGCACAAAATGTGAAGAGATAATACTAGGGAGAAAAAAAAAATCATGAAATCATGGCAGTCCCGCTTACATATTTCAGGCAGAAATCGTCCCAAAAAGGATCATGAATTCGACCGGCCGCGTCGTATCTTCCAAAAGATTACGTACGAAATGCGAAGAGATTATAGAGGAGAAAAAGAAAAAAAATAAAGGACACATTTTGGTGAATGCATCATAAACGATTACAGCCGAATAACAATTCATGAAATCAACGCAATCCCGTTGAAATTTGAGGAAATAATAGGCGCAAAAAAAGGATCTTGAATTCAGTCCTGCATGCCGTCTTGGTTATCAAAAACGCATACACAAATGCGACGAGATTATCGGGAGAAAAATAAAAAAGACATTTTTACCCTTCTGGTGCGTGTATTACAAAAGATTACATCCGAAGTAATTCATGAAATCGCCACAATCCCGCTGATATTTGAGGTAGAAATAGGCGCAAAAAGGATCGTGAATTCGGCCGTGTCGTATACCTTGTAGATAAGAACGCATGTACGAAATGGGAAAAGATTAGCGGGAGAAAAATAAAGGACACATTTTCACCCCTTTTGGCGCTTGCATCATATAAATTACAGCCGAATAGTAATTCATGAAAATTTCGCAATCCCGTTGGAATTTGAGTAAACAATAATAGGCGCAAAAAGAATATCGAATTCGGCCCTGCATGCAATGTATAATTTTGAAAACGCCAAATACGAAGAAATTATCGGGAGAAAAATAAAGAACGCATTTTCAACCCTTCTGGTGAATGTATCACAAAAGATTACAGCCGAAATAATTAATGACATATCGCAATCCCGCTGATATTTGATGTAGAAATAGGCGCTAAAAGGACCGTGAATTCGGCCGTGACGTATCATAGGCATGCCTACGCAATGCGAAGAGATTATTGGGTGAAAAATGCAGCACACATTTTCAACCCCTTTTGGCCCGTGCATCATAAAGATTATAGAGCCGAGTGATAATTCATAAAATCATCTCAATCCCGTTGAAGTTTGAGGAAACGATAGGCGCAAAAGAATCATGATTTTTGGCCGTGTCGTGTATCTTTTAAGAACGCATTTACAAAATGCGAAGAGTTTATCGGGGAAAAATAAAGGACATATTTTCAACCCCTTTTGGCGCGTGTATCATAAAAGATTACATCCGAAGTCATACATGAACTCAAAGCAATCCCGCTGATATTTGAGGTAGAAATAGGCGCAAAAAGGATCGTGAATTCGGCCATGTCGTATACCTTTCAAGAACGCATGTACGGAATGCGAAGAGATTATGGGGAGAAAAATAAAGAACGCATTTTCAAACATTCTAGCTGGTGCGTGCATCACAAAAGATTACATCTGAAGTAATTCATGAAATTGCCACAATTCGTCTGATATTTAATGTCGAAATAGGCGATAAAAGGATCGTGAATTCGGCCGTGTCGTATACGCATGTACGAAATGCGAAGAGATTATTGGGAGAAAAATACAGGACACATTTTCAACCCCTTTTGGCCCGTGCATCATAAAGATTACGGCCGAATAATAATTCATGAAATCATCGCAATCCCGTTGAAGTTTGAGGAAACAATAGGCGCAAAAAGAATCATGATTTTTGGCCGTGTCGTATATCTGTTTAGAACGCATTACGAAATGCGAAGAGTTTATCCGGGAAAAATAAAGGACACATTTTGAACCCATTTTGGCGCGTTTATCATAAAAGATTACTGCCGAAGTTATTCTTGAAATCATCGCAATCCCGCAGATATTTGAGGTAGAAATAGGCGCAAAAATGATCGTGAATTCGGCCGTGTCGCAGAACGCAGGTATCTACGGAATGCGAAGAGATTATGGGGAGAAAAATAAAGAACGCATTTTCAACCATTCTTGCCGGTGCGTGCATCACAAAAAGTTACATCCGAAGTAATATACATGTACGTGAAATCGCCACAATTCCGCTGATATTCACTTTGAGGTAGAAATAGGCGCAAAAAGTATCATGAATTCGGCTGTGTGGAACATCTGTGAGAACGCACTTATGAAATTCGAAGAGTTTATTGGGAAAAAATAAAGATAACATTTTCAACCCCTTTTTGTCGCGTGCATCATAAAAGATTACAGCCAAAGTAATTTATGAAATCGTAATCAATCCCGCTGATATTTGAGGTAGAAATAGGCGAAAAAAGTATCATGAATTCGGCCATGTGGTGCATCTTTTTAAGAACGCACTTACGAAATTTGAAGAGTTTGTCGGGAAAAAATAAAGGACACATTTTCAACCTCTTTTGGCGCTTGCATCAGAAAATATTACAGCCGAAGTAATTTATGAAATCGTTACAATCCCGCTGATATTTGAGGTGGAAATGGGCGCAAAAAGGGTCGCGAATTCGGTCCTGCATGTCGTGTACCTTTTAAAGAACGCATGCACAAATGCGAATAGATTATCGGGAGAAAAATAAAGAACCCCTTGTAGCGCGTGCATCAGAAAATATCACAGCTAAAATAATTCATTAAATCGTCGCAATCCAACTGACCTACAAGAGCAGGTTACTCAGCAAGTTCGTGTGCCGATGTTTAGAAAAAGTCACAAACGCATTTGATACAATCTGATTTTGTTCATTATCATTTTACACTGTAATTCACAAACAAACATTCTATTTTTTCCTATCTTTTTTTTATTTTTTGTGCAATAAATAATGCAAGTTTAAAAAAAAGGTTAATCTGTAAAATGTACATGGGTGGGGGGGGGGGGGGGGGTACGTCCATGAAAAACAAGAAAATAAGTTTGCAAGTCATTTAATGTTTTTTTAGGTTGTCGTTGTTGACCGGTAAATTTTCTGTTCGGACCGGCAAAAAATGGTAAAACGGGGCATTTACCGGTCCGACAGAGACAGGTTGGACCGGCAGAAAAAATGGGTTAGTGTGCAGCCCTGCATTAGCACCGTAACATTAGTCTCAGTCACACAATCCTACATCCAAATCTACAACCTGAACTGTGGAGGCAAGTATTTTCCAAGGTGCTACCTAACAGTATGTATGTGGGCGACTCAAGGTCAAAAGCTCTTGCATGATTAAAACTGTTGCTACATTCAGCATGTCCCTTCTCTATCATGGCTTCGCTTGTTCTGATTTCTTTGAAGTGAAGTTCCAGTTATTGCAAATATCATTAGTAATTACACAGACTGAGCATCATGATGGAACCATATTTCATAGCATACAAATACTTACACTAGGAAACATGTGCTATCATTTGACATCTGAGTGATACTAGTACAAACTTACTAAATACAAGCATAGTAGAAACAAACAAGTAGAAACATAATACTGAAATTTGGAAAAAGAATCAGACATTCCATTATACATTCAGTAGAAATCAGTGATAGCAATAACTACTGAGAAGGGAATACAAAAATATGTCATGAAAGCAAAATTCGGCAAAACTGATACACAAAATGATGACCACCGATTTAAAGGAAATAGTCCTTTGCAGCAACACATTGACAGTGTTTTATATTCAGATGTCCCATGCAATCTTCAAAAGATCTGCAGAAATTCGGAGGGCTGGATAGTAATGAAGTCCAACAAATGGCATTATCGACTGCAAAATATACAAGTGTATAGTGCAATTTACTTTAAGATTAACTCAGTCTAGACGGGTATAAACCTGATAACCAGGATCCAACTACTAGTAAATCTAAAATTGCGGCAAAAAAGAAAAGAAAAGATAATTATGATGACAATCATCGAATGGGTGCTGATGCCGAACTCATATTGACTGCAGCTATTCTGCTCCAGAAATGGATTACTCAGATCACTCTGATCAATGGTCATGCCCCAGTTGACCCAATGTCAGACACCTAAACACGAGCCATGAGTTGTTTTAGATGATTTACGTCCAAAACAGAGGACGGGCGACACATTCCATGAACAGCCCGGAAGAACTTCATCCTCTCAGCGGATTCTTCAAACTGCTTGGCTTTTTGACGTGCCACTTGGATGATCTACAGCAGGGATTACAGAGAGATAGATCACAAAGACATTACGTAATAGGGTTTAAAGCAATAAAAGCAACATTCAAGCACTCAAAAGCAAACCAAAGTGAACTAGACCGTACCATTCTACACCAGTTTGGGAGCGTTCAAGCACTCTGGAGAAAGTGTACATCATGAGTTATTTTTTTATTCGAGTCAGAGGGGCACACATTTTGTAGCAAGAGGGTCATGCACTTGGCATGCTTATACTTCATACAGCTGTCCCTAACAAATAGAATCAACTCATAGCATTATGATGTAGTGTATGTCATGAGCATTCTTCTCATTACAACTCCTCGTTAGCAAACCCTTAACTTTCACTGCCTGGGAGATCTGAAATAAAGACATCCAGCTTTGCAGAGAACATTCATATCAAAATATTATCTTCAATCAAACTAACAGGTAAAACCCTATCCCTTTCACTCTGTACATGTATAGGGGGAACAGGAAATTCTTTCTTCCCCCCCCCCCCCCCAAGATTGTTGAATGTTGCACAGATATTTTAATCTAATCTTTCTCATTTCTCTTGGGTAAAACTTTCACTGAGAAGAATTACATCACAGTTCAGTGAAACTTTTGTCAACATATGGGTGTAATATTTTGGCGCATCATATTTCTACATCCTATTTTCCTTAAAGGGGAGAATAGGATGTGGAATAATAATATAAACACGTACCATTATTCTCTTTCTATGATCCTCACACTCATAAGTCTTACCTCGTCTGGCAAGCCTGCTAGTCTGGCTGCATTAAAGCCATAGCTCTTAGGACAAGCCCCGCCCACAAACTTGTAGAGGAACGTGATGGTCTCTTGGCTGGGGTCATCCTCACACTCATTCTCTACCATACAGGCCTGAGATAGGACCAGGACCAAGACACAAGACCAGAAGGTAGATCAGGATCCAAGAGGAATAGATCAGGAAGAAAGATCAAGATGAATAAAGAAGGATTATGAAGAAGGAAAAGTGGATTACAATGAGGCAGTGAACGAACGAAGACTTACACAATATAATCAGTCAAACTTTGTTTCAGATGAATTGATAATACCCAGCAATTATTCCCAGCATCTCAGAACGAAACTTTAATATTGATTCAGTCTCACACCTATCTTATATTGTACAGAGAAAAAAACAAAACTATTACAATATTAACCCTAAAAAGACTGACTGGGCTATTTTGGTAGCTCGAAAGACTGGGGGGGGGGGGGGGGGGGGGTCCTCAAGGCCCCCCCCCCCAAGATCTCGGCCGTGGATCGCGCGATCGCCGCAGAACTTTGCACAATGGTAGTGTGCGATGTAATCTACAAGATCGTGTTTTTAAATTTTAGAAAATAGTCTTCTTTTATTTTATTTTGATTAATTATGATAATTTATGCGAGAAATCAGAATCTTTCATCTAAATCAGTAAATAAAGCTCCAAAAGTGCTCATTTTTGGTATAATTACTCTTTGTGGCATTCTTAGCAAATGTACTTGAAAAAAAATTCGGTATCAAAATCAATTTCTTATTCATTTTATTGTTTCATGAATTTCTTATGTATTTCCTTGTTTTTTCGACCTTTTGTTTTTGTTGTTTTTTTGTAACAAAATTTGTCACAAACACTTTTTGAAGCCTAATACTCCTAAAACAAACTAATTTTAGCCATTGAGAGTAAAAATAAGCATATTTATATGAACCATGTGAAAAAACTCAATTTGCATTGACTTTGTACACAAAATCACATTTTTTAGCCATTTTTGGCCTCACGTGCATGTACAAAAAGTCATGGAACTTCAGAATCGTACCTCCGGGCGTCACAAATTTGGTGTCAAAATGTGCGGGAAACTCAAAAGAAAAAAGTCATGGAGCATCGCGGCGAGAGCATTGCGTGTTGCAGAGTAATCGTGCGAAATGTCGAGGGGGGGGGGCCTCCGAGGCCCCCCCCCCCCCAGAGCAGTTAGGGTTAAAGTAAATGCAACTTTTGCCATCATTTGCTGATTAATTACAGACAAACTGAACATTGGTTGTGAGGTAATTCTTGATTTAGCCTGAAAATAAAGCAATGACAGGTATCTTGCATATACACGTGTACACGTATCTAAGTATGCAAGATATCTGTGCAAACAAATCCTATAAAAATCCCCCTCAAGAAACTATATTTAGAATATTAGCTAATTACATCATGTTTCAATATGCATTCTCCACTGACCCAAGTCCAAGTCTATCATTGACTACTGTCAAATGGTTTCAAATGACGCATTCGCAGTGCTACTACCTTACGATGCATGAACCATGTGTTCAAATTCTGCTTTGATCAAACTTAAATATTCCTATTGACAGGTGATATCAAAGTATCAGGTGATGAATGCCCCACATCATGTGACTTACCATGTGACCCAGTCTAATGTTTGGGTCATGAGAGAACTCCTCTACCAGGGAGTGGTAGTGGGTGGAGAACAGAGTGCGGCAACCAACTGTCTCTGACAACTCCTTGACAACCGCTGTTGCTATGGCTGTTCCATCGTAGGTGGCTGTGCCCCGTCCTTGGTGGAAAACGAGAGACGGAATAAAAATATGTCAGTCTTTCAACATGAGCAGGTCTCATGAGACAGGTCATTTAAGAATTGTTTTCATCTATCAACCTCAATGTGAATGGAATGATGAAACATAGAATTCTTCTATAATAACTCAGTTTCTTTAGAAAGTATCAATCCTTACATCAAAGTATATATTGGTAAGTAACATTTACAATGGGAATGAGGAATTAGAAGTTTGCTGTGTAGGATGCCTAATATAAAAACAGCAACCTTGTTTGGAGATTTGCAGTCATTGTCACTTGCAGAAGTAATATTTACTAAGGTTGCTGTCAAGAAACAACCATTCAACAATTAATTTCTGAATTGTTGCAGTGGTATTTGCAAACATTGCAACTTACAAATTGAAAATACAGTGGACTCCCATTATAATAAAGTCCTCGCGACCAGCAGTTTTCTTTTGCTATATCGAAATTTTGTTATAACTGAACAAATAAACAATAAATACACAAAGAGCAGATAATGTTGCAGCCTGAATTTTTACTTCATTTGAACAGGAATTTCATTATAACCGTGTTTGTTATAACGGGAGTGCACTGTATCCTCCTAATAAAGGACTTCCCCTGCACTGAAAACAGACAAATAAGTCTTTGAAACAAATCAATAAATGACACAGAGTTTGTTTAATACATCACTCCTTGTGAATATTGCTGAAAAGAGAGTGATCATGAACTTTGACCCCATACCTAGTTCATCCATGAGAACCAGAGAATGTTTAGTGGCATGCTTCAGGATACTGGCCGTCTCACTCAGCTCTACATAGAATGTACTCTCACCTTCAGAGAAAAAAACAAGTACATGAAGTGAGAGAGTTATCAGTACTACATTGATCAAACAAGTTAGAAAAAAGAAACCAACAAATTAGCAGTAAGTACACCAAAAGGGAAGAAAAGTAAAGCCATGGGTAAAAGTTGGAATTGACCTACACAAAATGAAAATGAATGCAAAAGGATTTATTTATTCATTTTTTTTTTTTTACAGAAAATTCCAAAAGCAACTTTTTGCTTTTTATTTCATATGATGCCATGGCACCATTCTCAGATAATGACATCAAGATTTTTACAGATGTCATACAAAGGGTGTTGTTTACATGATGTGTAGATTTCAAAGACAAAAAAAAAAACCCACAATAACAACTTTACATACTTACACAATACATTTCATAACCAGAAGAAAGAGTTACACTGAGTTTCTTTCTATCAAGAGCTCACCAGACAAGATGTTGTCCCGGGCACCAAGGCGAGTGAAGACACGGTCTACCGGTGTCAGACGACACTCCTCAGCTGGCACATAGCAACCAAGCTGAACCATGATTACAAGGAGCCCTGCTTGACGCATCAATGTGGACTTGCCTCCCATGTTAGGACCAGTCACCAGGATGCAGCTGCTGTTGCTATGACTACCGTCTCCATCATCCTCCATCTCCTCATCCTGAAGATTTCCATACCACAGTAACATAGATAGTGATCAAATTCTGAGAACCACAAACAGCTTTCACTCACATCACATGAAGTTCATTCCACTTATAGAACCAAAAGTGATTGATAAAGAGAGAAAATCAGTAATAGCAGACTGAACTTGGTCGACTTCTATGAATAAATAAATAAGTCATTATCACAGATTTGCATAGATTCCTTAGAAAACATTTCATTTTTCAAGTAAGAGAGAATGAAGTAAATAAATTACAACTTGAACTGGATATGAAATGCATTCACTCTGAGACTGTAATCGTAAAATCCTAGTTACACATCATGTCTATTTACCTACATAGTACTTCCATGAGTGTTTATCTGAACACATCACAATAAAGTAATGCAGAGATACAGCCATTCTGACAACCACTACACTGCAGATCTTTTTTTCTGATCTGATTTGATTTGATTTGATTTGATTTCTGAATTTCTTTTTCATACATAAATGAAATACACAGTCAATTGAACAAACTAATTGAGCACAGTATAATTTGAATCTGATAGTTAAAACAAATAAATGATTAATTCAAATATCCAAAATTTTTTTTTTCTAACAATGCAAAATGAAAAAAAAAAGACATTATTGTATGCATATATTTATGCAAACATAGGATCGCGTATATCTGTCATTCAAACACAAAATAAGCAACTCTTGATGTACAGAAATTCAGGAGACCATCATCATAAGCAAACGTTTGACGAGGACAATGGCTTCAGAAATGATTGTCTTAACAATACGACATTGTAAGAATATAATATACAAGTCACCACTCACTGAGTGAATTTTGAATATGAATCACAAGGGGCATAAGGCCCTATTCATACAACCTTAACCTTGATGCATTTATACTCACTTTTTTGATGCCGATGAAGGTGTGGTTTGGAATGTAGTCTCCTCCACTGAAGGTGTGTGAGATACAGGGATGTCTCCCATCTTTCATTGCAATGAAGGGCTGCAAGGATGAGACAAAAATAAATGCAACATAAATAAATTAACCAAAGGAAAATGAAAGCCAAATATATATGTGAATTGAGGGAACGCATCAATGTTAGTAGAACACATCAGCAAAGTTTTAGGAAAATCAGACAATAGTTTGAGTTATGAATTTCTTTTACTGAGATGGTGTCATGATGTCGTGATAATGAATTTCTTTAAGTTTTGGTGCAGCCAATGTTGGACGAGAACACTACATTTTGTGACGTCACAAACTACAGTAGACTTCTAATCCAGGGATGGCTGCACCAAAACTGTAAAAATTCACAATTTTTAAACGGAGAGTCCCATTTTCCTCAAATGTCTTCGCTGATGTGTTCTACTAATATTGCTGCATTCACTTCATAATCCTCATGTATGTGTATACATTTTATTTGTGTTTTATCCTTCTTTAACTCAGCAGCTACAGAAGAGGATATGAAGATGGCAGGATCAGTCCTGGGTACAACAGAGCTAAGGGCTTTAGTGAGATGGTGTCACGATGTAATCAATTCACATTCTACATTTTAAGTTCAAGGAAAAAAGTTCTAAAATGACTAGAATTGAGAGGATCTGCAATTATCTCACTTCAGCAAAGTAGATCAACCTGACAGAATGGACCTACAGACTGAATTACCATCACAAGAATGATATCTGCATTTATGACAAAAGACAAAACTTCCAGAAATACATGCTCACCTGGAGGTACTTTGATACACTTCATAAACTCTACGTGACAATTTGCCAATCAAATAAAAGTACTGCTGAACAAAAGGTTTGGGATAGACATAGACAGGTACAAAACCTATTTTCAGAAACTATCACTACTTTGTAGAGAAACACACAAATGTGTCTCTACAAAGCATATTTACAATTTCAGAATCTTGAAATGAGAAAGATTGGGTTAAAAAAAAATGAGTGAAGTAAAGTTTTCTGCACCAATTCTGCACCAAGAAAAACAAAAAATACAATTCAAACAATTCAATTTTCTTTCTCTCTGTCAGTACTACTTTCTTCCCATGCCATACATGTTGTACAGAAACTTGCTGACAATACCAATGACAAGAGTAGTAAGCCAGTTCCCAGTTAGCACTAGTCTGCAATCTCTTCAACCACAGACTTTGCAAAACATGGAATAGTCTTCAAGAAGAGCAGTAGAAAACAGCCATACAGGAAATGGTAATTTAGATGTCAGTGCTGCATGAATGGCTTTTGTTAATGTTGCTGAAAAGAATGCACATTCACCTGTAAATACCAATCTGCACCTGGTTCATTTATAACACAGTTGTCACGAAGCACTGTCTAGGTTTTGAATACCTCAGTAGCAAATCCATTTCAAAAGAAAGTCTGCAATGGCCTTTATCTACACATGCTCAGATTGCACAATTTCTCCTTTCATCTCACCTGTATCTGACTGGATGGGAGAATGACCTCTGGTCTACACATAGCGCCCTCGCCTGACTGACTGTACTCTGCAAGACTCATCAACACATCCAGCACTGACAGACACTCCACCGCTTTATTCCATGACTGGTAACTGTCAAAGAAATTTAAGTACATACTGATCAGTTCTTGTAACAAACTAGATCACAACTATTCATGATGACGCATGGAAAAAAAACAACTAAGAAACAAAAGTTACAAATCTCGTAAACATGAGCAGCACCTGCATTAGAATCTTTATCATTTGTTGAGGAAATGACAGCTAAAATAGAAAATACTCAGAATCTTGTTTGTATGTGTGACCTGCCTCTTATCAAAAACAGAAAGTACTTAGAGGTCTACTGGCAAACATAGCACTTGAGGAAACAGACAACTTACTGCTCATCAAATTTGTGAAAGACTCTCCTCATAGAATCCTTGAGGGCGCTGTCCCTTCTCTCCTCTGCATTGATCAAATCACTCAGGAGTTTCTGGATGGTGGGTGTCCAGTATCGCTTGAAGCCTTTCTTGGAAGACTGGAGTTCGTACTCCTCTGGAGTGCGCCTAGAGAGGGCACTCTCTGGAATCTCCATCTGGAAGCGGTTCTTGGCTGTACCCCAGAAAACGATGTTCTGTCAAAGTAGAGTTAAAAGTTTATTGATTTATGAACTATCTACCACTGGCTTTCTTTAAAAAGAAAAAAAGAAAGACTCTCAAAAATGAGGTTTTGAAATAACAACATTAATCCCTCCCGAAGGTCTGATCCAACAGTCTCACATAAAAGCTGGTAGAGTTTTACTGACAATCAGAAAACACCTTGACAACAAGCAAAGGTAGGAAATAGGAGGATGTTCTGATCATTAAGCATTACTATAAATAGCATCACTAACACACATCAGTCAAATGGATTTGCTTGAAAATATATACCCCCTCAACACTACCACCACCACCAAAAAAAAACAAAAAAAAACAAACAAACACACAAACAAACAAACAAACAAACAAACAAACAAAAGAACATCACCAGAAAGTGAGATGCAAGTATTCTCATTAAGCACCAGGAAACAAGGCTCACCCTACATCCAAGTCGCTTCTTCTGTTTCTCAAGGTACTCCTGGAGTTGTTCCTTGCAGGAAGACATGTCTGAGATGGCCCGGTCGTAGTCTGGGATGACCCCCTTGGAGGGAACGATGGAACCACTCTCTCGTGCCTTCTTCTGGTCAAAGGCGTGCTGAGGAAAACCAGTGGAGAGTGGGTGTGGTCATCATTTGAGAGTGGGAGTGGGTGTGGTCATTATTTGGTAGTGGGTGTGGTTATTATTTGATAGTGAGAGTTGGTGTGGTTATCATTTGAGAGTGGGAGTGTGTGTGGTCATCATTTGAGAGTGGGAGTGGTCACCAATTTGTTGGTGGGAGTGGGTGCCGTTATCATTAGCGAGAGAGGGTGTGGTTATCATTTGATAGTGAGAGTTGGTGTGGTTATCATTTGAGAGTGGGAGTGTGTGTGGTCATCATTTGAGAGTGGGAGTGGTCACCAATTTGTTGGTGGGAGTGGGTGCCGTTATCATTAGCGAGAGAGGGTGTGGTTATCATTTGATAGTGAGAGTTGGTGTGGTTATCATTTGAGAGTGGGAGTGTGTGTGGTCATCATTTGAGAGTGGGAGTGGTCACCAATTTGTTGGTGGGAGTGGGTGCCGTTATCATTAGCGAGAGAGGGTGTGGTTATCATTTGATAGTGAGAGTTGGTGTGGTTATCATTTGAGAGTGGGAGTGTGTGTGGTCATCATTTGAGAGTGGGAGTGGTCACCAATTTGTTGGTGGGAGTGGGTGCCGTTATCATTAGCGAGAGTGGGTGTGGTTATCATTTGATAGTGAGAGTTGGTGTGGTCATCATTTGGTAGCGGGAGTGGGTGTGGTCATCATTTGGTAGCGGGAGTGGTCACCAATTTGTTGGTGGGAGTGGGTGTTGTTATCATTAGTGAGAGTGGGTGTGGTTATGATTTGTGTTCCTACCAGTATGATTCCCATTTCTTCCAAATTTTTTCTCTCATTTGAGTGAAAATAAATAAAACATCAAAGAAGCCATTGACAGTAATATCACAGACCCAGTAGTGAGGGGAGGTTAACCTGATTGACTCCATCTTTATTTTCACAAGGGCCCTGTTTCATAAAGCTGTTTGTAAAGTTACGAACAACTTACGAGCGACTGGTGATCAGTTCTGAAGTGCTATACTTATCAGAATTTCAATAATTCAGCACAAGACCTGATCACCAGTCGCTCGTAAGTCGTTCGTAACTTTGGGAACAGCTTTATGAAACACCCCCAGGGTACATTAAAAAGTCACAACTTGTGCAGGCCTGCTAGAATAGAATTGCCCATCAGCATTGTACACGTACAACTGTATGTGCATAGAAGCACACATTTATTGGTAAATCATAACATTCAACTCCAATCGAGACTCTTCAGCTGTATGTATGCTTACACTGAGATCAGTGACAATGCTGCACACAATTCATTATGGGGATTCCCAAATATATCCGAGTCAGGCCAGCCTTCCCATTGCATGGTCTCCTCACACTATCAGGTCTTTCAAAGTAAGATACACTTGTAACTATATCCTATAAGAACAACATGGGGTATATTCTCTGATCATATCATCAGAGTAAGCTACAAACTACATGTAGAGAGCTGGGAGGACTGGACATTTTACACTAACCTCAAAGAACTGCAACGTCTCCCTGTAGTCTGGGTACAGCCCACCCTCAGTGGCCGACGGATGACTGACGGATTTCTTGAGGAGTGCTGATCTGTGTTACACAGCAAGAGAAATTTACCAGTCAATCAAGAGTGTCCACTATTATGACATTATTGGAATATTTCAAATCCATTTTTCCTACAGCATACTGTCAAGCAAGATATTTTCACTGCATGAAATTTTTGTGAATTGCCACTGGCATTCAATGCATATAGTGTAAATAAGAACTTCTGCAGCGTTTTAATTTCATGAATCTTGGCTCCCGCGTAATTTGCAAAATTAAAATGTACATGAACATTTCTGGTTTTATAGTAGTTATGTTGCAGAAAGTACTTATCACATTTGCATGCTTGATGTCAAACATATCAATTTTTATTTGTATGGAGAGCTCCTCTGTTTGCTTTTAATTATGGCAAACTTCGATTTAATATCACAACTTTAAAGTGACAGGGATGATCATCTGGATGTCTATCAGCTGGATGATCATAAAACACACAAAAGACACACAAAACTAAATACCATTAGCAATGCTGATTGTCTGTTTGTCAAAATCTAATACAAAGCATTTACAACAACAAAATGGTGTAAAACTTAATTCTATACACAGCACATTATGATTGTAAACACTTGTTACGCTGCTCACTGCCCATCAACGATACACATCAGGTCAAGAGATGCATTGCTACTTAGCATGTCTTCATTGTTATGAGAGGAATATGATAGTTAGACTAGAGTCACTACTCACTTGAAATCAGATACACTTCTCTTGAAAAGCTTGATGATTGACAGGCCCTTCTCAAAACCTTCCAAAGCTGTCAGGAAGTCAGCAATCTTGCGTTTACTGGAAGAATATGACCAACAGACAACAAATCTAATGATACAGTTGCACTCAATCACATAAGATAAAATATTCTACTTACTAGTACATGATACAATCCGTGTACATTTGCAAATAGGATGGTTTAGAAAAATACAATTATCGCTTCACAGTCATTACTTACAGTGCAGGGCTTTATAGTCCTGGTAACCCATGTTTTTACTGGTCTGACCCGTCTGTTGGACCAGTAGGTACACTGTACCCAGTTTCTCCATGTTTTACTGGTCTAATCCTGAAAAGATTACTAGTCTGACGTTGATTTTTACTGGTCAGGGACCATTGGACCAGTGCCAGTGTGTAGCGTTGCACAGCAAGCAAACCAATCCAACAGCTTCAGCTGTGGAATCTCTTTGAACACATCTCTTCTCTCTGCCTGTATTATGAGTTCACTGTAAAGTAATTTTAACTAATGTATCATAATTTGATGGTAGACGGGAATCAAAAGATATCAAAATATACAAATGTTACTGGTTAACTACACCATGTACCTGTGTTACATGAGACTATCCTTTTTTCTTTTTTCTTTTAAATCCGAAGTGTCACATAGAAAAAGACATGTTTCATGTACTGGTGATGTCTGAAATGTTAAAATTGTACCTCTCTGCCAATCCAGTCAATGGGCTGGACACAGGTATTACACATGTTACAAACACAGGTAATATTTTAGGTGACTTTTAAAATCTGTCATGCTACTGACCTGTAGACAGCATCTTCAAAGAAGATGGCTCGACTGTCTGGATGGTCAGCAATCCTCTTAGATGACCCTAGGGTGTGAATTCTGTGAAAGAAAGCAAGACAGAACATTAAATAACGGTCACAACAAAACCGATTGATCGATATCCCAGTACTCGTCAAATATGATATATAAAGCATTATTTTCCCCAGTCCATGTTACACTTTCATCCTTTTATTTAAACATATGTATTATCTCTACAAAACAACATTGTGTTTGTGTCTGTCTTGATACTCCACAATTACCAAATGAAATGAAAATTAAGTACAAATTCTGGGTTAAAGTACTTACTTTGGGTAGCACACACTTAACCCTATTCTAACTGGGCTATTTGAGACCAAGTTTTTACTGGGGGGGGGGGGGGGGGGGGGGGGGGGGGGGTCAATTTGACCCCCCCCCCCCCCCCCCCCCCCTCAGATCTCGGCCGCCGATCGCGCGATCGCCGCAAGATTTTGCCTGAACATAGAGCCGGATGTCAACTACAAGATTACATGGTCATACAAAAGAAAAATTTTGATTTTCTATTTTTAGTAAATTAATTATGCAAATTTACGCATGAAATCATATTTTCACCTATAACTCCATTAAAAAGACTGAATGATTGCTAAATTTTTGTGTAAGCGTTCCTCAAGACACATTGAACAATTTTCTTGTAAAAAAATAGCACAATCAAAATTAGTTTCTTTTGTTTTTTATTGTTTTGTTAATTTCTTATGTATTTTATTGTTTTTTTGACCTTTTGTTTTCTATTGTTTTTTGGCCAAAATTTGTTGCAGGCACTTTTTCAAGCTTATCTACATTAAAATTGATTAATTTCAATGATTAAAAGTCGACATAATCTAATTTATATCAATTTAACCAAAAAACACAATTTGCATTGGATTTGCACACGATATCATGAATTTGAGCCATTTTCAGGTTGACATGCATACGCAAAACATTACGTAACTTCAGAACGGTGTACCCGGACATCGCAAATTTGGTCTCAAAATATGCGGGAGGCTTCAAATAAAAAAGTCATGAAACGACGCGGCAAAATCTTTGCGCGTTGCGGAATCGCGGCGCGAAATGTCGAGGGGGGGGTCAAATTGACCCCCCCCCCCGTTAGAATAGGGTTAAGCCTCTGTTCATGTAAAGAATGTTTATGTAAGAAAATATCACGATCTGTCTTCGTAGGCTGAATAAAAAATCAACAACAACAACCAAGACTCTGGAGAATACCCCATGTATTTATAGAAAGTGCAACATATGGACACCATAAAGACCCTTCTGTGAAGAACAGTACACTGTCTTTAGGTCTTGATGAAATTCAAATGGCTTAGAATGAGTACACCTGTTAGGTTTTGGCAGTACACTGTGAAGTAGTGGGATATCATGAAAATCTCTATCCTTCTTTCTGGGTTTATGTGATGGAATATGCTACTTGCCCATCAAGAGCTTGAGATTTAATAGAAGGGGAAAGTGAGGGATAGTGAGGGATAGTGAGAGATAGTTAGAGATAGTGAGAGATAGTGAGAGATAGCGAGAAATAGTGAGAGATAGTGGTGGATAGTGAGAGATAGTGAGGGATAGTGAGAGATAGTGGGGGATAGTGAGAGATAGTGGTGGATAGTGAGAGATAGTGAGGGATAGTGAGAGATAGTGGGGGATAGTGAGAGATAGTGAGGGATAGTGAGAGATAGAGAGGGATAGTTGGGGATAGTTGGGGACAGTGAGAGATAGTGAGTGATAGTGACAGATAGTGAGTGATAGTGACAGATAGTGAGTGATAGTGAGAGATAGTGAGGGATAGTTAGATATAGTGAGGGATAGTGAGAGATAGTGAGGGATAGTGAGAGATAGTGGGGGATAGTGAGAGATAGTGAGGGATAGTGAGAGATAGAGAGGGATAGTTGGGGATAGTTGGGGACAGTGAGAGATAGTGACTGATAGTGACAGATAGTGAGTGATAATGAGAGATAGTGAGGGATAATGAGAGATAGTGAGGGATAGTGAGGGATAGTGAGATATAGTGAGGGATAGTTAGAGATAGTTGGGGACAGTCCCTTACTTGCTGAGTAGTCTCTCAAGGTCAGGAAGTTTCTTGGTGATCTCAGCGACCTCTGACACGATGTCTGGATGAGAGTGGAGATCATCAATGGCATCAAGTCTGAGGGGATTCAATCAGATGACATACAGGATTCAAGCCTTTGACAATAAATCCAAAGGATTTAATCAGATAGCATAAACTCCAAAGGATTCCCTTAGGTGATATCAAATCTAAAGAGATTTGATCAGATGACATAAAGACTGATAAGATTCATTCAGGTGACATCAATTCTAAAGGATTTGATCAGATGATGTCAAGTCCAAAGAGTTCAATCAGATGGCATTAGAAAGGGTGAAGGGATTCAGATATTATAAGCCAGTCAATATCATTCGACTCTTTAACCATTGCACATCATCACCACTGGGTGATTTCAAGTTCGGTGCTAGTGCTAGTGCTAGCCCCCAAATAAATTAAATCGAACTCCAACACCAACGGTCAGATTAACGAGGCGATATCGATCAAAATTATCGATGACCAGCACTAGGTGTTGGAATCACACCACCGCGAGCTCCGCAGGAATTGTGCAACGAAAAAAGTGATGGTGCACAGTTAAAGTCAAATATAAAAAGATGTAGCCGAAACTGCTTAGTTTTAGGCACGTAACGAGGAAGACTGATTAAAATGCCACAAATTTCATCCCTTCTTTAAAACACAATTATCTTTATTTTGCTCCCAGGCTCAGATTTCTACAGCCATGTCTGGAGTGTTCGTGTTCTTTACGTGGGCGACCATTGCATTAGCATAGACTTTGCACGTAAAACGTGCATATCTTATGGAAGTGAATACGGGTCTCGCACGGCAACGCTAACACCAGCACCGAACTTGAAATTAAGAAAATGATAATCCCTAGGGGCTAGTGTTAGTCAATAGGGAAAAAGCACGTAAATCGCTAACACAGACGGCGGAGCTCGGTTTGGCAGACGACATTCAACACCGAGCCCAGCACCAGCAACCGGAAATACATCATAATTTTGAGGTCAACTCCAAACACCGACGTGATTTCAAGTTCGGTTTTATCGCCGGTGCTAGTGCTGAGATAGCACTAGCACTAGCACTAGCACCGAACTTGAAATCACCCACTGTCTGCCCGCAACAAACTATTCCAAGACATGTTCTTTCCTTCACGTTCATGTCATTCACACTTACGAAAGGAGTAAAAATATAGAACAAAGTTGTTGCAAAATAAACTAACACCTACCCTGGATATCCATGCTGAAATACTATCCACTGTTTAGACTAAACAGTCCTTTATTCATGAGTGAATTATATTGTTCAGGTTTAAAAAAAAAAAAAATTCAAAATGGTTTTTAAAGTTCAGGTGGGCTCACCAAGAGATAAATGACAGCATCTATAGTCTCCTCTCAGTAGCCAAGAAGAGTCACTTTTTATTTACCTTTACAACATTTACGTGGACTTCACAATACTACTTACAGTAGGAGAATCATACCTGTCGTTAATTGATTTGGGGTTGCACAGAGGGGTGCAGAGCCATTGTTTGAAGAGCCTCTTGCCGAATGGAGTGCGGCAACGATCCAGTGTTTCTAGAAGGGTGCCCTCTTTTGTTCCTGTGCTGCTATTCTCTAGAATGTCCAGGTTACTCAAGGTGATACTATCCAGGACCTGCATGTATTTAAAAAATTGCCAAAGAGTGATGAATAAAAATTAATCAGTTTATGTATAGTTTATGTATGATTTTTAAACTGACATACTAAATATCTTTACCCCATTGAGAATGAGTCCCGAGTATACTCGGGCAGGGGTCTATGGGAAATGTGCGTTGTACCAAAATCAGTCCGTCCTCAACGGGTTAAAAGGCAAATTTTCTCATGTTCAATACAGTGTTCGCTTCTGAATTACAGTGTACATAGAAAGAATACTGTAATACATGTATATCAATCTATGAAGTGCAGAATATATGTACGTATATTCTTTTGTGCTGCAAGAGCTCCTGATAAGCTTAAACAATAGTGAGCACCCTAATGAAAAGATATGTTTTAAGTCTTGAAGTAAATAATACTACAAGTGAGGATTTCCTGATTTCTAATGGTAGTTTATTCCAGTTTGGGAGTTGCACAAACAAATGCTTGTTCTCTTTCAAGAAACCCTCAAACTAAAAGCCTAAATGAGTTTTTTCTGCTGTTTGAAGAACACTTTTCAATCTCACTCTGCCACACAATGGATGAATATATATGCTAACCATTTTGTTAAAGGGATGGAATAGTTTTGGTTGAGATGGGGCTTCAGGTTTCCAACTTTTGTGTGAGATAATTATACACAAATCACGTAGAAATATGAAAGAGCATGCAATTCCAAGGGGAATTCAAAGTTCATTTGATGAAAATAGGTTTTGAAATAGCTGAGATATCTAAAAACAAAGAGGTAATAATAAAAGGCATCAAGGCAATGCAAAAACCATTTACTCCTGTGCGAGAATGCTTTTCATGACACACAGAGAGAGCCAGACGTACCATACGCTGCTTGGTAGCAAAGACTGACTGTGGCACTTCAGACTGGCTAGTCTCATCATCCAGCGGTTTGTAGACTTCAAAATTTCTCATGGACAGCAATTCCTCTTCCAAGTAACACTTTTTCAAATACCTGGCAATAAAATAAAAGGGGGATATTCAAACATACTGACTAACATACAGTGATTAAAACCATGTAGCTACATACACTCTGTTTAATGACAAAAACTGCATTATGTTCTTACATTTTCCATTCCTTTTTTTTATCCTTGAAGCTTCTTTTCAAATTCTTCTTGTTGTATTGTGCTGACCCTGTGTGTTGAATGTCAATGCCTTCCCCGATGTCTATAAATAAATAAAGTAGGACTCGACACTCACTTAATCTCTAGTGAGTAATCTCGAGCAACTAAAATCTTTACGTCTGAAATTTTGGCGGCCTAAAAAATGCTATGGCTCGAAATGAAAGAAAACACAACAGCCCATTTTGAATCTTAGATGCCAGATCAGAGGTCCATTTCATGAAGTCTTATGAGAGACTTTTTATGAGAGACACATTTATGAGAAAATTCATGACATGGATTTTATGTCTCTTTAAAAGTCTGTCATAGGTAAATTTGAGCGACTTTGGCCATTCTGAGATTTATGTAAAGACTTTTATGTGATGATTTCATGAAACAGGTCCCTGGTCACCAAAAGATAACCATTTTGGAAAATTAGGTGGTCCAACATCAATTTCCAGTGGCCCTGGGCCACCAGACCACAGCCAATGTTTAGCCCTGGTTAAAGGCTCTGGAGTAGAATATACTTACCAAGTACACGCTCCTAGAGCACTGATGGCCAACTCACATCCTTCCTTGGGGGTGAGACCCAGAGAATCAGCTGTTGAGACAGAAGGGCAGTCAAAAACACGGTATGAGATCCAAAGAGGTAGGTTTTCCTCGACCATTAACTCATTCAAGAAGATTTGAATATATCTGACAGAAATACCATGGAATTACATACTTTGTGATGGCAACATATGATATTTTTGTTGGGTGATATTCAATATCTTATATGTACATGATACATAACAAATTTCCAACTTGCTGAAGATGATTTTCTTGACTTGCAGTCATTCTTCTCATCTTTATTTCAGAAGTCTGAATACTAAAATTTACCTCACGGGAGACTTGTTGAGGCATGAATGTCTAAAAGAAAATTAGTTGACCCTTAAAAATGAGAGAATTAAAGAATCAAATTTGAAGGCAATATAACAATTCTGAACCTTGTAGGAATGATCTGTACTTGCTAGATCTGAGCAGTAATATTGTGTTCTCATCACGTGGTAGGGTTTGTAGGATCTAGTATTTAGGGGAAACCAAGACCACACTCAAGAGATGCTTCTATGGGCACAGATCAACTGTCACCACAGCCAAGCTTGACATTCCAGCTTGCCATTTCACTCTCCCTAATCACTCAATTACTGACATGACTCTACAGGGCATCAAACCTTTGGGTACTTGTCCAGACACAGTCCAAACCAGAAGAGAGAAGCTCTGGATGAGACAACTTCGCACAATCCAACCCCGTGACTTCAACATCCAGGAGGAAAATGACTATTATTTCTGTCATTCCTTACTTAATGCATTTTCCTAATGTACATCTCTTATTCCCAATGTGTTCCTTCCTCTTGACAGAGTTTCTTTTATATAGCCCTTTTCCACATACACACATACACACATATTTGTTGAGTTTAGGTTTACATTTATACACACATATGTATGCTATATCTCTCCCTTTTGGATTTTTGCTTGTATTTCTATCCAAAGCTGTAAAGTACATAATGTCTTTCTCTGTATACTTTGATCTGTTTGTACATAGCATTCTTTGGTTGGCTCTCACTTTCATTTTGTTGCCACACCTTGTGCACACCAGGTTAGGAGCTCACTGCTTGCTCACTCACACTGTTGCCATTTCATTCTTTTCCAACTTTTTATCCTTCTGTTGTTCCTTATCTTGTTTGATGTTGCCTCCCTATTCATCTTTAGCCCTTACAGGCTGCCCCCTATGATCCTTGGGATGGTCACTGGCCCACCTTTGTCTTCTGCCTGTGCACTCCCTTCCTTTAATCTCCCTTCCTTTAATCTCCCTTCCTTTATACCCATTTGGCTCCCAACCTTTCACTTCCAATCTACATCTTTTTTCACTGTTCTGTGTCCTAAGCCCTCCTCAGACAGTGCCTGTTGTGTCTAGTCCATTATAATCATGTGATTACTTTCCCTTCATGTTTTGTTATTTGCCTCTGACAAAGATTCTGCTAGGATCAAAAACTCAGGCTCCGTTTGACTCCAAAAATTAGTCTAGCTAAATGTATGCCGTATGCAGTAAATCCCACCAGTGCTTATAAATCACTCACCTTCTGATAACATTCCCCTCAGCTCCTCAGGCCAAGAAGACAAACCTCCTTCCTTCTGTCCTTCCTTCCTTTCCATTTCATCCTCATTCTTCACTTTGCCCTTCTTTCCCGCCTCATCATCATCAAAGTAGCCTTTCTCAGCTAGCACCTTGAGGGTCTTCTGAGCATCCCAGAATTCTGAGTTAGGAAGGAGGGAGTCCTTGAGACTGGAGACGAGGTTGGTGGAGAGAAGCTGCTGAGTCTTGGGTAGAAGTTTGCCTCGCTCGAAGAGAACCTACAGGAAGTAATGAGGCATCATGGAATTGCAATCATTAATCAACAGTACAAACATTCACCCTTCAAAACATAAAAGACATGTGCCATATAGCAGACCAACATACAAGCCTGCTATGCTGAAGGAGAACTTTGACTCTCACTGCGCTTTGTTCACTGATTTGCAAGCAAACTGAAGTACTTTCTCTGCCATTTAGTGTAGATGTCTGGAAACTAATCATCTCAATGAATAGAGATTAACCAGGGAGGGAGACTCTCTTCCCACCTCCCTGGATTAACTAATCCTCCTAATTCCCGTTGTGTTATCAAGGCCTTCCTGTAAGGCACATTGCTACGCCTGAGTGAATTTGCTAACAGTAAAACTAGGTTAAGTTAAATGGATTACTGTGTGTTGATTTAAAAAGCTAGTCAAGTTAAGTTATGTGCCTGGGCACATGAACGTTCTAACCCTCCAGAAGAGATTTACATTGTATGCAGGGGTAAAGAGTGTGGATGCAACAATTAAATAGAAGTGTAAATTTCTATTTTTAGGCAAAAAACAACAAAATAACATATTTCCCATTATATCTTTTGAAAGGTTTGATAACTTCATGTTATGCTACATCCGTTGTCTTGTTTCAATAAAGTCTGTCATGTACCAAGCATTACAGTAATGACAATACTGGGGCTAATCACACTGTAGCACTAACATGCTGATATAGTGACTCTGGTTCTGTTTGTTACAGGGTCAAGGCCTGTGGGACAGAACTGACCTGTGCTGGAGGGAAGTGGGCAATCAATGTCCTGAACCGAGAGCTGTGGCGGTCATCCTGAAACTGACCAATCTGAAGCAAACAGACAAAACAGAAGAAACATGAAACTACATTCTCATCAAACAAGCAATGTACGATTATAACTCTAAAACCAGCAAATTAAGCACGAAATGTAATGTACAATCAAACCTGCCTTACAGCGGCCCCCTGTCTATGGCAGCCACGTGCTATATATGGCGACTGAAATCAATTCCCTGCGAGAAAAAAGCAATGATAAAGACCCCGTCTATAACAGTAACTTTCTCTCTCTTTGGTGGCCACTATAGACACATGTCTGCCAACATTCCCACATCCAAATCAGGGAGATTCCACACAGCAATCAGTGAGATATCTGTGTGTTACATGCATTTCAATGGGCAAAAAATAATTCCCAAATCAGGGAGATTTTAATATTCTCAGCCTCTTATTCAGACATGAAACAGATTTTGACATTTTCAAGGAGACTCCTGCAGAATCAGGGAGACTTGGCAGCTCTGTGGAAGACAGGTTTGACTGCATATTGCATGGCTCAACACACCTGAGGGAAAAGTTAAAATACACCCATTATCATGATTCATACACATGTTAGCCCCTTACAATAACAGGCTGTACATTTTTTTTTTTTTTTTTAAACTACTCAATATTCTTTGAAACACTTTGTTGCTTTTCTACAAGAAATAGAAAACACGGTGAAATATAATGTAGGGTGCCTGGTCCTACTCACATGGAATTTGCCGATGGATGTCTCCACAAAGCACACACCGTACACACTCTCCCCACCAGTACTCTCTTCACAAGGCCTCTCTGTCACAGCCAGAAGAAAGCTGCTCTGTGCTTCGTGGCTCTCTCCATCTATGAAGCTAAATGTTCTGGTTGCTATGGGAACCAGATATGATGTTAACACAATCAGACAAAGACACAGAAAATATATATCAAATAAAAACTCGTTCTTATACACATCCGTTTTAACTTGTTATAACCCATTGAGGACAAGCCCCGAGAATACTCAGGCAGGTATCCATGGGAAATGTGTGTTGTAGCAAAATCAGTCCGTCCTCAAAGGGTTAAACTATAGAGGGAGATTCTGGTGGAAGCTCAATGATTTATACAATTTTCTTTGGTCTTAAAAATCAAGCTTATAATACACAATGTGACCATTAGACATGTAGACAAATGACATATTGAAACAAACTGACATTATTTATAATCATGATTTCACAAGAACTCTGCCTTTCCTGTTTAGCTCTCAGTCTTATGTTTCTGATGGAGAACACTAAGAGATTTCTCAATGAATACGAGATCATATCTCACCTTTAGTTGATATACGGCAGACTTCTCTCTTCACCACCTTGTCAAACTTGGTTGGAGCTCTGCACACTAATATCAGGGTGAGAAAAGAGACAGGACATACGCACTCTGGATAACAAAATTCATACAACTGGTGCCCATGGAAGACCATCAGCACTCAAAGAGTACAAGCAGTCATGTCTTGTCTTCTAAAAAACAGAGCAATATGCTTTTCAGCTAAGAAAACATTACTGATGAATGTATAATCAATGCACTGCACAGGTATTAGTCAGATTTGAAAACAGACAATGTATGAATTGAAGAAAACATTTTCCCTTTAAACAAGAGACCCGCGGGTCTAGCGCTCACCTGAGTATCGCAAGTTCACCTTTCACGCAGTCACTAACCTAAATTATTCACAGCTCTACCAAAATTTGACCAGGCATTCTCAAGTAGAAGATGAAAATGTACAATAAAGGCCCAATTTTTTTTTAAGATTCCTTAATTTGGGGGGATTGGGGCCCCCTGGGGCCCTCTGGGTGGGGCATGGTGCCCATTTTGATAAATTGAGATCCTGACCCCCTAGGGATGCTACCTGCCAAGTTTGACAAAAATCCATCATGAGGTTTTCAGGAAGAAGATGAAAATGTACAATTCAGGCCCCCATTTGGACCCTTCCAACCCCCCCCCCCCCCTACCCAAGAGGGGCACCCCTGGATCTCCTATGAACAAACTTGAAACTACAGTCATTAATGTACTCACTCATAGTATTATCTCAGCTCTATAACTTCTGATTCTAGAGAAGATTTATAAAGATTCCTTCATTTGGGGGGTTTGGGACCCCTGGGGGCCCCCTGGGTGGGGCATGGTGCCCATTTTAACAAATTGAGATCCTAACCCCCTAGGGATGCTACCTGCCAAGTTTGGTGAAAATGGGTCATGGGGTTCTCAAGAAGATGATAAAAATGTACAATTTAGGCCCCATTAGGACCCCTCCTCACCCCCTCCCCTGGGTCCCAAGGGGGGCACCCCTGATTCTGCCATGAACAAACTTGAAACTACAGTCATCAATGTACTAACGCATAGTATTAACTAAGCACTATCACTTCTGGTTCTAGAGAAGAAGATTTTTGCAGAATCCTTAATTTTGGGGGGCTTGGGCCCCCTGAGGGCCCCCTGGGTGGGGCATGGTGCCCATTTTAACAAATTGAGTTCCTAACCCCCTAGGGATGCTACCTGCCAAGTTTGGTGAAAATGGGTCATGGGGTTCTCAAGAAGAAGATGAAAATGTACAATTTAGGCCCCATTAGAACCCTTCCCCACCCCCCTCCCCTGGGTCCCAAGGGGGGCACCCCTGATTCTGCCATGAACAAACTTGAAACTACAGTCATCAATGTACTAACTCATAGTATTAACTAAGCACTATCACTTCTGGTTCTAGAGAAGAAGATTTTTGCAGAATCCTTAATTTTGGGGGGCTTGGGCCCCCTGAGGGCCCCCTGGGTGGGGCATGGTGCCCATTTTAACAAATTGAGTTCCTAACCCCCTAGGGATGCTACCTGCCAAGTTTGGTGAAAATGGGTCATGGGGTTCTCAAGAAGAAGATGAAAATGTACAATTTAGGCCCCATTAGAACCCTTCCCCACCCCCCTCCCCTGGGTCCCAAGGGGGGCACCCCTGATTCTGCCATGAACAAACTTGAAACTACAGTCATCAATGTACTAACTCATAGTATTAACTTAGCTCTATCACTTCTGGTTCTAGAGAAGAAGATTTTTACAGATTCCTTAATTTTGGGGGGTTTGGGCCCCCCTGGGGGCCCCCTGGGTGGGGCATGGTGCCCATTTTAACAAATTGAGTTCCTAACCCCCTAGGGATGCTACCTGCCAAGTTTGATGAAAATCGGTCTTGGGGTTTTCAAGAAGAAGATGAAAATGTAAAAAGTTTACGCACGACGCACGACGGACGACGGACGACGGACGACGGACGACGGACGCCGGACGAAGGGCGATCGCAATAGCTCACTTGAGCCTTTGGCTCAGGTGAGCTAACAATAACTCTCAGAGAGCACTGCACACAGCATCATCATGACCAGTTCACCTGAAGATTTAAAGCTAAACTTAGTATTCACACAGTTATGTCCCTCAACCTTTGCCCAATATTTTTATCATAATTTGAATCATTCATTGCTAGTATTTCACAAGCGAGAAAGAGATTTTACCCTATCGCGATACTATTCTGCTGTTATTTCAGTAGTATAATTATCAAAAGCCTCTGAAGTCCATAATGTTATACATGATCATAAAACTGGCAATACATCAATTTGGGGGAAGTTAAAGAAAGTGTTTCTGTCTCAAATTGACTCTTTTTTATTTGTGCAGAGTTAATGAATCCAGCCAGTTCCCTTTGATCTTTTCTCAAACAGATATTTAAACACAGTAAAATCCAGGGTTTCCAATCTAAGGAGGATGAATTCATGATTTCTGGAATAATCTATCCCAGGACTTGGTAGGTAAATGACAGAGAACTTACAGTGCTTAACTCTTTCCTGCATCATGTCTGGCGTCTCAGTTTGCTCCACCCTGGCCACACGGTAACCTTTCTGGATGAGGGTGTCGCTATAGCGACCAAAGGCAATCTCTGGAAAACCAGAGTGAGCATTCTCTCCCTGCCATGAAGGGAAAGGAGAACATGGACATGGTAAAAGAGTCCTCAAGCTATATATCAATGAAACTGGAATGATATAGAATCAAAATAACAGCATCAGGTTATAACTTTTACTGCTATACACGGAAGAGATTAGAATGAAACTTTGGGGTGTGCAGAGCCATTTAGAAGAGAGGCCCACAAACTTCATATATATCGTTGCTGAGGTGACAAGACCTTGTATCTCAAATTTTGGTGAAAATGACTTTTTTGGATTGATGGCCAGATAATCAGTTAAGTGATGTCCTGTCCAAATCCTAGCTGTCTTACCCCAAAAAATAAAGCCACCACGGCATGTCAAAGGAAAGTTCATCCCATTTGATATAGTGCTTTGGCTGCCATGTTTTTTGCTCTCCTGAACATTTGAGATTTTGTAGATACGAGGTCTTGTCATCCCAGCGACTTTGTGTATCACTGACTGTATAATAACATGAATATTCACTAAATACATATGACACATTACTTTCAAATGACAATTCAGTTTTTCCTTCACTTACCTTCATAAAGATAAGACCAAGTTCCTTCACTCCAATCTCTGCATCCATGTGATAAAGCTCATAAAACTTCCCCATCTGTAAGTTACGTAAATTACAAAATGCATCAGAGTAATCATTAGTCATTTGTTTTTGTGCATCATTATGATCATACAAAAAAAACAACAACTGTTTAAAAAAAATACATATCTTCTCTTTCAATGAACAGGAAAGAATGTAATCTGATTTATATTTAGCGAGTCTCTTTAATTCTTTTCTCCCTCTCACTTTCTCTCTGTCTCTTTGGTAACGATGCTACATTAACTCTCCTACAGATATCACACAAATATATTCTGCACAATTTCTCTTCCATGCTTTTAAACAAAGTAAATATTAATTTTCTACATTACAATACAGAAAGGTTTTCCATGGAAAACAATCAAAACAGCATGGAATAAGAAATGATAAATGTACAACAAGCAACAGATCTAGCTACAAGGATGACTCCCAGTACATGACAGCTATATCTTCTTGTGGACAACATAGACCACACTGAGGAAGGAAAATGCTTAGATTTAACGCTCTGCATAACAATTTTTTCCAGTTAAATTCAACAGATTTAAAAAGACAGAACCTCGTACCTTGAAGAAGAGAACTGTGTTGAAGTATTTAGATTTCATCTCCCACCATTGTCTCATGGCCTGTATAGAGAAAACACATTAAGGACATCAGCACTCAGAATGTTTGGACATTTTAATACATATTGGTCATGCAGTTCAGTTATTTCCAATCTTTTGTATACTTTTCTGGTCTGACTGTAACACTGGCATTGATATTCTAAATAATTACATTGTCTACAACTGTGTGATTTTATTTTTATACAATCTATAAATATTATCTGATAAGTTTGGTAGCAAATTACTTTCCATCAGATAAGAATTTCATGTAAAAACCTTCATACACAATGTTCTGAATCTTTGGCTTTAAATCAAATTTGTTGTGGGTTTTTTTTCTTGCACTTGCAAAAACCTACTTTTAGCCAGCAATCTTCAAGCAAACCTGCGAATGCACAAATTGTCTAACTAACTTTAGTTTTCCTACGTACAAAAAAGAGATCTACTCTTAAAAATTGTTACGCTTAGTTTCACACTTACTGAACTGTTGCTTAAAAAGGGTTGTGTTAAGTTTCATACTAACTGATGTACTGTTTAAAATTGTTGCATTCAGTTTCATACTGATACATTACTAAACATTGCTGCATTTCATTTCATACTAGCTTATCTGCTGTTTAAAAACTTGCTGCATTTAGTTGGAAAATTAATTATTGTTTGATGTTTTATTCATTGAGAGTATTCCTCTCTGGGGGAGATATCCCCACCCTCCTCCCCAGAAGACAGGGGAAGGCAGCCAGACTCATCACCACCCTCCTCCCCAGAAGACAGGGGAAGGCAGCCATACTCATCACCACCCTCCTCCCCAGAAGACAGGGGAGGGTAGCCAGACTCATCACCACCCTCCTCCCCAGAAGACAGGGGAGGGTAGCCAGACTCATCACCACCCTCCTCCCCAGAAGACAGGGGAGGGTAGCCATACTCACTGGGGTACACTTGTCAAGAAAGCTCTTAGGTACGAAGAGTGTACTGGGGTCATAGTCTGGGTCACGCTCTGATCTTCCTTTGATGTCCCTGGAAAAAGAGTAAAAAGTGGTTTGTTGTTTCTCTGTAAGATTAACATTACACTGCACTCACTTTTAACACCATGATATACCATTTTCCTGGTTCTTGAACCATGATATACCATTTTCCTGGTTCTTGAAGGTTTTCTTATGAATTCTCAGCAAAATTTGAATCAGTTACACAACATAAACTACTGTGGACAAACTGGTCTTGCGCTTTGCATTAACAGATTTGAATCATCAAAGATGATTCCGTCCCGTGCATGTTTCATACCACTGGAGGTGACAATAAATGCAGTTCCATACCAATTCGGGCTTGGCATGAATATAAAGCAGTTTGGGAAATAGGCGGATAGGAGTAGTTATGAAGTACAGTTGAACCTCTCGTATCCAGACAAGTCGGGACCGGGGCTCATCCGGATAAGGGATTTGGCCGGATACGGGAGACTCAATGCTTTATACATGTACATATACATACACAAGTACTGATGTAGCCCATTGTAGTACCACATGTAGTAATGTGTATACTGGAACCTTTTCATTGTTACATTTGGGGATGTTTGGGGATGTTAAAATGTCTGAAGGTAAGCAATTTGGAAGGAAATTTGATGTAATGTATGTTAATCATGTTGGAAGTAATATGTAATTCATGTGTGTTTGTGTAGGAGTTCTCAAGGAGTTGGGAATCCCCCTTTCCTCCCGTAATTATTAAAAAAAAAAAAAATTCACGGCGAGATTGCGTCCGTATAATAGAGAGATCCGGATAAAGGGAGGCCGGATAAGAGAGGTTCAACTGTACTGTAAAAGCTGTTACTTTCACATACAGATAATTTTGGGAGTGAGAAGGTCACAGACATTTTATCAAGATGTTGTTTTCACGATTTTGACACAAAGGCTATTATAAGTTGCCCTAACAGCAATCCCTTGTGAACATTTTCGTGAGCTGTTAGATTTGTTGCCCATTTTTAGTGATTTACAAAATTTGCAAAAATATAACCCTTGCAAAAACAAAAGCTTTGACAGTACATACAAGGCCAAAGTAAATTTTCATCTGCATTTGCATTCAATGGGCACAAGCCTCAAGGACCAAACCATGTTACTTTAAAATTTACATGGCTCTTAAAGCAGCTTCAGACATTAAGGCTGCAGTATAAACACAATATTTAGACAGACTATTTAAACACAGTATATTTAAACACAAAAAGGAGGCTTCAGTTTTATTCAATATCTGAATATATTTTGGTACTCTCGTAAGTTAGTATCAGAGTATCTAGTATCAGGTATCAATGGTTACATCAGTGAGATGACTTACTTGCGGTTTCCTTCTTTGACCCATTCTAATCTCTGATGTGGGAATTGATTCTCACGACCCTCAGGTCCTGGACTGGCCGATGATGATGGCTGAATGGGAGCAGAAGACAAGGTCAAAGGTCATAAACAAAAACAACACTGAAGATATTTCTTTGCAGTTCACCTGTGTAATGACTACTTTCAATCTTAAGATTTTTCTGCAATTGTTTCTCTCTCTCTCTCTCTCTCTCTGCCCCATTCTTTGATTTTTTTTACCAACCTGTGGCACCACTTAACTATAATTATAATTAGTGTTGTTTCAGGTTTAGGTTTCAGGTTTTTAACACTTTCATAAAAAAAATCAACATATAACAGAAAACATTCAGCATTACAATCAATTAGACTACACAAAAGCATTATCACTACAACAACATTCATAAGAAGTATAACAAAACAAAATGATTGGATAGTGTTAGGAGACAAGCAGAAAGGCACAGCCTCATATTTAAGCCTGTCTCCAGAAAAATATAGGCATATATTATTATAAATCATGCCATGGAAATATTTTTGATAAATATAAAACATCTCAATTTCAGCAAGTTGAAACATGGCTGTACACACCTATCAGATACACACACACACACACACACACATACGCACACCTACACACATGTAATGTCCTTACCCTCCTATATTTGTCACTCACTGTCTTTCACTGATATTTTCTTCACTCAGTAAAATCCCAAAGTACCTCATCCTTCTCTTCCTATACACGGGACTCCCAATATAACAAAGTCCTCAGAACTGGCTGTTTTCTTTTGATATACAGTGCACTCCCGTTACAACGAACACGGTTATAACGAAATTTCGTTATAACGAAGTAAAAATTCTGGTCCCAATATTATCGCCATTAAAGTCTATGGTACAAAATTCGCTTATAACGAACACAGTTATAGCGAAATTTTCGTTATAACGAAGTCTTTTCCGAGCACCACTGACAAAGAAAAGCAAAAGAAATGTGCCCCGTTATAACGAAATGCTAATCGCTTTCAACAATACGTAGCGGAACAAGGCATTTACAGCGTCTCTGCATGGGCGAACGCGTTACATCACTGTGTTTTCGCTTGGTGTGTCACACACAGTTTCCGAGGGGAACTTGCGTTATTGTAATACAATAATCTGAAATTGATTAACCATATGTTTAATTGTTCACATAGCTTTCCAGTGTATGACGAGTATTCAACAAACAGAATATCATATATGCTGGCTTCCTTGTTTTCGTTATATATTGTATTTGTTCGGTTATAACGAAATTTCGTTATAACGAAAGAAAACTGCCGGTCCCGAGCATTTTGTTATAACGGGAGTGCACTGTATCAAAATTTTGTTATAACCAAGAGGAATTTAAACCATAGACTATTATGACAATAATTCTGGAACAAGAAATTTAACTTTTGTCATAACAAAATTTTCTTAGAGTCTGGTCCATTGTACAGGGAGCACCCTGTATCAGCTCCAAGCTTTAAAAACCAGCTCCTCCCGACACTTCATTTTATAGCTTTACCTGTTCATGGAGTCCAGACTATTCATCTATCCATCTATCTATCTATCTATCTATCTATCTATCTATCTATCTATCCATCCATCCATCCATCTATCTATTTGTATATTCTTATCTCTTCTGCCTATCTATCAATATATTTATTTATCTATCTATCTATCTATCCATCTATCTATCTATCTATCTCTACCTCTCCTGCTTCGAGGATAAAATCTCACGATGAAGGCAGTAGTTTCACTTGACATGAAAAAAGTTTACTCACAGCTGGTGACTGGAAAGCAGACAACTTTGCTTTAGTGGAAGCACCGACTGAGGGAGTACCAAATGTCCTCTTTGGGGGCGGGGTGGCAGCACTGGACCGGTCAAGAGAAGACGGAGTAAGGACACTACGAACCCTCTTCCCATTCCTAGCACTGGCTGGAGTAGACATAGCCGCAGAACTTCTCTTTCTCTTTCTTGCTTTCTGTGACACAGAGACAGGCACAAGGCGTACAACTTTCAGCCTCCATTAAGGTTTCATTACATGCAGAATTGTGTTATCGGTACATGACGTAACATGGTACTGTATACGCCGAATATTTCGTGAGGTTTTTATTTTCGGGGAATTTCTCGAGTCAGGTGCTATTCGCGAAATTAAAGACACCGAAAATAATCACTCTGATCCCAATATGAATGTGACGCACTTTCTCCGCTCAGTGCAGTACTCCACGATCGTGAATTTAACCACACGCAAAATCTTCGAGAAGTCCCGATTCACAAAAATTTAGACTCGCTAAATATATGCCATATACAGTAGCTTGTAATTATAGGAAAGTAGCTGATGTCTTCCTTTTTATTCTACCTTACTCACTACTCTCACCACACTGCCTGAAAGTTAGTGCAAGAACATAATAAAGTGTTTCAGTACTTTGCATTACAGGGAAACTGTGCTACCATATCAATGTGGTGAAGAATATCCTATAGTACTCATCTTTACCAATGTTCAGCAGTAAAGTCTGCTTTTTGGATGCTATATTTGTATAAAATAAATAATTTTTTGCTGAATTACTCCTGTAATGAGTGTAAAAAGAACACCAATTACTGAAATTCAGATCAAGATTTTACACATCGGAGTTGCATGTTTAGGACCACTATTGGTTGACATTAGTTTAGTTTCAAGACTCTTGAGTTTAAATGCATGCAATGAGATTAATATCCAGCAGAAAAACAAAAAACAAAAAACACACACCTTGGGTGTCTCCGGGTCTGATTCCGTCTCGTCTTCGGAGATGTTATTCTCATCAACTCCACTGCTAGCCTCTTCGTCAGACTCACCCTCACTTCCTGGCTTGAACTCATCACCTTCACAAACAGAGAAAACATATATTTACTGTGCATGCCACTATCTTAAATAAATCATTTTTGCAAATTTTGTGAGTCACTTGCAATTCGCAAAGATAAAAAGTTTTGCTTTAACAAAAATCATACATGGTATGTTTCTGTGGCTGAACTGGTCATCACAATTTAACACAAAAGCTTTATATTGACTTCCTTTTTATGATGAACTATTGAGAACTTTATCTTTATTCAATTTCTTCTCGACAGATTTCTATATCTGACCTAGTCATGTGTTGGTTAACCCATTCCATACTGAATTTTTAAATCCCCATAGACTTAATACCCTGGTCACCAGGTGCCTGTAGGGAACAGACTTTTCATGATGATCTGGTTATTAATTTTCAATAAAGCAGTCACCTGAGCTCTCGCTGTCCGATGCAACCGTGATTCTTCTTCTCTTCTTCTTCTGAGCGCTGCGAGCTCGCCTGGCTGCGGCTCTCGGCTTGCGTTTCCCTGTCGTTTCTTCATCACTGCCAGTACTCGCTACTGCCTCATCTGAACAAATAAATGAAGACAAAGGATTTCACACTCTCTTCACCTTGATATCAACTGACATACCTCTGCATACTATGCATTGTCTACAAAGTGTCTTGGGTGTATAGCATGTCTCTTTAACCAAACATGACTGGTAAATGGCAGTTGGTATCATTCTTGAATTAGGTCCTTCTTGAGTATTTGCTGGGGGAAAAAAAAATTCAAACTCAGCAATGCAATTTCAGTCTTCATCACTCAACACTCATATCTATAATCTCATTGCTGATAGGCAGAGTAAAACTCTCATGGCTGTAATTAGTCACATTCTGATAGAGTGAGAAAGGAAGCCCAGGGTCCGTTTCATGAAGTCGTCACGTAAAAGTCTTTACATAAATTTCTGAATGGTCAAAGTTGCTCGCATGAGACTTTCAAATCCATTTCATGAAGTCTCGAATAAGTGTGTCTTATGAGCAAAAAGTCTCTCATAAGTGTGTCTTATGAACAAAAAGTCTCTCATAAGAGTGTCTTATGAGCAAAAAGTCTCTCATAAGTGTGTCTTATGAACAAAAAGTCTCTCATAAGAGTGTCTTATGAGCAAAAATTCTCTCATAAGTGTGTCTTATGAACAAAAAGTCTCTCATAAGAGTGTCTTACCAGCAAAAAGTCTCTCATAAGTGTGTCTTATGAACAAAAAGTCTCTCATAAGAGTGTCTTACCAGCAAAAAGTCTCTCATAAGTGTGTCTTATGAACAAAAAGTCTCTCATAAGAATTTCATGAAACGGATCCCAGGAGAGTGAAAACATGACAAAGAGAGAAGACAAGAGAGTATGATCCCAGATGGATGGTGGAAGGAGGGAAGAACAAAGGGAAAAGTGACAAAGGAAGATAGCTAAGAAGAGTGCAGTTGCACAAAAGTCTGATATCTCTCAGTACAAAGGGATGACTGATGATTAACTCTTTGACTGATCCTGCACTCGTGGTTTGACAACAGACTTTGAACATCTCCTTCCCCTAGTTTGACAACAGACTTTAAACATCTCCTACTCTTGATTTCATGAAAATTAACCTACCATCACTTTCAGCATCCATCTCCTCCTCCTCCTCATCCTCCTCCTCGTCCTCTGATGGAACTTGGCACACGATGAGTTTCATTCTCTCCTCCACACTCTTCTTGAGAGCCTGGTCAGCTTGTTCCATCCCTCGCTTCACATCTGGTTTGGTCGTCTGAAACTTACCCCCTAGCTGGCATTCCTTGGCTCTGCTCCCGTTGAATGTTTCCACCAACCTGCAGGCACAAATCACATTTATTTCAACATCTGCAGTGGGCGTGGGGTGTTGCCCTTTACATATTTCACAACTTGCCTGACGAAAAGAGTACAGCTTCCAATAGGTCCGCAAATTCTATCAGAATGCAATTCTTGACATATCACTTTGGTGATATGTAAACATCAAGAAATTGAGTTACAAGCTGGTCTATCTGCAAACCCATATCTACTGTGCACTCCCATTATAATGAACATGGTTATAACGAAATTTCGGTTACAACAAAATAAAAATTTAGGCGGCAACATTACAGGCTCTTTGTTTTCAATTGTTTATTTGTTCAGTAACAAAGAAATTTTGATATAAAGAAAGAAAACTGCTGGTCCCAAGGACTTCCTTATAATGGGAGTCCACTGTACTTTGTCCTAATTCTAAAATAAATACAGTATGTCAATTCTGAACAAAGTGGTAACAATTTAATCCCAATATTCATGATTGAAAACTTAGATAGAATACCACTAAAAGTAGTTTGCATTGTAATTAAAAGTCCAAATGAAAGCATGAAATTTACATCCATGGAACACTACTGAACAAGCATTGCTTTATTTGGCAGACTATGATTCATCTCTCATACGGACAGTCTTCTTGAAGTGCACTCCTGTTCCTTATTCGACATAGCATTAACAAAACATCTCCTCGATGTTTCTTTGAGTCTTTTGTCCTTAAATGTTGAAAAGCCACCAATGCAAATAATCATAAAAAGATGAAGTACAAGTTGTATTCACTGACACATATGTGGGTTTGAAGCAAGGCTATCAATATCATGTCATACTTGTCCTTAATGAAAGACAAGAAACCAAAGAACTCACTTGGCACTAATCCACGCCCTGCTGGGAGGCTCATCAAAAAACTGGACATGGACCATGTCTCTTTTCCCTTCCTTCTTGGTACACTTGGCCAAGGTTGGGTGGTTACAAACCAGACTGGGCCACCATGGATAGCCTTCCAGCTTGGCCCATACTAGGTCCCCAGGAGAATGTTTGGTGGCTTCTGAAAATTGGTATCAGAAATCAGTGGTTAATTTAACACAATTCTCGCATTGCATCAGCTAATAAATGCATAAACCTTGTCCCATTCTAGTGTAAACTAAACTCAAGTCCCAATCTGGCCCGCCAGAGAAAGCATTTTTTTTTTCTACTTTTTTATCTGTCAGGTGTATAACACAGTCAGTTCTGAAACCTATCTAGAAGTAATTTATCTAACTCATCCACAGTTAGTCAATAGTGAAGATACAGATTTGACTGAGCAGCTCTTATCAAGTGCATTTCAAAGCTGCTGTGCCAAACCATAAAATTTCACACTGGAGTAGAAACTATGCATGTGACGCCGGTGCTATCAACACCATGGGTCCATGGCCCAATACAACAGCATGCCGGCAGAACACTGAGAAATTTGCATGACGCAACATTCACAAATTTGGGCCTGGTGAACGAAAGTGAGTTATCATAAATATCTTTTCATTAGCATTATCAGTCCTGTGCCAGATTTGATCACGCACACATGCATTGTAAGTTTCGGTAATCATGTAGAAATGCACACCATGCACATCTACCATTTCCTTCCTTAATTTGTCAACGAAAACTTCTTGTAGCTATCAGAAATGTCAAGATGGACCATATCTGACGGTTTCATGAAATTTCATAGTCAATTACAGAAGAAAAATAGCTAATTTTGACTCAAAAGTACACCGATCGACGGCTGTGTCAGCGTAGCATGATGGATGATCGATTATGTGGAAGAGCGATACAACGATGAAAATCGATTGTAGTAGTCTGTGATACAGCCGCTTGTTTGGTGTTTAACCACAATAATTATGTCGGCTTGACAGTAAAATGTGGAAGAAAGAAAGTGATCTTGATGCGTCTGTTTTTTTTTATCGTTTTAGTTAATTTTCTCTTGCGTGTGACTGTATATCTGTCAACATTTTTGCTGACTAAATGATGGACAGATAATATGTGTACAAAATGTCAGTAAATGATATATGAAAAAATGGGAATCATCCATCATGAATATTGCACAATAAAATAGGTCTAGATTTTTACTACAAAACAAAAGCAAAAACTGGGGTTGCAGTGTTTGTATACATAATTCAAAAAATCAAATGGGAAAAGTAAATACTATCATAAAGACAATTACTTTCTACTATAAGCTGAACCTATCAGTTAAAAACAAATTACTGTTTCAATTTCAATATTCTGTTTCTTTTTGGGTAAAATGAGCACTTTATGAGAAGTCCACAATATTAACGTTAATACATGATTGTATAACATAACATGCACTTTTTGTAATACTATTCTCATTAATATATTATCTAAATTAGGCCTATAAATTATGTAGATAACTAGAAACAAATCCCCTTTGAATTCAACTTCAGTTTTCTCTCTCCCTCCTAATACCGTAATAAATAGCCTAACCTTTTTCTTCCACTTTCCCTTCAACCTCATTCTATTTCCTTCAACACTATTCAAATTAAGTTATTATTATCAACTTTTGTCATGATAAAATCAATACTTGCCACAATAGAGAAAGGATCGATGTCTAAATCCTGGTATGAATAATCTGTATCAATAATTTGAAAAGTGATAATCATGATAGTGGCAATGAAAACAAAGAACTATCACAATAGCTCACTTGAGCCTTCGACTCAGGTGAGCTAACTAAAAAAAAAATACGAAAAAGAAAGTAGGGGCTACACGTATTGCACGAGTCAAGTTCGATATTGTTAGTAAGCGGCTAATTAGAGACTACCAGAATCGATTATAATCGTTGACATCGTTCTCTGCAAAATCGGTGCACTACTTACATCGGAGACTATGTTCGCGACCGACGTACTTTTCAACTCCAATTTCTCATTTTTCTTACCTTTTCGGCTTTCTAATTCCATGAAAACTCTCTGATATGGTTCAATTTAGCATCTCCAATAGCTGCACAAAATTTTATTGACAAACGGCGAAGCGAACGGTAGGTGTGCATTTCTACATGATTACCCAAGTTTCTACATGAGCCGATGGTTGAATTTTGAACAGTGTGGTCGAATTATGGCAGAGTGGCTTGCTTTAAATCAATGACTGTAAAGCACAGGGACTGCACTCTCTACGTACTAGATCGATCCACACTGGTCACTGGCTGTCACTGTGCACTGCCACTGCTGCGTTCAGCTGAGCTATGAAAGTAGTAAAACTTTTAATACCGTAGTTCTAATGTTTATGTTTTAGCTGTAGGTGGTCTATTTGGGTCCTTGATTTCTAATTTCTGAAAT
The DNA here is from genome assembly GCF_040938485.1 of Diadema antillarum. NCBI lineage: Eukaryota > Metazoa > Echinodermata > Echinoidea > Diadematoida > Diadematidae > Diadema > Diadema antillarum. Next base: position 616,324 of record NW_027271112.1, read on the forward strand.
CAAACAGAAATTGAATACATGTATGTTCCATTGTGGAGTTAGCCGTTTATGAATAGGAGTTCCAGCCTGTGTCATTTTCCAAACTAAGTAACTTGCAGTTTACCATACCATTACCAACCAAAACAATCCATCAAAACTTTGTATCTTCACTTACACAGAAATTTGCACGTGGGACTGACCTCCCCTGTTTTCCCAAAGACAATTTACCACTTCAGATTATCCTCATATCTTCGTAGTTTTCCTTATACATGTTATGTAAGTTTATTTAAAAAGAAATCTTCGGCAACTCCTTATTTGAAGTAATGATCATTGAGCATTCACTTCCTTTCTGAAATTGAACACACTCACCCTTCTCCTTGTCATGTTTTTGACTGGTGTGTCCTTTGGCAGTTTCCTTCGGCGATACCGACTTTTTTGAGTCAGCTTTATCTCCTGCGACAGGGGATGTCTTGTCTTTGTTTTTAGTGGATGGTAACTTTGTGAAATAAGAAAGAAGCGTTGCCATTTTCTTTTGTCGACAACCACAAAAAGGAGAAATTTCGACGTAGATCTATAAATACGTTGCGCTCAAAATGGTGACAGAGCGCGGCGCGGTCGATGCGATGTACGAAGTAAACTGCACTGCACTGCTGCGCTCTCTCTGCTTCAACTCACTCACTTGTCACTACACAGTAATAGCACGAGCACTAAGCTCCAATCAACGGGTCCCTGGATATGATACGGCGGCTGGCGGCCCCGCTGAACGTCTCCCGTGTGTTCGTGTACGAGGCGTACCATGTGTGCATTCACTTCCCGCGCGAAAGACCAAAACAGTGGGAGAGGGGGAAAGAGCATGCGTAGTGACCGCAAGGTGGTTTGGTTGTTGTTGTTGGTTTGAAATACAAAGTTTTAAAACAGGGGGCAGAAACCCTGGAAGTGGCAATAGGGGCAAAAAAAAAAACAAAAAAAAAAAACAGAATGTGGTTAATTTGCTTGTAACTTGAAGAAGTCCAGAAATGGAATCAGAAAAGTTGAGCTGAAGAACTTTTTTTTTTCTTGTTAGCTGATGAAACCCGGATGTGGCACCAAAGTATTTTTGTTTTTGTTTTTGTCAATCTTTTATTTTTTTCTTTTCATATAAACAATAATATAAAAATTAGTTATAATTGCAAAATAATACAAATTTCATTATGACAACATAAATTCCACATTGTCAATATTACGAATGAAAAAGAAAGAATTTTGCATAAATAGTATAAAAAGGGATGAAGAAAAGGCAAACACATCAAACAGAAGTAAACAAGGCACCCCCTCCCCACCCCATGTCCGGTGAACCCGCTCACATTCTCACTCACTCAAATACTTAATCACAAAGTTACAGTGCTGATACTGCCAGGGAAACATTAGATATACGTAGGGTGTGTAGGATGATAGAAAAAAAAGAGCATACAACCAACAACAAAAACCAAACACATCCTATACAGATGTACTGCCGAACAGATTTGTAAAAAATAAGTTCCAAAAAATTACAATACTACACTTAAAATCCCTAAATACTTTTAAACTCTCCCCATTTTTCTATAAATGTAACCATATTTTACCAGTTTTAGTCGTTAATTCCTTTCCCTGATTTTTATAATCTGTGTAATCATCATTAAAATTTTCATTCATTGGGAGAGCTTCTTTTGATCTGGAAAAATATATGATATATTTTATGATGAAAAAAATTGAATTACACATTTTGATTCTATGAGAGTTTCCTTGAATCCCATCATATAATAAAAATTAAATTCCTGTTTGACTTTCTGCTGTATATTTCCCTCATATCTCATCTTTCTATTATTCCTTGGCAAGTTCTTTGAATTTGTTCACAAAACAGAAATATACTATGTGGATACGTCAAATCTATCAGATACAAATCCAAACACTTCGCCATTCGATTTTAGGTCTGACCGTGATAGGCCTATTCATTAAAAGCTTAAACATGACTGCATTGTTCGAGCAGTTAAAAATATTCTTATATTGCTAGAAAGCTTAGGAGAAAAGGAAAATGAAAGGGTTTACCAGACTATAGGCTTATACACTGAATTTAAGTGTCCCGTTCACCGGAGGGGCGAAAATTCTGCATTTTCAGTTATTGAATGGACAATCTTTAGACAAGAATAGTGCCTTTATTGTTCATTTTGATATTCAAATAATTGATAAATATTTGTTACCTTTCTGAGGGGGCACATGGGGGGGGGGTCAAAAACTTCTTTCTTTCTTTCTTTCTTTCTTCTTTTTTTTTTTGGGGGGGGGGGGGGCACGACAGTCGTGCTCGTGGGCGCTCCCCCCCCCCCCCCCTGCTTCCGGCGCCCTTGCCTGGCTAATAAGGATAGTTTTTCTACAGACACTCAGATAGAGAGAGAGAGGGGGGGGGGGGGGGGAAGAGAGAGGGAGAGGGAGAGAGGGAGAGAAGTAGTTAGCAAGTTGCAATCAACATGACCATCATCAATGACCTAAACCACGGAGCGGAGGTAGAAACCACATAACTTTATCTCGATTCCTGCATGATTTAAACTCTGCTGAGATGCCCTCGATCACTGTCAATTATGTAGAGAGTACATTGATCCAATCAAAATGGAGCTTCTTCGTGGTCTGGAGGGAAGAAACAGAGAGAAATTTGTTATCAGCCTGTTATGAAGAAGAGCAAGTCCAATCACAAAGAAAAACAACAATGAATGTTCGAAAAACCAAAGGTTCAACCTTGGCAATTTTTGCGCCGCACAGACACTGAGGGCGCCCTCCATGAATCCAGAGCCGTACCTACGGCACTGGACAAATCTCATGTCAGTTAGTATCTGCTGCAGGTTGTTGGTAGCCTCTTCTCTTGTTTCAAATTTGTGTTTTGTTTTGTTTTGTTTTTATTTTGTTTTATTTTGTTTTGTTTTCAACTTTCCAAGTTTATTTCCTTTAGCTAAAGCGAAATTAGTAGGGACCTACATTCATGAAAAATGAAAATGAATTCATAAAAATAGCAAGAAAGTTTAAACATTGAAAATGTAGAAAGCGAGATGGTCTGTAATCACAAAGACACATAACTTTTGATACAGATTAACCTTTGCAGAAAATTGCTGTGACTCTGCAGCAAGAATAAAGGCAGATTAAGAGAAAAGAAAGGAAGAAGTAGGATCCAAATGCTTCGTGTAAAATTGTGAAAGCTTAAGCTGCCGCTGCGCACAACGCTATTTCATTAAGACAGCAGGACCAGCATTATTAAACGACCATCAAGTGATCAAAATATCAAAGAAAATAAATCTTACATTTTCCCTTGACCCTTTCTGTGCCAGGGGCATTGGACACTGTGTACAATGTGATGGGCTTTTCTGTACAGTCGGCTCTCAAAGCACACAAAGTGTTTAAACGGTTTTTTTTAAGTAATCATAACTCTGACATGAGAGAATTTAATTGTGTGGCAAGATAGTTTATTGGCCCCACTGTTATTTGTTTTTGTGCTTCCTCCAAAGTGACGTGTTATCTTTCATATTTTTCGCCGACGATTTAAATGTTGTTGGGGTTTTTTTTCACATAAGACCCAATCATGCGCAAACAGTTAATTCTGAGTTACAAAATTTATGTGAGTGGACAAGCAAATAAGTTGTCTCTGAATATCAAAAAAACAAACAAACAAACAAACAAAACCACCAACAACTAAATATATGCTTCTTTTTTAGTCACACTTTAGACCATTCGAATATGGATATCTGTTTTGGTGACACTGTCTTAGTGTTTCCACCATACAAAATTTCTTGGAATTACAGTTGATAATAAACTTTCCTGGAAAGCGTTATTGATAATGTTTGTAAAGTTCTTCCACGTAACATAAGTGTTATTTATAGACTAAAATGGCAGATTCCTCAGAGGTATCCATAATTATGAGTCTTTTGAGTGGGTACCTCCATTTTTTTTCAGAGTGTATAAATGCGATTGTATGTCTCTTTTATGTACTGATCTAAATTATAGACATGATCATGTTGTTATTCCTGGCTGGAAATATATTTTCAACAACACGCATGTCAAATTTCACATATTTCTTCGTAGGGCTGTTGGAAAAAAAAAATGAAAATAAAGTTTGAATTGAATTGAATTGAACAAAAAAATAAAGTGGAAATCAACGGACGCTTCTATAGTGCCGGGCGTTGTCATGTTGGTCATTTTTTGACTGACCTATATCTAGAGATACGATTACTTTCTTTAAAAAAGATATATATATATATATATATATATATATATATATATATATATATATATATATATATATATAATATATAATATATATAATATATATATATATATATATATATATATATGAATGATGTGGAATTAAAGAATGATTATCAATAATAAAAAAGACGAAGCAAATAAGATTCATTTATTCCGTATCGCTTCTCAAGAATGTGAAAACGCATGAGTTGAGAGTGGGAAGAGTTATCATGTTACAAAAAAATTTAAATGCGTGTTTGCGTGCAAACAAAGCGTATTAGGGCAATTACCCCCCGAGGACAATTACCTCCGGCTAAATACTGGTTAGTGATAAGGTTAGAGTAAAGGTGGGGTGAGAGTGCTAGGGTTCTCGGGTATTTGTTGTGTGAGATAATCTGGTCATTATTGAATGAAATTTGGTTAAGAAAATAATATATAAATAGTTGATATATTTTGGGGTTAATTGTGCAATCACGAGTTATTATGTTATTTTTGGTTATTATTAGTCGTGTGAAATCGTTGTCTTATATAAGATGTTTTGTAGTTTTATTGGAGGAATAGTGCGATATGGCGGAGGCAAACCAGTCGCCACAGTATTTCTTTTTATATTTCTGTTTGTTTTCAAAGTGTGTAATACGTCCTTGTTATATCGGATATTGCTCAACCTATATTGATTTGTGTAATTACAATATTTTCTCACTCATTTTTATGATACGCGTAATTGCTTTATATTGTAACTGTCTGAAGGTTTGAATTTGTCTGTACTTAGTATTTGTAATGTTATACTCAAGCCCCTGGACTATACGAGGTATGATACCAATAACCCTTTCTATAGGATTAGGGTTAGGGTTAGGTTTATGGTCAGAGTTTGGGATAGGGTCAGGATTAGGTTCAGGATTAGGATTAGGATTAGGGCTATAGGGTTGGAGAAGGGTCTGGGATAACCGTCCTGTATGGGTACCATTGCCCTAGACCCCAAACAAAGTAAAGATACCAACTAGGAACCGAATGATCACATGCAGCTTACCACCTGCAGTACTAGTATGCGGCACTTTTTCCAATGTATATTATTTCTACTCTCCCTATACAAACCACCATAACTACGCAAATGTTACCGCCAATTGCTGCGGAAAGACGTCATGCGACAAGTGCTCCGCAAAAAAATGGTTCGAAACACTTTACTTTACAGACATTTTGTTCCCCAATTTCATTGATTGGTATCTCACAACTCTGCCTAATCCTCTTCACACTGTCTCCTTCGTCGCTCTAACCTCCCTCCCCAACTGTGCCTCCCTCTCCACTCTGCCTCCCTCGCAACTCCGCCTCCCTCGCAACTCCGCCTCAACTCCACCTCCCTCTCCACTTCCCTCCCTCTCCACTAAGCCTCCCTCTCCAACTCCGCCTCCCCTCCACTCCGCCTCCCTCGCCACTACGCCTCCCTCTCCACTCCGCCTCCCTCTCAACTCCGCCTCCCCCTCAACTCCGCCTCCTTCTCAACTCCCCCTCCTCTCCACTCCGCCTCCCTCTCTACTCTATTTCCATCTCCACTCTCCACTCATTTCTCACTCTGCCTAATACATTTATACTCACTGTACTCCACTCTCTCTCACACGCCGCGCTGCCTCTCAAAATGACAATGGGGGAATGACTCCTGGGTAGTATCATTTTGAGGTGACCCTCCTGCCTAGTCAAGCGGAAATGATACTCAGTAAATAGTATCAGACAGCTTGTCATCATTTGAGTTGAAAATTCATGAAAACAAGCCATAAAATAAGAAAGTCACAGAATTTTAAGTTTCTCATATTTTCATGAAACAGAGATATCAGTCACACTGACGTCTGCAAGTCAAATTCCCATACAAATCTGCAGAATAAGCCATTTAAAAAGTAATATCTGGGTGTCGTATTTCAGTGACTTCAACCCCGTCATCAACATTAAGGTCATTAGAGGGCAAGGATACAGGATATTCTGTGTGTGTGTGTGTGTGTGTGTGTGTGTGTGTGTGTGTGTTTTAATCATTTCAAATCAAAACAGGAAACTTAGTATTTGTGAGCAGGTTAGTGAGTAAAAGGTCAAAGGTGAGCACATGACATCACTGCACTTAATCTACACTTGAGGTTGAGATCAACAGTCTCTGCACTGTGAAAACATGTGAAACATCAAAATCTCATAACTTTCTTGGGATTTTACATCACTTTTATAATCAAACATCCACCACTGACTGTGTTTTGATTCGACACAACTCAAACATTGCAGTTTAAATCCACACTACCACAGACACAGAGGACTAACAAAGTCATTGACTATTACTGTATTGTTTTAATAATAAATGATAAACTTTACAATAAAATGTACATACATCATTCTACATATATTCATTCAGTGATAGAAAGTATACTGATGTTTCAATACAAAACTTGAACAACAGACCGATGAGACTTAAGAAGGCATTAACTCCAAAGACTTTGAAATGCATTAGTGCCTGTCTTGCTCTCAGCAATGATGATTTCATTATTGCTGCACTGGAAGCAGAGTTCATTGTACTCTCTGCTTCTCTTCATATAATGAAAATCAATGATCCCTTAACTCATTGAAAACTAGTCCCAAGCATTCTCGGGCCGGGGTGAATGGGACATGCATGCAGTAGGAAAATCAGTCCGTCTTCAATGGGTTAATTGGCGGTGCCGGAGTTGGGATTCAAAATCATGACCCATAACAGGACCACACTCAAGAGTGTAACATGACATTAATGAAGAAAACAAAATCTTTGGTGTACACATTTTGACTTACAACATAGTGAGTCCCAAGATCATTTCCACTGACTTTCAACCAGGGACCAAAAAGTTAATGATTTCAAAGATTCATAATTCAACAAACTCACTTCATATCAACATGATGATTATTTGAAGACATAAAGGTAAGTTTGCTGTGGGTTTCATTAATTCTGCAATAAAAGGGTAACCCATTAGTGTCTAAATCCAGGGTGCTGGTCGAGGATAAAAGGGAAAATTAATCACTTCTTTTTTCTTTTAATTCATTGAGGTTATTGTAAAATGAGGAATGTTCACATGCATCTTAATGTCACAAATTTCATGAGAGCCAAGATTTGCGAAATTAAAATGCACGCGAAAGTTCCTATCTACACTATACGCACTTATGTTAGAGGCAATTCGTGAAAATTTCATGCCGCGAAAATATCATGTTTTACAGTAGTCTTTGATGGGTTAAAGATTAAACACTCTCACTGACCAATAACACTCTTCCTACAAAAGACGCCTACATAGTCTTGTTTTGAGTCCTCTCTGATCCTTCAATGCACATTATTAAAGGGATGGTACAGTATTGGTGGAGATGAGAATTGGGCTTTTAACTTTTTGCAAGATACCAAGAAAACACTTATGATATAGCACACAGCATACCATTTTAAGAGGAATTCAAAGTTTATTAGATGAAAATCGGGTTTGGAATGACTGAAACATCCAAAAACTAGGTAAAACAAAGCGATCGTAATAAAGTGTGGGTCCCACACTTCATTAGAATTGCTCTTTTCTTGGATATCTCAGCCATTTCAAAACCAATTTTCATCAAATAAACGTTGAATTCCTCATAGAATTACATGCTCTTTCATGTTTCATAAGAGGTTTCTCATTATCTCACAAAAAAATGTTAGAAACCTGAAATTGGTTTCAACCACAACTATACGATCCCTTTAAAGAGTGATGCAGCGAGCACAAAAAGAAAGAAAGAAAGGAAGGAAGCTAAGCTGACAGCCTATATGTGATTACGTGAAGCTTGTAAATAAAACATCGACTCCTTTATACCAAGGCAAGAGTCACACACACACTGCTAAAACACAGAAAAATCTGCGTGTTTGCTATGGTGGCTTACGTGTCAAATGTCGAGAAGAAAGGTGAAAGGTATATATACACAAAAATATGTCTCTGAAATGTAATATGATGACTGTTTACATTATAGCGGTTAAGTTTACTTCCCATTTCTAGAAATGAACAATATCTGAAGCCTTCTCATGTTCATATGATCAGCTTGTTATTTTTAAGAGAAAAACAAACTAAATAAACATTTGTCCATTCTATTTTAGCTTAAATTTTCTTGTATGGTTGCACTGTACTGTTAAAAGGAGAGAGTAAAGGACAATGAAAATACAAAATTAAAGCAAACCCTCCAGAGCACCATACTAAATGACAATAACATAATGAAAACAATGACTAACATACTGCTGATACTTCAGACATAATCTGTTTGCATATAAGTGGGATAAATTCATAACTCAATTATATTAATATATTTATCAAAATTGAAGATGAACTGCTATAAGAAGATGGTATAAGAAATACACAGATGACAGCGAGAGTCAAAGTATCACTCAAAAATATCACATGCTGGATGCTGATGAAAAGGTTGACAGCTACTTGTGGGCTTGACAAAATTCAGCCATGAGCTGAAATGGAACATATAACACCTTTTAATCCCTTTATTGCAACCGAGGTAAAGACACTTCATGATTTGACAAACTGCTGCAGGGCTAACATATATGCAAACAAATACAAAGGCTGTAACCACAATGCACAGCTCAAACACATCATACTCCTTTCACAACAAATCAAATCTGTTCCACCTACTCACTAATACAGACACTGAAAATGCATGCAGTGTATCAAAATCATTAATTTGCATATTATTTACAAATAAACTTCTTTGTGTCTGCAACAAACTCCTTGCAAGTCAAAATTCAAAATACAAGCTCTCACACATCAAATGTCGTACAAGTTATAGTACAAACAGAACATTCATATTTCAATTTGTGGCCCATTTCATAAAAATGACCACAATCATTGATAGGTGCATTCAAACCAGTTACCATGGCAACGACTTCCATGACGACAGCAAACAGGTTGTTTCCCATTTCAAAATGTCTTCTTTCAGCCAGTTACACTGCACACTTCTGAGCAATCATTGTGTGTCTTCCAATAGCTACATGCCATGTGGCCTTCAGGCCAACTCAATTGTTAAGTTATTCAAAACGGTTTTCTGTAACTCTCATAATAACTTTTTGTGACATGTGTTAGGTATAAATTTATGCATTACATGCAATTATGTAAAATAACACTTTATATTACATTCTTCTGTTTCAGGTAATGTATCAAAGCATGTCCATGTTGATGTGACCAGAAAAATGAACAAAATATTTAATCACAAACATAAAGCAACAGACTACACTGAGCTGTTCATCACACGACTGCTCCAGCAATCAATACGCAACACAAAACAAAAGCATCTTGATGGCAAGGGTCAGAAAGGATTATTGCATCACCTACTTTAATGGGAAGGCAATTAATCTAATCCTGAATAGAGCACCCCTGCTGGTTGGGCACTACACTTCCACAAGCTAAAAGGCCACTCTTTTGAAGAGCCTTTGAAACTGGACACCAGTGAAGCTTTGCTTGGCACTCTGCTACACTCTTCCAATGTGAGGTACATTGCACTCCCGTTATAATGAACTTGATTATAACGACATTCTCATTACAATGAGATTGGAATTCAGGTCTCAAAATTATCATCTAGATACATCTTTATACACTATGTATACTGTTTGGCTGAAATTAAATTTCACTATAACAAAAGAAAGTCTGCGGTCCGAAGGAGTTTGTTATAACGGGAGTGCACTGCATCATCAAACATTGCCATACTGTACATATGCACAGAGGGCATCAGTAAAATCCACATGTCCCATTTCAATAATATTGATATTCTAAAATAACTTGCAAACTTGGGTACCCCATGACATTATTGTTGATGCTTGATCAGGGCACCATTTCATGAAAGTTGTCAGTGTCTGACAATAACCACAGTAACAGTCAGTGACAAGAGCTTCTTAGCCAATCAAAACCAAGGATGTTACTGAAATTGTCAGAGACTGACAACTTATCGGGGCTGACGACTTTCATGAAACAGTGCCCTGTCATGAGAAGCAGGTTTGCTTCAGGACAGAAACAAGAGAGAGAACATGCTCTTCTCTTGACTCTATGTTAACCTTGCCTTCCCTTTAAACTCAAGAGACAGGCCAACAGAGTCTTATTTGAGGTATATCTTTCTACAAGCCTTCTCGGTCATGACATGTACAGATGACCTTGCCTTAGTAACACAGTGACCACATTTGACTGTTGTGAAAGTGAAACTTGAGATGGTCCATGAAGTGCATCCCTTGATAAAACCACTGTATCCTTCGCAAGGTCCAAAGGTTAGTTCCTGATTTGCTTCTCATCAGTGCTCCAATTAACAAGATGAGCTAGAGGACTACCTTGGCTACCACAGAGACTGGTCTCATTAAAACATCCTTGACTCCAATGTCACTGTAAGGATGTTTGGTGCTGCCTTTCTTTCTCTTCCCATATGATGAAATCAAATTCACTTTCTCCTCGGCGATGTGCTCCAATTGCATGGTCAGTCATTTACAAAAAAAATAGAAAAAAAAAAACACAACTTTGTATGTTGGTTGTATCAAAAAGATATTCAACTTGAAAAGTCCTTTTTCATGATTTTGCCGTGACAAGTCCATTGGCTCTTGGGTTATCCAGTGAACCATGGAACTCACTGCCCCTCTCAATCCCCTGAGCTTTCTCTCTGATGGCAAAGACTTCCTCTATGGCTTTCTTGAAACACAGGAAGTTGTAGTCAATCAGACCTGAAATGTAGACAAGAAATATAAAAAAAAGGTTTCCCACTGAACTGATACAGAAAGGTGTCTGTGATTCAAAGGCAAAGGGACGGTAAGGTTTGGGAGAGTCTTCAATATTGTATCAGCTGTTATTTTCGAGTACTGATATTTTTGCAAATGAAAAGGACACAGACATTTTTGCGACATGTTGTTCTCGCGATTTGACACAAAGGCTATCATAAATGCATTATTCACCTAGTGTATGGCGACACTTTTGCCTGTTATTAAATTCGCGGTGCAACAGTGATTTGCAAAATTCACAAAAATTAAACCCTCTTGAAATAACTACTTATATTACTCCAGTGGTCTCGGCCAGTCTCATACCTCAAGTTCAAACAAGACCCCTTGATGCATTACCAACTACATGTACCAATATAATGACCTCTATTGTCACCCTCTAGGAAGCAGAATTCCCTGCTAGGTCAAAGGTCACTCTACACAAGGCTTTTACACCCTTTTATGTCTCCTTTCATACATCTGGATGAGGAGAAGCTGACTGAATGAATACTTAACTTGACACATTAGTATCACTACTCATAAATCTAATGAGCAGATGGCTAAACAGTGACATCATCATGCTTTGATCGACATCTGATATCAGAAATTTTCACTCCTCCTGTCTGCATTCTGCAATAGTGTTCAAGCCATTAAATCTTTGGATTGTTTGGTTGCCTTTTCACCTGTGCTTTACTTTCTTCTGTTGCTTTAGTAACCTTGAAACAACTTGAAGAAGCCTCTCTTTTGATGAAATATGACATACTAATCTGCACAGGGCAACAATATAATTTTTCTCTGCCTTTAAAGACTTCAAATCATTTTACATTGCTGAGAAAGTGTCTCTCTATCTGAGCTCCATTCTGTATGTGTTGACATATGGTTACATTATTCTTTCCAAACATCTGTTAACCCCAGTTCAGTATAAATATCAAAGTTTGGTAACACTAATCTCAAACCTATGTATGCATACACCAATCAACTGTTCAGAATATCTTTTTGCAAGATGAAATAAACATCGGAAACAGCATCCAAAGTGATAAGAATTGAATAGGGTTACCTTGTCGGTCAAAGTTATCTTCTCGGAGGAGGCACACGAGGGCAAGAAACTTGTTAACTTCCTTCAGGTAGAGTACGGTGGAGTTGTTGAGTTTGATGATGGAGCTGGATTCGGAGTCGTAGGCCGCACCATCACCCTCTTCCTGGAGGCTGGGAGATAAATATTTCTTTAAACTCAGGAACCATTCAATCTCTTTGTTCTAAAAGTAGCAACAGTTTGCGCTAAGAAAGTAAGGTTTACATTGTTACACTTCTCACCCCAAAACTCTCAAATTTCTCATCAAATTTCAACTGTAGTTAGCAGTCTGCATCAATAGTGGAATTTATTGCATGCAAATCTGGGACACAATCAAATCCATGGCAGCAAGTATTGCATGTTAACAATAATTACAATATAGCCATGACACTGACAGCAGCTAGGCTAGAGCCAATCAGCTGCAAGTTTTTAGCAGTTACTAAGTAACTAGTGTGCAGATCCAGGAATTCCATAAAGAGGGGTGCCTTTACAAAATTAAAGGGGGGGGGGGGGCGAATGCAACCCAACCCCAATTTTTTTCTTTTTATATCTTTTGTTTAAACAAAAAATACAGGGAGGGGCACCCGGTGCGCCCCCGCCTGGATCCACCACTGGTAACAGCAATTATCATAATATGCAATTGCTGCAATCTTCTTCAACATGGGTCCCAGATTCAAAGTACTAAAAATGTCATGGTTCTAGTAAAGATTTGACAGTAAGAGATATAGTAGGAAAGAAGTCTAGCCTGTGAATACAACAATGACTGGTAGAGATTATGACTAGTGATTTTACCACACATTTCTTGTTGCATATAATGTTATCAGTTCGCAGTGAGTGTTCAGTAACAAGGTTTCTCCCAATGAATACAAAATCTGAATTGATCTTGTTATTCAAGTAAAGAATGTTCTTGGGTACAGAATAGGGAAAAGTACAGGATATGTAACGACATGTTTAGAATATAATACCTTCACAGAGTATTTGGCAGATGTATAGCAACATGTGTGCGTGTGTGTGTGTGTGTGTGTGTGTGTGTGTGTGCTTATTTTTTAAACAGTGCAACTTGTACATTATTCAAGATATAAATTCTTCCAAAAGAGTTTTCATTGCAACTGATTGACAAAATGCCTTTCCTTGACATTATTGGCAATTTACGTCACTGAAAGGCAATTTGTCAATCAATTGCAATAATCTGCATATTTTTTTTTCCTTGTCTGACTTGATTTTGAGCTTCACACGGGGACAGATGAGGAGGAGCAAAGGGATTGTTGACATGTTTGACACATGTTTTGGTAAAAAAAGTATATTTCTAAATCTATTGAACTTAATCTTGAAGAAGAGAACCTACCCATAGATACAGGAGACATCAATGACGACATCGATCATATCACAACAGAGTTCGTAGGATTGCATGTCAACCGGCGAGCTGTCGGTAGCGATGTAGATCTTGCTCACCACATCAAAGAGGAAAGCCTTCTCAATGCCTGAATTCTGAGGTCAAATGAGAATCAGACACAATGTTATGCTGTTATTTATGCTTTTTACACACTACATATTAACTCAGTTTGTACTTGAAGTCCTAGGTCTCTATGCTCATCCAACTTTGATCTCCTTGCAATTCCAAACTCACAACATCCTGGAGCACACAAGGTTTGCCTGTGTCGTTCCATCTTATTGAATTTAATTTACCTTCAGTTAAAAAAATAATAAAAAAATTGCTCTTCATCAGATTCCTTCAAAAGAGGTCTAAACACACACTTGTTTAATGTCTTTTTTGATTATCTATGTTTTTGTTTTTGCACTTTCTATACTTTTTATAACCTACTCTCTTTTGTGCCGAGAGCACTCCACTATTACAAAGTGGATTTGAGGCATCACAATCATATCGATTATTATGATTACCTATCAAACATGATGTTTTCTCAACGTGCTTCATCAATCTTGTCTTTACTCAAAGGTAAGACAACAAACTCTTCATTTTTGTAGAATCTCATTAGATTTCATAAGAAAATAAATTATCTCATCTTAGCACACAAAGAGTTACTCATCTCATATTGTTTGACAGGATTGCACACTTTAATATCAAAGAAGAAATGTTGCTGTGCTGCCATTAGAATCATCTTAATTTGGCATAATGTGGAAAAAAGATTTTCCTAATATTCTTCCCCCCCCCCCCCCAGTTTTTGCTATTTGCCCAAGAGCAGTTAGATGAAGGTGTCAAATATTCATACATTTCAGATATACATAGCATTCTTGCTCAATATCAATTTGTTATTCTAAGAAAGTACCTTCATATGGTGTGCTAACAAAACATGTATAAAAGGGCATTAATGATAGTCCACAGTTCCAAAATATGGCAATACTGGCTTTTTATATCAACAAGTCACCTCCAGGTACAAGGAACTCACCGAGATCAGAATATTAAGAAGATTTTCTAACGTTGCGAGCTGAGGTATCAGTTTCTGGACAACTTTACTGAAAGCCTCAAAGATGGAGTGGTCGTAGATACTCGTCAGGTAGAAACTAGAAAGAAGAGGAACAGAAACCAATATAAAGTCGGTAAGTATGCCACTGGGTAATGTGAATATTTGCTATCAAATGTTTAATTTAAGATCACTGTCGGCTCTCATGCTAACAATGGGTGGCATGTGGTATATCAAACTGTACCCATACTTCATATTACTATCTGATACATATGAATTCAGTACAAGTATAGTATCTCACATCTTCTTTTTTGAAACAACAATTAAACAAACAAGACAAATAGACATATTGGTACCAAAGCAAGTCTTTGAAACCTGATATCTTCCTCACTTTGCATTAGACCTAAATATCTCCTTCACTTTGCATGAACCCTTTGAATACTGTGCTTTGTTCACTGAATGGCACATATACTGGAGTGTTCTCTCTGCCAACAGCCACAGGTGTCTGGGAACCATTATTGTCAATGAATAGAGATGACCTTATCCCATAACCACTATTGTGTCACTGTGTCCTTCCTGTCAGACTGAGGCCCATTGTTAAACCTGAGTGGCTTCTTAATTTGACGACTAGGTTGAGTTTGGATGGACCATTGAATGCTGATGAAAGAACTTGGAAAGTTATAGTACGTTAAAGTGAAGTGCCTGGGGTGTAAAGGGTTAACATAACAATTCTTTGTCTCCTTGCTCTTTATCCCATGGTGACTTGTATATTTTGTATTCCAAAGGTCATTCCTGACAATTTCCCCTAATCTATGCATTAATGTACTGCGTAGTGTAAAACACAATATTTTTGCGGCATAAAATGTTCGCGAATTGGAGCCGACGGCCTTTTTCGCGACATGAAATTTTCGCGAGTTGCCTCCAACATTAAATGTGTATAGTGCAGACATGAACTTTCACATGCATATTAATTTTGCGACTCTTGGCTCTCGCGAAAGTTGCGAAATTAAAATGCACATGAACATTCCTTGTTTTACAGTATTCATTTGAATTCATATTGAAATCACAACAGCAGAATGGCCCAAAAGGTGACACTGAAAGCAAGACCTTGTGCAAAGAAGGACTAAGTTCAGTACGCTTTGTATTCATATGAACCTCTGTAATGAAGAGCCCAATGATACATGGCAGAATAATGTCACCTATTACCAACTAACTGCCCTCTTACCTATTGATGGATGCAGTCCAGCCCAGAGTCAGCTAGAGACATCATAGATCATATCAACTATCATCATTACATATAGAACATGAAAAAGGATTAAAAAATGAACCTAAATGAGAAATATACTTCAATTTATTCAAACCTTATTATATGCCATTTTTAAAATCTTTTCCATGCTTGCTTCCTCAATCTTTTCTTCAACCTACTGACTGCCATCTCACCTAAGATGGATGCAGTCCAGTCCAGAGTCAGCTAGATCCTCATTGGCCCTTCTGTGGACGTCTCTTTGGGTCTCAATCTTGTGGTCATCTGAGAGACCGTCCACCTTGTGGATGAAGACCTCAAACTTGATGTTTGGGTTGACCTTGTAGGCTCTGGACACTGTGACATGCAGCTTGGCCAACGCATCCATGTAATCATCCTAAAAAGAGGAGAGATAAATATGATATTCTCTCTTTGATTACTGTTACCAAGTTACTGAAAAATCATGGCACACCAAGAGAAATAATGCTCACACGACATCCTTCCAGACTTCAGTATATCTTCTGCCTCAATACATTCTGCTCCGGAATGTCAATTACGACATAAACCAAACCAACCACACAAACAAACAAACAAATAAGCAAACTGCCACATCTCTTTAATGTTGATATCTTATTTTTTTTACTTTTTGTTTATACCTTTTTTAATCCTAGGTCAATTTTTGTTGAAGAAAAACAAAATCAACAAAACACCTCGATGTACAGTGCATGGAGGCCAGATCACAGTGAAAGTCATGAATATCAAGTACTGTAAAAGTGGATATTTTCGCGTGACTAATTTTTCGCGCTTCACCAGACAAGGAGAGTTTCGCGTGTTTTAAAATCCGCGGAATCAAGACATCACGCACAGAACATATAGCAAGCAAAAATATTCACATGCTTTTATTTTTGCGCTAGTTTCTGGTTGCGCGAAATGCGCGAAAATTTCAACACCGCGAAAATTTCCACTTTTACAGTAATGTATGTACTTTTCTCTAACCTTATTAGTGGAAAATTGAGCAAAGAAAATACAATCTACTCCACCCGGTGCAAACATTAAAGTAACGATTCATCATGATAAGTTCATGGAATACATGATATCCTGTCTCACAAAATGTTGTATTTACCATGAAAACAAACAAACAAACAAACAAACAAACCAGTAAGGATGTAAAGTAAGGAAGAAGGCATCATGTCATGTACTCAGTTATCATGTGTGATAAGATTTGAAATGAAGTTGACAAGATCACGTACAAACATAAAAAAAACTCTTGCAAATCAATGCATGTATTACAAGAAGAAGAGTTCCTTGTCAGGACTGCTTTACCTGTGCATCAATGACAAACACCAGAGCCTCACAGCTACCAAAGATCATTTCAGAGTCAAACGCCGGATCAAAGAAGTCGATCTGGCCAGGAAAATCCCAGATTTGGAACTGCACAAATGAGCTGTTGTTGATGTCTGCGAGGAAAACAAATCAGGAGATAAATCTCAATCACCAGTCATCAACCACACCAGGCTCACATTAAAAGAAATACTTTTCTACATGTTCTGATTATACAACACTTTGCAGATTTAAGGCACAGTATACTTAAACATTTAAATATCAGAAGCTAGCATCATTCTCATTATCTCCTTTCAGTATGGGTGTGGACAAAACAAAGGTGTGGAAATTGGAAACAAATGAAAAATAGAACAATTAATACAGAACGACATGATATTAACTACAACTAATATGAAATGTTTAATGTCAAGTAATGCCTGAAAATTCTTGATTTGCACCGAGATATTTAACTACACAAAACGACTTCTCATACAACACTTACCATCTTTTACAATCTTATTTGTGCTTTCAAGAAATAATGTTTCATTTGGTGACATCTTGTGAAACACCACTTTCTGAATGGATGACTTGCCACTCCTGGAAAAAGGAAAAGTGAAAAAGCCAGAAAAATGCATGAAACAATTCTAAATTATTTCACAAATAAAGAAGAAACCCAAATAAAGAAGAAATCTCACTTGATTCACACAAACAATATAATTGAAAATCAATATTTTGGAATAAGTTTTCAGGAAGAACTCACTGTCAGCTTTGTCACTATCAATGAATACTTTCTGACAAACAAACAAACAAACAAACAAACAAACAAACAAACAACAACAACCAAATATTTTCTACTCATATCCAATGTTGACTGTTGAGCTAACCTGATTACGGAAGTTACTGTAAAGAAAACCTCTTATAATTTACTACAAAAAGAAATCAAAACTTACAATATTAGATACATTTTTAGTTTACAAAAAAATCATGTTGGCCTCACTCTAAAGCTGACATAGAAAAATCACAATGTATAGAAGAAAAGAGCACTATAAAAATATGTAAAATGAAATAAACATCTAAAAAATATGATTCTTCTGGAGAATTTGCTTTGATTGTAGTGTGTATAAAGGGGGGGGGGGGTAGGGGATGTCACAAAGCTTTTCCCTTGACACCACTGTCATGTACACACATAATTGATTTTCCCACTTTGCAGAATCTCTCTGAAAGTGAGTAGTCATTCCTACCTCTAGATATGAAGTTTGAAGGCACTGAATATTCATATCACACAGCAATTATTTGTGTTGGCTCCGCCCCTCCCCTTTTCCTATGATCAGCAATCATTGCTGTACCAGTTAGACTTTGACCTAGGCCCTTTCTTACCTTCTGAGACCCATGAGAAGTATTCTGGGCCTGGCATCTGTGGATGGTGCCTTCAGCTCCCCATGGTGGTCATCTTGTGAATACTGAAATTCCTGGGGGAAGGAGCCTACCACACAGTAGCCTGCTCCTTCAAAACCTGACCCTTCCTCAACAGACGACTGGAAGAAAAAGCACAGATTAGATGATCATGTTCAGAGAATCTTGGATTTATGGTTATTACATACATATGTAGGATTACAGCCGTTCATTTTTTTTTTTTGGGGGGGGGGGGGAACAGGACAATTCGACAACCTGGCAGCAACAATAGTTAACATTCTAACAACTCTTGTTCTGATCTCTTTCCTTTTGGTAGATCAATGGGAATTGACAGAGTTATACTCAACTGCTGATGGTTTTCAATGCTTCACAGGGCTCGACACTAACGGTGGCCCGGTGGCCCGGGGCCACCAAAAATGAAAGTCGGGCCACCAAATTTCAGAAAAGGGCAAATTTGGTGGCCCACCTCGGGCCACCAACATTTTTTGAAAAGTGTGTCAATAAATTCGTAACTTTTTGCGCCGGAAATGCATAAATGCATGCAGTGAGTGTGCGACTTATCAAAAAAAAAATGGACTTTTATCTATGTTTTTTTTTTTCGGGCCACCAAATTTTTCTCTCGGGCCACCAAAAATTTGAAATTGATGATTTTGGTGGCCCCATCGGGCCACCGAAAAATAAAGTTAGTGTCGAGCCCTGCTTCATGTTGCATGTTTTTGTACAAAACACAAGTGTACATGTAGGATGTACCACGTACAACGTGGTAGAGTAAACCACCAGTTTTCAGACACTTAAGCTTTTCTGCAATATTTGTTCAAGTTCAATTCAAATAATACATACAAAATTATGTCTACCACAATGTATGTTAAATATATCGAACCACGTTTTCTCAATGCAGATTTTGTTATTTCATAAATCATTAAATTTCACAAAATCCCCAAATATTAATGCCTTGATAGTCCCCCAGAACCAGTCTCTCCAGAAGCTGGACGTGCGCTATGCGCATTCATTGTCAATGCGTGTACAAGGCCGCTGAAAAATGCGCTGTGTCATACCTTGTTGGTGCAAGGTTGCATGGGGGACGTTGTGGCACCCGTTGGTGTTCGAATTTTGGCGAGTTGGCACTTGCATTCAACCCCTGTAGTAATTAGTCACAGCATCAGCTTGTACAATTGTACAGAGATTTTGTTTTTCTTTTGTGTTTTTGAGGATACCATCACACTCTGAGCTTGCAATAAGCGAAAAATCTTGCAAGAGACCGGCATTTTTCTTGATTTTAAGCCCTTTTTCGGCGACCCCAATTTTTAACACGGGACTTGATTTGCGCACGCTTTGGTAAAGCTGCGCCGATTCTGTGTATTTGACAGCGAAATTGGGGATTTTAGATGGCTTTTTGGAGGCGACTACGACACTTTCCTGACACTTTCCCCTGAACAACAGTTGCCAGTGTGTGAAACAATGTGATACTGATATGCGTGTGTTGTGACAACAGAATTCGCTGGGTTGTGATAGTGATAGGTGTCCTGATTCTGGAGGCCGGCCGAAAACTGGGGGTTTGCTTGAATCTTTGTAAATTGTAAACTTTATCGACGTGGCTGCCATTTATTTATTGAGTTTGATTGTCAACAGATTGAACAGTGTCACTAAACTTTGATTCCAAGTTACAATAAAGCAAGTTTACAACATCATTCATAAGGTCAATTTGCTGATCAACCATCATGACCATTCACATATCAAATTTACATTATTGTCATGACATGAAAATCAAACATGTTGTGCCTTGAAACTTACCATGTATATCGCATTCAAACCATGCAAACTGACCAATGTATGGGTAAGTCTTTCGCAAACATCTAACCAAATCAATCTTTGCCTTACTAATATTTTTTAGACAAGTCTTTTAACAGTTAGACGTCCTACTTACCATTTCTGACTCGTGGAAAGATCAACAGTGTGTCAGTGAAGGATTCTCGTGCGTGTTCAGTCTAACCACCATCAAAATACCATTTCACTAGGATCGGATTTACCTGACTACTATACTAATTCTTACAACTGTAAAATTCACAGAAATATAGAATCCTGATATCATGAAGAACAGAGAACGTTTCCACATAGGATAAACAGTCAGTCGACAGAGCTGAGTTAATGCTTTGACACCTTTATCAACAGAATAAACGCATTGACTCCACACGCATATAGCACGCATAATAAATCTTGTGATGGTGTTCGCCACATACACTATGTCATGTGACACATGAGAAATGCACGCAGCTGAAATAAACATCAGTATACATCTATAGTGATCGCTGCAATAAATACTAGTTTAGGAGTCAAATTACCTCCAAAAGTATTAAACAAAAATATTTTGAATCCACAAAGAATTATATTTATATTTTTATATTTATTTCTTTATTCAAGCCTGGCCAATATTCAAAGCAAAAATATAGGATGACAGATAGATGACCTTAGCATGACCTTTTCACCAGCTGCAAGCTTTTACGCTCTCCCTTCCCATCCACGCGCGATGAATTCCCCACCCTCCGTACCCGGCCGTCGCCGCTCCCGACAGCTAGCGGCCCGTTCAAGTCGCGCATACCCAGAGCCCCCGAGAATATCTGTGAACGTTTTGTGTTTGTATTGTGCTGTGCTGATCCCTACCGTTGTATACATGTACCGTACCAGCTAGCATATCGCGTATACATGCAATGGATTGCAATGCATTTGCACTGCGGACACTGACAGCCCGGTACCGAATCTGTCATTGACATTGCACTGACCAATCGAATGTGGAAGAAGCAAGTCATATTGATCATCGTTTGATTTTGACGAATATTGTTGTATTTCTGGAATTTAGCAAGAGCAAAGTCGAAATTGAAGAAAGCGGCTAACATTAGATCTGAAGGAATCCTTGCCCGCGCCGGGACGGGTGCTGGTTTGTTTTCACTCTGTTATGGCCGTGCATTTGCCCTCGTCTTCGACATCAGTGAAGAAGTCGAGCAGTTATTTGAGCAAGAAATCTACAGATTTGAGTTTGGGTGGGTTGTTTTGTTATTTTTACTTATTTGTTTACATTCAGTTATCGCTTCATTGTTGATACCGGGATAGATTTTTTTTTTTCTCCCAAGAATAATATATTGGTAAGTGATTCTTTTTAATCTATTCTTGTGTGATGCATCATCGATTCCATTCAAAGCAAACCAGATATTAATTGTTGACTTCTAATCTGAATCATTTATAAGTAAAATCTACTGCTGAAGTCGGCTCTGCTGAGTAGCAATCCTGAAGGTCAAACGTCAAGAGTCACTAGACTTTAGAGGTCTAACGTTAGAGTAAACCTGTATTTGCGGCAAGGGTAGGAAGGGGAGGGCCATTTCATTCATTGATGAAGAAAAGCCTCCAAAAGGCTTGACCGAAAGATCGGTCTGTATCTGTCCGTCGGGGAATGTTCCGCGGAGACTGCGTCTGGCTTCACGGATAGGAGGACAGCGTTAATGGCAAAATATAAAAAGAGTCCTCCGGACAGACGGATCTTTCTGTCTACCAAAAGGCCTACAATGTAAATGTTTTAATTGTACAATATGTACTGTAAAACAAGAAATGTTCACGTGCATTTTAATTTCGCGAATTTCGCGAGCGCCAAGATTCGCGAAATTAAAATGCACACGAAATTTCTTATCTACATTATATGCATTGAACGCAAGAGGCAATTCGCGAAAATTTCTTGCCGCGAAAAAGGCCGTCGGCTTCAATTCGCGAAAATTTCGTGCCGCGAATATATCATGTTTTACAGTAATCAGATGCCACTTCCCATAACACTTGCGAGTAGGCCTACCAGTAACCCCTGATCCTGCTTGTGTGCTGAAGTGGGACTACAATTAGTACAAATGTTGTAAGCACACATGATGTTCATTAAAAATTGTAGCTGTTTTATTGATCAAATGAAACTGCCCCTGCCACATTAGAAATAGGCACCCTGCTACAAACGGGAGTATTTACAGAGGTAACAGTACTCAATCTCAAGATGAATGGAAATGAATGAACAAATTTAAGTGAGCCTGAAATGATAGGTAAAAAGGTCAAGGTCAAAGGTCATGAAAATCTAAATGTTATGTACTGCATGCTGTACTGTACATGTACGTATGTAAAGTCCAATGATAATGTGAAATTTGTAAAATTTCAATTTGTGCAGAGAGGGTCAAAGGTCAATGTCTGGTCAGAGGTCGAACTCAATGAGCTTCAGTGTCCAAAGGGCCCATGTACGTATGGCAGATCTGTACAGTGATTGCATGAGAAGGAGCTCGGGCATCTGCATTGATTGTGCATACAGCAATCTACAGCTGTAGAGTGCAAATATGCTCTAGTTTTCTATGTTTTACATGAGTAGGGCCTATGCAGGTCCAGTGTTGCCTACCGTACTTTGATGTGTACCAGTGCATACTACTTGAGATACAGTGTACAAAGTTCTGTGATTTATTCCAATCCCAGTGGTGGATCCAGAGGGGGGCGCACTGGGCGCGCACCCCCTCTTTATTTATTGTTAAAACAAAAGAAATAAAAAGAAAAAAAAATGAGATGAAACCCGGAAGTACCACCAGAAATATTGTTTGCACCCCCCCCCCCCCCTTTACGGAATTCCTGGATCTGCCCCTGAATCCAACTATAGATGGTGAGTATACAAGTAGAAGCACTATCATGGATATTAAGTTCTGAAAAGGAGTGTTAATATACTTGTATGCAAGGCTGTCTGAAACTAGATATGGTCAATTCCAGCGTAACGGACATGACATTCAGACCACTTTTTTGTGATTCAAACCATCACACAGTGAAATTGGGAGTCTCCAAAAGATTCTAATTGAGTTTATCAGACACATTTAAGTATATGTAATGTACACAGAAAATTTCATGGAAATTTATCAAGTGGTTGTTGAGAAATTGCATTTTTAGCGAGCGTAACGGACATGACACTAAATGGACAAGGCATTTTGATCTACTTACCATTATGAAAATTCCTGTGAATTTTTGGATAAGATGCAGCTGGTTTTGGTCTTGATTAAACCTTTAGGTCATGCTTTACTCATAAAGTCCTAATTTAGAGTAGTTTTACTGTTCATTCTTTTTTAATAGTTTAAAATATTGCGTAACGGACATGACACTTCGAGTGTAACGGACATGACAGTTTTGTCCACTTTTTGTAAGCTAAGAGAATTTTTTTATTACAAGGTATAGCAGATATTCAATTGTTGGCATAGTAAGGTTAGAACATAGGGACACACATCATACCTGCAATCATGTAGTATTTCTTATATTTATACCATTTTAGGGGGGTTAGTCTTTGTATATATTTACAAAACAAAGAAATATAAAACAAATTCGCTCCTGCACCAGTTAGCTACAATTAGTGACAAATTTCCAGTTACTACAACCCACCATAGCAAAATAGGACATATTACTATCTTATACTATGGTTATTTTTTTCTTAGTGGCCTAATATTTGATACTTAGTATTATACACTAGCGTAACGGACATGACACCCTTGTAAGGTGAACCATATTTTCACTTCTTTGTTTCAAAATAAAAAGATTAAAATAACTGCACACTGCTGACTACATTATGTTGTTGAACAAAACATCAAAAAGTCCTTTTATTGCAGGTTTCAGTGATCTAACAGCTACTCTAAAGCACATGGAGTACGATGCCCAGAGTACCACAATGATATACATGTACAATACAGAAGACCATGTCTCCATATCTGCGAATAGGCAAAGAAAACAGAACGAACCAGATCTGTATGAAATAAAAAGTTTGAATACAACATCATTAAAATGTACTCAAGATTGCATCAACTTTTATGCAATGAAACAGGACCACAAAACTGTTTGGTACCATTATCAAATTAGTGTTATCATCTGAAAGAAATAAGGTATGTAAATATCATTTCTGCAAAGTTCTTTCATTTGGCATTAATGTCATCCTTGGAGTAGAATCATCCTCTGTTATCCAATCTTTGATAGACTACTGTAAAAACTTCCACTGCTAGTACCAGTACTTTATCATTGTCAACAAATGCTTTCTTTTCTTGGCTAGAAGTGAATGATCAAGCCCCTTTTTTTCTGAGAATTTTCACAACATATAATCCATTTCCATGTAGAGTGGTCACCTGGGCAACAAAGTATTTCTTGTTTTCTTCACGGCAAATTCAACTTGTTCAAATTGTATAATCAACTTATTGCTTGCTTAGGCACTTCTTAAAGCTTGCCAGAGTGGTGTACTGGTTACATTATTCTCACCAGCTTGTGAGTAGGACTTTTGAAATACTGGATGCTTTCCGTACCAACTGGTTGTAACTGATTATACAGTGTACCTTTCAGTGGATAAACATCTCCTCATAGCATCTCAAAATTGTGCTTTTTGTACAATGCTGTGTGCTGTCATATACACCGGATATCCCTTGGCATAGAGGTACATCTAGTTTAGTTGTATTGATGAAATGGATAGGCAGCATTCAGACCGACTTTCTCTGACGATAGAGCTACATGTACTGTCAACATGCTTAATAAAGCAAACAATTCCATTCTCAGCCCTCTTGGCAAGTGATATCTCATTAATGTGCCACTGAAGGTGTGGATTTATAGAGTCATAGAGATGAGAGAGGTATGTATGGATGCAGTACAAACTTTTAAAAAAATTATGAGGCAACACCATCATTGAAGACATTGATGCTGGTGACATTTGGATTCTTTGTTGTTGATCATCAGTGATCATGTATTTGGATGCACGAGGATCCATTTGTGCAGGAGTTCCTGGCTGTTGTGTTGACTCCATGGCAGATATAGTGTTAAATGTGGTATAAAATGTACTTATATATCCATGTAGAAAGTGCTCATTTTAAGTATAGAAGGGAAGGCCAACAGTGAAAACACCATTGTCTATAAATACTCCTTGGAATGACAGCTGCTGTTTATCAGTCAGGATTACAAGAGGTGGGAATGGATCAAACCGGTGTAACAGGGTAGCAAGATCATCTAAAATCAACAGTCTTCCAGTGGCAGAAAGCAAAGTATGCTTGTTTTTGTTTTATTGAGTGATGTGCAGACTTAATTATTTACTCAAGTATAGAAATGTCCTACTATCCTCAAGCAATTAAAACTAATCACCACCCTGTTTCACTGGGCCACAGTGTTATTTCTGCCACTTGTCTAATATGAGGTGTCATGTCCGTTACGCAAAGTGTCATGTCCGTTACGCCATTTACAGGAAAACTAGAAGTGTTATAGAAAAGTGGTTTTCACACATGCAAGGGGATTCAATCCTAACATAGAAAATGAATTTGCAGCAACTTTACACTAATTTCCTCTTGGCTATGAAAACTTATAGTAAAAAACGTAACGGACATGACGCTTCAAATGTTATAGAAATCACACAACTTTGAGGATCAATAGGTCAAAAACTGATGAATGCTAAGGAATTTGGTTGTGATTTTCTGTTGATATATACACTGGACTATAATTTAAAAGCTTAACAAGGCCTCTGGGACATATCTGGCCTTCTTTAGAGACTGGAACACTAAACTCTATAAAAATAGCCAAATTTTTGCGTCATTGCAACACATCATACAGTATTTTCATTGACTGAGAAAAATACAAAATTTTGCAATGACAAAGATGCAACTAGTGAAAAATGAAAATATATATGTTACTTTCTTAGAATATTTGAGAACTTAAGTGAAACTCAAAACTTCATTTTTTCACCAAAGTGAACATTTCTCATGGAATTGCCCATATATCAGAAGAATACTCAGTAATTGCCAGAGTAGGATGTTCAAGTAAGG
Source organism: Diadema antillarum (assembly GCF_040938485.1). Taxonomy (NCBI): domain Eukaryota; kingdom Metazoa; phylum Echinodermata; class Echinoidea; order Diadematoida; family Diadematidae; genus Diadema; species Diadema antillarum. The sequence goes on from NW_027271112.1 coordinate 642,575, forward strand.
ACAGTAGAGTGTATAGGCAGGAAAATATAATCTTATTAAAAAAAAAAAAAATGTCCTCGAAAGAGTTTAACAATACTGGGTTGGTTCACTGCAAACTGTTAACCTCTTCTAAAGCACATCTTCTGTGCATAAATGGTACTCCTCTTTTTTTTCTTTTCTTTTTTTCCAACCAACCAATACACAATACAGAAGGAACTCCATGTACAATTATTGTACTTGACATCACAGGCTAAGATTGACTTTGAAAGTGCTTTCTGTTTTGATTTAAAGGCAGCTGCTGGGTAGTGAGATTAGATGTCTACTTTTTAGCACTAGTAGAGAATGAGCTAGAGAGTCATGTGTCTGACATGATAAGTTTGTTGAAAGAAACAATTTATGAAGAGGTACATAATTTGCTCGATTGTCCAGGGGGGCGTTTCATCAACGAGTTCGTCAGAGGTTTTCACCGACAAATTTGCTATCAGCCAATCAGACGCAAGGATTTCAGTAGCTTTTAACAGTTGTCAGTGTAAATTACTGACAAAAAGTTTCATGAAACGGTCCCCAGGATGTGTGATTAAGTGCCTGCAGTGCTGTTAATGTCTTCAGATACATCATTGTAACGTAGATAGCAAAGATGGCTTTGTGTAAGTAGAGGCCATAATGCTGTGGAATATTACACAGATCTACCTGGTATTAAAAAAAATGAGATTTACTACCCGAAGTTCAATGTACACTTTTTATTGGCTTAGAAATGTTGATTACAGTGTATAATCAATGTACATGTACATGTACAATTACATTGTATAAAAGAATATCTTGAACTGAAATTTTCACTTCCTGGTTCTACACCTTATTGTGCAGAAAAAATGTTGCATTAATAGTGTGGTATCATTTCTATGCCAAGACTCCCTTGTATGCTAGGGACAACACATTTTCAGAGCTGGTGTAAATACCATAGACAGAGATGAAAACACCATTGAACATAGTTCATGCATAGTTCTGAAGCTGGTCACAGTGGCGGATCCAGAGAGGGGCGCGCCAGGCGCACGCCCCCTCTTTAATTTTCGTTAAAACAAAAGGAATAAAAAGAAAAAAAAAGGGGGGCGCACGTGCGCCCCCTTCAATTTTGTAAAGGTGCCTCCCCTTTACAGAATTCCTGGATCCTCTCCTGGGTCAGATGGTGAAATGTTAGATCAAGGTACAACACTGTACAACATTCATATTTCTTTGCTGGAAGGATAGAATGATTGAGAGAATAAATAAATGTACATTCAGTTAGTTCTTTCTTTTCAAAGCAGCCAGGAGTCCACCTAAGAATCAATTCTTTAAGTAATATCAGTCCTTGAGGTGAGAACAAACAGCCAAATGAACTAGCAAATAAAACCCCAGTCTTCCTTTCCAGAACAGCTTGATGCTGTTGTTGTTGTTGTTGTTCATTTTCCATCTGTGAAGATGGCTGGATAGCCCATATTCAGCTACACTAAGCTGGTCTTCCATGGGGTCCAGTTGGATGTGGGGTGGGACCACTTCACCGGGTTAGACACCCTGCTCTTTGCGATGAATGAATGAAGCGGGATCTTTTACGTGCATGAGTTGTTACTCTCTCATACACGGGACCTCCATTTTATGTCCTATCCGAGGGACAGAGTGTTTTACCTCGTGCTAGAGGGGACGGTATGTTTACACACAACATTGCTCAGTCCAGACTCGGGTTCGAACCCGGGGTGCGTGATCGTGAGGCAGACGCACTACCGACTGAGCCAACTCACCGCCCATGCTGCTGATTCTGTTGTAGGATGAGAAATTTCTAGATGTCTCATGAGTTTTCTACAACTTGTTATTGTTCACCATGAGTTCAATCAATCCCGGACATTCATAACATTTGAGAATCAATCCTATAATTGTTCATATTTTTGCTCATTATTTATTTTGAGTTGAAAGAGCAGATCATATTCATGACCAAAATAGATTAGTCAGTTCCAAGATATTTTTAAGAGGTGATCACCCATGAAAGTTTAAGAGAGAAAGAGAGAGAGAGGGAGAGAGGGGGGGGGGGGGGGGGAACATATCCTGTTGATTGCACAATCCATGGTATTATCATACGGAAGTCAGAATAGTGTTTATTCAAAAGTGATCAGGCTCTCCCCCCCCCCCCCCCCCCCCCACCCAAAAAATAAAAAAATAAAAAAATCCATAAAAATTGTTATTTGACTTCCAGGAGCTATAAACCATTCATGTGTGATATGCTTTGAATACCCGTAGCTACTTTGGTGCTGTGTGTGGTATGCAGAGCAAATAATAGGATAATATTATGACTTGCTGAAAAAAAAACCCCCAAAATATTTTGCCTTTTGAGTTTGAACGTTGTTATTAAAAGGAATCAGAAGAGTAATCAGGATCTTGGGCAAAGTTTGTAGCAAGCGATCCATGGGAAGCAAAGCTTTAGGTCTATAATAGTGCAGGAGATTTTTAAATACTTTTTTATTTGTCACTGTATGTTAAAAAAAAGGTATGATTTTGCTTGATAAAAAAAAAAAGAGGTTCAAATGCTTGATTTGTCTGACTGGATGCTTACCTATTTTCTACTGTATTTATTTCTTCTCCCTAACTATGCATCAGAAATTCATCTTTTTTATTTTTTGATCTAGAAACTTATTGATGATATTTTATAGACGTTGATATATGCACATTTTGTAGATATTCTGATATCGCAATGCATGCACTACACTGAGCCAGACAGCCAGTGCGTAATACACCAGGAGGTGGACTGTACTTTTCAAGAAGAAGATGATGATACAGAATATGATAAGAATGTGATGCTCAAGGCTAGAAGGGAAAGAAAGTTCATGTAGTATATAAATTCCAAGTTGTGTATGCATGTTATGTACAAACAATGTCGTGCCGTACTGTCAAAGTGGAAATTTTCGCGCAAATATTTTTGTATGCTATAAGTTCCAGTAGTTTGTACCCTGATTCTGCGTAATTAGAAACATGCGAAATTCATCTTTTTGGGCAAAGCATGAAAAATTACTTGCACGATAATATCTACTTTTATGGTATTATGTACGAGCACAATTGTACATGTAATTTAATTTTCAGAAGGGAGGATTTGTTACATCAACATATTTGTGTTTGTGAGTATGATGCATGTATGATGTTTCAAACATTCTGTTTCAGATGTCTTCATAAGATCACTATCATGGATTGTCCTACATGTGTACTACTTGCTGGCACTTCATTACATGCTACTTTATAGATGCTCTGCATTGGATGTGTACAGTGTAGCTACACGTTTAGGACAAAAATAATTAACTTTAATGGGTACTGCTACATCAAGTTAGACCAAATACATGTACTGTGTGTGTATACAATCAAACCAGAAATGTTTGTGTGCATTTTAATTTTGCAAATTCTTCGAGAGCCAAGATTCACAAAATCAAAATGCACACGTACAAGGTGCCTATAGTTCTTGTCTACACTATACACTGTATGTTCAATTTATTGTACAAGGTAGAAGGCAGTGGGAATTCTTGAAAATTTCATGCAGCGGAAAAGGCCGTTGGCTCCAATTTGCAAAAATGTCATATTACATTGTACCTCAAAAGTGTCTTGCTTTATAGTATTACTATTAACATGAAGTTTGTTCCTTTGCCAGGCAGGTGGTCTGAAAAGCCATCAAAGTGATATGGGGTATTTATATCAAACCTTTGTGGTCACTGAATGAATAAGAACTCAATTGTTCCTAAATATATTTTTATGCAGTTGACTTCTGCTGTGTATGATAACATATATGTCTTTGGCATTAACTTGAACAAAGGGATGTCAGTTCTTTGAGGGAAATAAAAAAGAGACAATATTTTGGTTAAAACAGGTGAAAAAGTCACACTTTAACCAAGACAGTGTCTCTCAGTGGTCGTGATGCTGCTTAAGATGACGTAACAGTCAATTTGCTGTGAATGTTCAGTTTCACCAATTTGTCAAGTTTGTTTTTATTGTTCATTCATGATGGCTTTCTTCCTTTCTTTCATGATGGCTTTCTTGTGACCAAACCACATTACAGTGTCCCTATAGTCTTCAGCATCCCATGGTCAGAGATCCATACAACTTTGTTCATCATGCAACACATTGCATTGTCAGAAGCATGTGCAGTATACACAGCTTTAAATATAATACATTTTCACCAATATCCTAACTGTTCATTAGTTTCAACACATGCAGTACAATGTACACTGTACATGTATCTGTAGCATTCTCAAATTAATTCATTACATGGTACAGCTGGATCCTCAACAACTCACAAAGGTGGTATACTGTAGACCCATGATTTACCATGAATCTTCAGTTTCAATTTTGTATCAATTTCACAATGTTCTCTAACTGTTCATTTTGTGTTATAGCATTTCAGTATTGGTTGACAGTTGTTATGCAGTTTACAATAATACATGTCAACATTCACTTTAGAACAGCTGTGAATAATGGCATTTCAAAAAATTATAGCAGTCATAAAGATATTGTTTGTAACATTGAATAAGATATTAATGAGGATGATGATAATAATAATAACAATGACAATGATAATAATAATAACAGTAATGATAATTGTAATGTTAACAATTATGATTATAATTTAAAAAATACAACAGTCAGAGCAAGCATGCCTTGAACAACCACTTCAGCACTCAGAGTGTTTGCATTATTTAGAGAGCTTACACAATGGCCCTTTGTGAAATCGAAACCCAAATAGAACAGAATGTTCTGAATAGTTCCGAAAGCCGTTTGATTGGCTAGTAGATCATTCAGTAGTTTGAAGAGCTTCTGATGCTAAGAAGTTTGATGGGGAAGGGTGAGTGAGGAGAGAGATATATTCCTAGATGTGTGCTACCAGTCACTCTGTTTGTGGACACATTGTGATGTACCTTGAACCTCGTTTTGTTTGCTTCCTTTCGCACAGAGCTTGTGCCATCTTCACAGCTGTCATTGATTGATTGCATTCACTGTTTGATAAAATTATGTTCTGTATTGTATCTGGTTTCCTTGTTTTTCTGAGATAGTGAGTTTGTTCAGTGTTACAGTCTCATATTTCTGTTGACTGTCTGCTGGTGAAGGAGAAAATTGCAACAGCCAAGATGTTATTGGATTAAAGCTTACAATTCAAAATTCACTCTTGTCACAGTATGTGCCATTTGAGGTTGACATTTTCAACAGTTGTACAAGTATAACCAATCACAAATCTACTTAGCAGATAATGATTTATGCCCAGGTATGGCATATGTGTCATTAACTTTTTAATAGCCTTTTGAACTTTGAGAGGAAGTTAATTATAAACAAAACAACTGTCTTATTAGGTCTACCTGCACAGTAATGAATTCTTGAGGTGATACATAATTTTATGATGCTACATTCTACATTACTTCTGAGGCATTCCTGACTCCTTGTCCAACTAAATGTATTAATTTAAAGTGAGGACTTTTTAAAGATAGTAGAAGAATGGTCTTTGCTTATTGCCAAAGGTGACCCATGCAGATACTTGTAAATCTTACCACAATGTAGAAATGTTGAAGTTTTTGTTTCTGTGATGGGTTATTTTCCCCACACCAGCAGACATGGTTGACTCATCAGTTTCATGATCTAATCTTCTCTTCATGCACTTTAGTCTTGTTGTGCTTTCTTCATTCTATTCTAGAGGGGTTTCAGAAGGCAAAAAGCTCTCATTTGTAATCATTTGTGGAACAGGTGTTAATATCATAAATGAAATTCTATCCCTTCACATTCTGGAAACAAACTTTAAATAAGATGGATGAAAATGAGAAAGGCAAGCACCTTGTAGGTCGGTACGCTTGTTTCTGGAGGTTGCTTGTCTGATTTGCTGTCCCGATTCAATCTACCAAGTAGTTTGAAAGTCACACAAATTGAACCTTATTATTTTGAACATTTTTTTAGCAGTCTACCAGTAGATATTTTGGCGACAAATGCACATCTACAACTTTAGCATTTGTTAATAATCAAGAAATATTTCTTTCAAGAATAATTTGTTTTACATAATCTTGATATTGTGCATACAAGGATGCGATATGAATGTGTGTTCAGACACAAAACGAGCAATTCTAAACCTGTTTCCAAATCAGTTTACAAAGGAGATATTTCTTGCAGCGTAGAGAGCCTCCTAGACTCACAAACACTTGCTAACTATGATCATCCTGTCCCACTGCCGATACCCCCTAGGTTTACCTCGGCTGGGGCTGTGGGAGAGTGTAGATGCTGCTTTCACCTGGCGCCATCTCTGAACTGTTTTGCATGACTCACTGTGCGTGGTAGATCAGCTCCTAGCTAATGACTCTCCATTCAGAGTGGCTGCTATCCCTTCACAGCCATCTTACTCACTCACTTTAGTTCTTGTTCTGCTCTGGTTCATTCCACTTTCACTTCACGACCCAAAGAATGTCATCTCGTCTGTTGAGTCCACCTAAAGGTAGGTGCAGACAACTTTCACCTTGTTTTCTAATCGCTTCCTTGCAATGTTTTGTCTCCGCCTATGCCTTATTGAAGACACAGCCAATCCCTCAACCCTTCAGTTCAACCTACAGGGATAGTAAACAAATTATATGGTATATTTCTAAAGATTTTGAGATGGTGTTTGTTGAGGTAAATTAAAATGTGACTATTTTTACTGTATACAACGTAACACTGGATATTATTTGCGATAGTACCTGAAGACAGGCAACAGCTGGTAAAAACCAATCCACCCACTAGCCAAAGTTTAATAGCAAACAAATAAAAACAGTTACCATTTTTGTTCTATATTTTAAATGCAAAGTTTGTACCAGTCTTGACTGAAGGCTAGGGACCACAGTCTATGTAATGGGCTTTCTTTATATGTACAGTAGATTTTGGTACAATCCATAGAGCAGTCATATGGTGTTCAGTGAAATGTGTTTACAGTATGCACAGAGCCATAAAGCCAATCTAATACCGCCCCTCGTTATTTCATGCTTGCAGTGTTAGAGTACTAGTAGCTTGTAGATTTCAAATCCCATGTGGGCAAAGTGCTATCAATAAAATGCGCATTAGTGTAAATACCACAGCAATCAGTGTGTGCAAAAACATATGACAGCGAGTGTGTAGTAGGGCCATTTGTGTATTTATGATGCTAAATTAAGTGTGCATTCTATATACCGGTACACTAATTGCTGTTATCAAGTTCCGTTGATCTAGTGGCTGTGTTTTCAAGGGTTGATACAGGCTGAGCTGTGTTCACCTAACATGCATCTAACCCAGTGTTCACTATTTCCTCATTTCAATACTGTGGTTTTACGTGTTGACATTGTAACCATTCCCCAATCTGTGTTTGTTCACCAATTTTGTGGCATTCTGTGTTAAAGAAAGTGCAATCTGTTGTAGGCTTACATTGTAGGCCTATGCACTGCGTGTGGTTGTCATGACAACAGTACTTAATTGAATCAGGATGATTTTTAGTTTGCTTGTGTGTGAATTTTTGAACTGAGGGTGATAAATGCAGTGAAGTTTTGCAGTTGTAGCTTGGAGTTCAGGTAACACTTGGCATATTTTATTTTGTAGCTTATTCCTAGTCCAGTGCTTTCTACTTTATGTTGCTAGGCAGAAGTTTGATTTTGTTAAAAATTATGCTCAAACTCAGTTGCAGTAACATTGTACACATGGTTGGGAAAGTGATGGACAATTATGAGATGAGTCATACTGGATCCATCGAGGGCAGCGACCAAAACTTTGGATGGGATTTCTGTGATGATTTCAACAATTCAGTGAATACAATCAGCTGTAAGCTGTTGTAGAAACTAGTGCAGTGTTTTCCTTAACTTCCTTTGTTGTTGTTTTTTTCTGTGTGTATCCAAGTACAGTGTAGTTTGAATGATATGGATTGATTTATTCTGCTTTGCATGACAAAAACAAAAACAAAACAACAACAACAGTGTACAATTTTGTAGTTTCAATATGTACGTACTGAAGATGCCCTGAAAATCACCACACAAACGAAAGTTGACTTCTGTTTTTCTGGATGAAGAGTGCATTACAGATACGAAAATTGCATTACTCCTCATAGTCCCTCCTACTGTAATCCGTGTAGATGCTTACATGTGTCGTTGTCAATACCACGGCCCTTGCTTTAGTATGGCGCATCCCTTCTCCCAGCTGCACTGGTGTCACATATCAATGTTCATCCCATGAGACACTAGTGATAATACACTGTATGCTGTCTGTGTTGTTTAAAACCATTTTATAAACATCAAGAGTACCCTAACTACAATGTCATTGCAGTTTTCAAGTGTGCTATAGTATATAGTAATACTACAGTGGTACATATTTCAAAGTGCAGTTGATTGTCATATTTGATATTGACAAATGTGTGTGGTTTGAATTTGTTCATTCATTAACAAATTGTGTTCATGTTTACTGTAGTATTGCAGTGTATCTTGGAATGGATTTACCTCACATTCAGTCACAATGTAGAAATACAGTAGGTGTGGCTTGTGCAAACAGCTCATCTCTCAAAAGTACATTGTATGTTGGCTTACGTATACACTGTATGTAATTACACCTCAATAATATAACCTGAGGAAGTCCTAAGACATCCCTGCTAGTTATATTTCACTGAGGTCAGTCCATATTAATTCAGTCTGTGGTGCACGGAATTAAAGGGGCTGTACAGTTCTGGTTGAGGTGAGGATTTAGCTTTTAACGTTTTGCGAGATATTCAGAAACCACTCTATGTGATGTCAAAGAGCATGCAATTCTAAGGGGTATCAAAAGTTTATTTGATGAAAATCGGTTTTGAAATGACTGAGATATCCGAAAACAAGGTGAAACAAAGAGATCCTAATAAAAGGCGTGGCCTGTCGCCTTTTATTATTATCACTTTTTTGGATATCTCAGCCATTTGAAAACCAATTTTCATCAAATGTTGAATCCTTCTTTAAATTACATGTATGCTCTTTCATATTTCATAAGAGGTTTCTCATTATCTCACTTAGGAATGTTATAAACCTGAATCCTTGCCTCAAGCAGTACTGTGTAGTAGATGTCAACAAATTAGCAATTATGAGGTTTGGCTCTGCTTATAGTCCAATATGTTCAAAGTGGTGCTATATTGAAAAGAAACTGTACTACGTGTGACATCCATATTTTTCCATACCTTGTGTTCTAAGTTTGTTTATACTAAGCATCTGACATTGTTTTGTCTTACAAAAAATTATAGAAACCAAATCAAAATGTGCAAAACAAATTTGAGACATATCCCTCTATTTGCAATTGTGCTGTTGAATTTGCTTTAGAATAGAGGATTCCTCTCAAGTTTGGAGTGTTATTTCATGGAGAAAAACATGTAGGACATACAGTACACGGACATACATGTACAGTACACCTGTACTTTGGTGGGTGTGTCATTTGCGCCATACAGGTGGCATTTCGTCGATCAATATTGTTGACATGTTGTGTGTGATGTTCAAGTGTAGACTACTACTGCCATTTTTAGTGATGCTGCCCTCAGTGTTGCATTGTTTATAGCATAGGGTCAAAGCTCATGTAGGTCGCTGAATTTTATAGACTCTTCTGACCACGCTTATTTACTTTTGTTTGTCTTTGGTATATACAGGTTCATCATGGTATACTCTTACTCCATATACATGTAGTTTATAGTGATGCTGCTCTCAGTATGTCACTTTTATTGGGTCAAAGGTCACAGTTTAATTGTTTTGTCAGTGAAAGCAGATTGGATTCGATGACAGACCTTCGTGCAAATGCTGTAAGAAGATGTGTAATACATGTTTGAATAGTCACCAGTGTTTTGATGATGTTTGCGATCCCCCAGTGGTCTCACATTTTTATTTTATTTTTATTTTTTTTTGGGGGGGGGGCTCTAAGCATTTTTTGATGTATTACTTTAAAATTTTGTACAATGATCCATCAAAGCTGTCAAGTCTATATATATACATTTTGTATATTAATTTTGGTTTGTTTGTTTCTTGTACTGCTGATCCCAGTATTCTGCCTTTAACAAGGTCAAACATGAAAGAGTCATTTTAATGTCTTGTACATTGCATGCGCTATTTCTTCAAAGTTATAAGTATTTGATACAGTGGGCTATCTCACTAAATCTTACTTGTGCCAGTTATGCTTTCCTCTCTTTTCTTTATATGACAGGTCCTAAATCTATCATTCTAAACTCAATAAGGCAGGTGTTTTGACCCAATCACACAGCTGGGAATGGAGTCCGTGTATCATTTCATAGAACATTCCTTCTCTTTTAGGGGAGGTTATGTTGTGCTACCCTGATTTTGTAATGACGCAGGGGATACACTTCCATGACAACAGATATTACTAGTTATTATTGTTCAGGTAGAGATGCAAGAGAGGTTTCTTTATGCACACTGTGCAGTATTGCGTGACTGTTGTACATTACACCATGTACATTGTACATTTGTGCGTGGAAGTCACATAACCGGATGATACCTCCAGTGAAAAGAATGCTGTGTGATTACATTTTAGTCATGATGATACAGACTGTGTGTATAATATATGATTTGTATCTACAAGTGATTAGATTCTTCTTTTTCCATTAGTTATTAAAATGCAAGTACACAGGCCCTACATGTAGTGAGTCATAGAAAAACTACTTATATTGTTTACCCTGATGTAGCATGATACATACTTTAATAGTTTATAATCACAACTTTTGGACTCATGAAATTATAAAGCTTCATGAACATGAAGACACATTCAAAAGCATTCAACATAAATACAATGATGCACTCACCACACATACACACACACAAACATGAAAGTCACTATTGTATAGTACATATACGAAGTGTATGAGACAGGGAGATGCTCATACTCGGGGTCATGCTAATGGAATTTGGCCAGATGAACACAAATATTGTGCTAATTCACAAGAATGTCCCCAATACTGTCATATCAACATTGACAACCTTTTTGTATGGTGACATTAAAAAAAAAAAAAACAGCCATGTACAGCTGTACTTAATAATTTATGATTTATGCTCAATCTGTATGAATGGAAACTTGGGGCAATTCCATAACAAAGTTACTTTTCCTGAAAATCATAAATCTGCAATAATTTGAAAAATATATTAAGCTATAGATACAAATTTAGTATCAAATGATAGAACTTGTCAAGTTCTTTCATTTGAGTGGTATTTTGATAGAACTGAAGTACATTTAGGCATTATTTTCTTTAAAAAACCTCATTTTGGAGCAATATTTTTGAGATTTTTTGGGGGGTAAAAACACACAATCTTTGACTCTCATTATTGCATATACACCAACACTTCAGAATTTATTTCAAAGTGGTTTATGGTTAAGGATAGACCAAAAAAACACTAATATTAGCCTTGTCTTTAAGAGATAACAACTGTGTTGAGGTATGAATATTGGGACTTTAAAAAGTGGACAAAGTTGTAATGTCCGTAACGCTGAAAGTGTAATATCCGTAACACTAATTTGTGAACCTGTAGAGTAAATGCTGAATCTGTTGGACACAATTATCAATCTACAACTTAAAACAGGACCTGAGTACTCATTTCAGAAGAAAATTTCTCCAATTCATAGATTTTTCAACATATCCACATAGAGGTAAATAATCATGTCCAAAAAATGTAATGTCCGTAACGGCAAGCAGTTTGTGTAATATAGATACCAAATGATTCATAGTAACTACAAAAATCAAAACTGGGGGACTGTTAACACTTCAGGATAACCGGGTTAGAAAAACCATGAATGGATTCAGAATAATTGATGTATTGAAATGCTGATATGGGGCCACAAAGTCACAGAAAATTCTCTGAATATAATGTCCGTAACACTGGAATTGCCCTTTATAGATCTCTGTCCCCGCGTTCACATTGGTCCCCCCGATGCGGGGAAGTCCCATGCCGCGGGACTTTCTCCTCCAAAACCATAATGTGAATGCTCACTGGGACTTGTCCGTCCCCTCGTTCCCGCGAAGCAAGTCAGGTACGGGGACAAGATTTGGAGGGGAGAGTGACCTTGGAGCGCAATTGATAGCGTCCAGCTGTGGTCATCAAATGTGCGCATGCGCACTGCCTGGGTTCAAGTGGCAGAGCTCGCTCCAAGCCCCAAAATGCCCCCACAGCTCGGGGACAGATGAGATACCAATGTGAACGGTCAGTCGTGAAAAAGATAAGATCTCTTGTGGCTTTCCCCGCGTTGCGGGGACCAGTGTGAACGCGGGGTGTGAAACACTCCCCAGATGTGTGAGATAGGTGGGGTGAGTTTTACCTTTAAAGTAAATCGTTGTTCCTCAGGCCAACCATGGACCTAGGTCCATGGGCCAACAGAGTGTGACCCCATTTGACTTCCACTCACTGAGCAGCTTTACAGACTGACATACTCAGGAGCCCCAGGGCTACCCCACTTCCCTGTGAGCACTGCAAATAGAAAGGACACTTGCTAATCAACCAATCATTATCATAATCACTCAGATAAATGTAGATTGTCTGATAGATGGATGGATAGATGGATCATGGAGCTAGCTCCATGGATGGATTGATAGCTACATGTAGATAGATGAATAGATAGATAGATAGACAGATAGATAGATAGATAGATAGATCAAAGATAGAGATAAATACATAGAGAGATGGATAGAGAGATATATATTAGAGATCAATGGATTGAGATGGATAGAGAGAGATAGATAAATACATTGTAACATCAATGAATTCAGGTAGATAAAGAGATAGAGATACAACTAGTCGATAACGACAGATACATGACAATGAGTATAACAATATGTAGAAGGGTGGATAGTTAGTGACAGATACATCCAGAAAGATCCAGATGAACAATGACTGAAAATATAAAGAAGGGAAATGTTTTGTGACAGTTGTATAAATTACATTGTGTGGAGATGGCCTAGTTATGCATACATAAGAAGGATTATGTTGATGTAGAAAGGTATAGGCCTGAAGATTATTTTTGATTCCAGAAAGTAATTCGGCCTACATTCTTGCATTGTTGTTCCCCATACTTATACATGTACTTCCATGTCTGTAACTACAAACTAGCATGTGCCTGGGTATAGCAGGCTTTTGCATTTGTGTTGGGGTTTTTCTACCAAACAAAAACAAACAAGAAAGAAACAAACAAACTACATGTATAACTGAGGGCTCAACAAATCACCTTGGCACGTAGTAAAGAAAGAATGTTTGTACGAAGAATATGAGCACATTAGGCATTTTCACATCAGCCCGATGTTTCGAAATAGCGCGCTATTTTCTGACTTGGGAAATTAACCTGATCACGAAATAGTGCGCTATTTGATAATGTGAATACAAATTAGCGCGCTAATTTTATCGCTCTGATCGAGAAAATTTTTCGAGTCCAACTTGGGAAATTTCCAAAATAGTGGGATAATTTGCGAACTAGCGCGCTATTTGATAATGTGAAATCGCCTCAAGAAATTAGCGCGATGCATCCCATCATGCCTAGCGTGTGTGATGGCGATCATGTGGGTAATTTTTTTTGTAAGCGCGTGCTCTACCGGTATACCCGACACTGTTTGCGCATGCTCAGCTGTCGAATTAGCTGGAAAAAATTTCGGGCTAATGTGAATAGGAAATGAAATAGCGCGCTAATTTGCGATCGCAAAAATATCTCGAGCTTGGATTTTTATCGGGCTGATGTGAAAATGCCTATTGTATGAAAGAATGGAATGTTCATTCCAGAGCATGTCTACAGAGATTCTATCATTAGCATGTTTTACCTCCCTGGTACAGTGTACTTCTCTTCCTGGTTTATTATGTGGCAAAGTAATCCTTGGATAGAATAAACTATAGTGTCATGGACTTTGTGATGGGGGGGGGGGGGGGGGTGAAAAGGCAGTCTGTGTAGTGGTACTTTGTATACAATGTTATTGTACAAAAAACTAGACAGTAAAAGGAAAATCAGCAGAACCATCAGTTGTGAGGCCGCTGAACTCTGATATGTGATGTTTGAGCTCTCTACTGGCATACTACAATGTACAACTCGTTCATATCCAGATGTTTAAAAAGTCTATCCAGGGAATAAAATGTCTTTGGCTGAAACCCATTATTTCTCTTCCATTGAGCATGGCTGACATTTAGTTAGTTGTGTCAACTTTTCACTCAGTGCAAATAAGCAAAATACTTTGAAGGGTTTGGGGATGATGGCTAGCTTTTAAAGGGACTGTATAGTACTAAATTACTGGTTGAGGTGAGGATTCAGCTTGTAATGTTTTGCGAGATATTTAGAAACCACTTTATAAAATGTTAATGAGCATACATGTACAATTCTAAGGGGAATCAAAAGTTTTTGAAATGACTGAGATATCTAAAAACAAGGAAAAACAAAGAGATCCTCTGCAAAAGTCATGGCCTGTCAATTTTATTAGGATCGCTTTTTTTTTTTTGATATCCCAGCCATTTCAAGGCCAATTTTCATCAAATGTTGAATTCTTCTTGAAATTACATTTTCTTTCATATTTCATAAAAGGTTTCTCATTATCTCACCAAATTTTTTTTTTATAAACTTGCATCCTCACCTCAATTAGTACTGTACAGTCCCTTTAATATATTCTTATGCACTAGACTAGTACCAAACTGAGAGAGAGACAACTCAAACAGAAAGTGCTGACTTCAAGCTGGATTGTTATCTCAGCTGTATTTTTCATCTTACAAAGTACACAGACATCTCACCTGGGTCCTCTTCACTTTCACCTCTCATCAATTCTATCAAACACTCCCTCACAGGTGGAGGTGCAGTACACTGGGATCTAGTGGTTTCTCACCTGCAAGTAAAGTGGAACAGCCCAAGCCCCAGCACTTTGTCATACCAAATATGCTAAAATAGATCTTAACCCCCCCCCCCCCCAAAAAAAAAAAAAAAAAAAAAAAAAAAGAAGAAGAAGGAAATAGGCCATACCGGCATGTTCAGAATAACCAAGTGTGATTGATAAGGGTAAAATCCATCTTCAAAATTTACCTAATTTTAGACTCGACACCCTTGCTTTTATATTGAGAGGGACTAATTATACATTTGTTTCGATGTAGTTTCAGAAAATATTTTTTTAGTTTTGAAAATGTAGTCTTTCTTGAAGAACCTCTGAATGGAATTTTAGCTGAAAAAACCCTTGCAAATTTCAAGACTGAAGTGAAATAAAAGTTGATCTACTTTATAGATATGAAAGACAAAAGAGACTGAATCTATTGTACATTTTCTGTTTTCTCTTTCTTTTCATTTTTAACCTGTTGAGTATGAGTCCCGAGTATTGACGGATTCTGTGATGCGCTATGTGTATTTTTGGCATGGGCAGCGCTATTATGCGGTGTCTTAGCCGACCCCCCTCCCCTCTCCCCCACCCCCTTCCGCGCACGGAAGGAAAAACTGACGCATGGTTGTTTTAGCCAATGGGCGTGTCGTACTGAGTGTGTGAATGCTTGCTTAGTGCGTGAACCTTTGTTACAAGTGCGCGATAAACATGTTGCCCCGTGGAGTGGGGGAGAGGAGGGGGGGTCGGCTAGGACACCGCAAAATGAGCTTATGGCTGTGCCCAGTGCCACTTATTGTCTGCTGTGCCCAGTGCCACATATTGTCTGCTGCCCTCAATGAACCCGAATCGGTCAATACTGTTGATTGACCAGGACATGTTAAGTTTGCCTCCCCCTACCAAAGCACACTTTGAAGCCAGTTCATAGCGAGAGATTAAACAATGATTCAGACACAATCAATATCTTTTGCAAAATCAGATGACATAATAAGTCATAAAGAAGAGGGTTTGAATTATGTGATTTATATCTTGTTTTCTAAAGATATCAATTGATATTTTTGTTCATGTTTTTAATTCAACTTAAAAAGCCAAAAAAAAAAACAACAACCCAAAATCAGTGATCCATCTATATATTTCAGGATACTTTCATGATCATTTACAGTGTACAGCAGTACAAGCCTCACCATTCCCCTCACCCCCTCCCCCCCCCCCCCGCAAAAAAATGATGATAATGGGAAGGACAAAGGAGTTAAATGGTATACTGTATACACCGAATATTTAGCGAGGTTTTTATTTTCGCGAATTTCATGAGTCAGCTGCCAGTTACGATATTACAAACATGCGAAAATAGTGACTCTGATCCAGATATGAATGTGATGTACATATGTACATTTCTCTGTTCAGTACAGGACTCCACGATCGTGAATTTAACCACTAGCGAAATCGTCTGGAAGTCTTGATTCGCGAAAATTTAGACTCGCTAAGTATATGTTGTATACAGTAAAATAAATGGCCCAGGATTTCCTGCAAATCAGTATTGCAAAACATTTATTGCTGCACTGTGGTAGTCTTATGATTTCCACCGCACAAAATAATAGCCTTCCTTGAATCTGCGACACTGTGCTTCTTTGAAAAGCAATTACATTTATGGTATACAATGGTCTGGCCCTTCAAACAGAACCTGTTATCTGGAGCAAGATTGTTGGACATAAACATGAGTCATTAACACTCCCATGTCAAAGTCTTCTACACATCAAACAGAATTTCCTCACTCTTGAATGCTGCTACGCTGACTTGTATAATCTCTTCGATAAGGTTTAGATATCAGCGCAGTCTTTCAGCCTTCACAGCAAAACTTAATAATTGCTATGTATTTTAGGTTGATTTTATTTGGTTTGAAGAAAATCGATCTTATTTCATACTCTAGTGGATGATTTGGTGGAAGTTAATTTTCTTTGTGTTACCCGTTGCTATGACAACAGGGAAATTTTGTTGGCAAGATGGTAAACTTTATATAGGCCCCATAATGGGCAATTCAGCTGGATTTTATGGCAGCCATTAAGTCAACATCTGAGAGAGGCTCTGTCTGTTTTACACTGTTTACAGACTGATAGAATAAAGGGTATCTTCTTAAAGCCCCACTCTGGTTTTTGAAGATAGAGATTTACTTCAAAGAAACCTCCAAATCTGTTTGAAATCATGTATTTGTTATGAAGAAATGTATAAATTCACAAAGAAGTTACATCCTGCTGTTGATGAGCATCATTATGAATAGACCTGGATGTGAGTTACTTCCCACTGCTATCACAAAAGTGTATATATGGGACCATGCATTGCAACAAAGAGTCTGAGACAATATTTCCAGAAGAAGCAATTTGATTCATAGCTCATTATACGTACGTATATCTTTTGGTCATAAAGTAATTTATGTTTAGATCTGTGCCTTGTGTCATGTACATGCATTGAATGTCATTGCTAAAACTTGTTAAAAATCAAATAGGAAGATCATATCAATCTTTCAGAAAAAGGTATAGGAATAGTTTCCTCCAGCACACTTGGCCTTTAAAGAGACGGGGAAAATTTGGCCTCCGTTCTCCAAATAGAGTGAAGGATAGTTCATGGGAAGGTGAATTCCTGCATTCATTTGGTGCAGATTTGTGTGGTTCCCAGGCAGCATCACTGACGGCTGTAGGAGATCAATCTTGACGTACAGATTCTCGGCACTCATCTGCTATTTGAGGGAATATCATTTCATCATTTATTTGGGTTTTACTCACATGAATGCTATGGAATCTACTTGTGGGGGCTGTGATTGGTGAAAGGTAGGCAGGTGAAGAGATTTCAATCTGTGAAGCTAACTTGATTTCACGTGAAATCTATGAAGTAACTAGACAGTTATCAGGCATATACCTCTTTTGTTTTGTATTTTCTATCCTGAGATGAGTTAGATCATGGGAACTACTGGTGTAAGTTTGAATTAAATTAGACAAGTTTTGGTTTGAATGTCTGTATAGTAAATCCATATCCATAATGCAAGATGTTTATAGGCCCCAATGCAATTATGGAACTCAAAGTTATCTACCTCTAGCTGTCGTTCATTCATGTCCAAGCTTCTGTTACACGAAATACAAAATACAGTCAAACCTGCCATAGTGGCCACCTGGCTAGCAGCCACCTGATGTATATGGCCATTGAAAAATTCTCCCCCTCCAGAAAGGTCATTTGACCCTGTATATAGCAGCCCCCTGTCTATAGCAGCCACCTGTCTATAGCAGCCATATTTTTGTCTTCCATCAGTGGCTGCTACATGGACAGATTTGACTGTAATGATAATGATAATGATAATAATTGCATAAATTTATATGGTGCTTTATCTGGGTGTGTCTAAGTGCACAACAACACTGTAGTACAACACAAAGCAAAAACCTGCTTGATGCTGTAATAGCGACTACTATACATTTGTGGCTATTCCTCCTGGATTTCTTGTGGTTTCCATACTACAATATGAATTAATTGCAAGAGAAGTATATCATAAACTTCTGCTATGGGACCCAGAACATTTATGGAATATTAATTACTATAGCCTTGTAAATGTTCTCTTTATTTCCCAAGTGGATTAAAAATAAAATGTGTGTTCTAATACTGCCCTATCATGGTGTAATCGGAGGAAAAAAAATCGAGAAAGCAGAAAAACCCTACAGGTACATTTATGTAATGTAGAGCTGATAGTGTCAGTGCGTGTGGTATTAAATTTCATTTTCTGATATGTTTGCTGGTAACCTAGGTCTTAGTGGATGTAGTAAATCCTATGGAAGGAAGGTTTAATGCGTGGAGAGTGATATGAGATGGTCAGTGTGAAGGCAGTCATGGTGATATTATTCTTCTTTTTCCTTTCCAGTACAGTCCACCAATGAGGTATATCATCGTACTTTAGATGAGGATGACCAGTTAGATCTAATCAAACACTAATCCTGTTCACACCCCAGATATTAACAGTTTTAAAATTAATACTGGCATTTGCAATGTGATGTTGAAAAAGTTAATTCTCATGTGTGGCCTTAAATTAAATTAAAAACTAGAAAAGCACTCTGAGAGCGCAGACCTTTCCCAACCATGCAGCCCATTTCCACCCGCACTGATCTTGTTCTTCCATGGAGATCAGTGATTTCCACCCTTACGTACTGCATTGTGTGCTGAAAGCCGCCAGATTTCCCAATATAGAAGCCTTTGTTACGTCATGAACCCTCAGCTGCACGGCGCTCCTTGCCATAGCAGAAACTAGAGCACGCACTTTAGTGTGCACATGCAAACCTCAAATATGCGCAGCCTGAACTCCCAAGTTTATTGACCCTGTCTGCCAAAATGTCAAAAATTCTTCATAAATTCCCCCACAATTCTTGGATCACTACCAAAAGTTAATCGATTGTTACTTGTGTCATTCTAAACCTTTCCTGCAAGTTTCATCTCAATCCGTTTACTACTTTTTGAGTTATTTTGCACACGGACAAACTAACGAACTAACTAACAAACAAACCAACGGTAACGAAAACATAACCTCCCCCTTTGGCGGAGGTAAAAAGTGTCTAGTACTCATCATGATGGGAAGGTCAGTTGATCTTGATTCTTTTCTCTTTTTTTCTTGAACTCTTGCTATAAGTTGCCGTGGGTGATGTGTGTTTTAGTGCCATGCATACTAGGTCTGCAAACTTGGGTGTAAGCCTATAGATTCAAAGCACTTAATTTTCAGCTGAGTGATTTTTTACTTATTTTTTTTTTTAAGGCCCTGTTTGAACAATGGCAGGGTGCTACATTATAAGCACTTGCCTGATTGCCCAGGGCAAGTGAAAATCAAATTTGGGCAAGTGTTTTTTAACAATGAGAACAAATGCTTGCCTGAATTAGGCAAGCACGGTTTTGAAGCCACTTTTTTTTATTCTCCCTGACAAACCTACAAAGTCAACCATACAGAAGCCCCAGATAATATTAATGGCTCTTTTAATGATGCAAGACACTTTATATTTAATTTCAGCAACTTTCCAACACTTGACTGAAGAAGCCCCAATGCAATGCAATGGCAACACTTGGCTGGACCAAGTTACATGTGTACTCCATAAAGCGTGCAAATCAATGTGCACTGTTTATGGAAATGATTGTGTTTTATTAAACCCTTGACTTACACATGATTTGGGATGATTTTCTATATCATTTTCCTATATTTTGGACTTTCTTTTTGGGCAAGTGTTTCTAAATGCAGCAAATTTGACAATCTGCGCGACTGGGCAGGTGGTAAAAAAAATAAAATCCATTTTTGCATTGCTATACAAAAACCAATAACTCCTGTTTGTGAATGCTTCTAAGAAATCTAAAGCCATTGATGCCTTGATCACCAAAAAATTTCTACAAGATGTGATACTGGCCCAAAACTCCTTACACAGGTATTTGCAGCAGTGAGTAATAGGCCTATGTTTTGCTATGCCACCTTCGTTTTCATCGCACTGGTATTGTGTGGAGACCTGTATTTCCAAATTGTTGTTGGAATATTTTGATTAATATGTCTGATATGATCATATTGTCACTGCTTCTGCAACCCGTTTTAACTCATGCGATTTGTAATCCAATCTGAAACACCATTATTTAGTGTTGATAACCAAGAGTCTCTTAGGCAAAAGACTGACAATTATACTGAGTGAAAATGGCAAATGCTATGGTAACAGGTAAAAATCCTGAAAGCTGATGGGCTGTTCTGCTCTAGTCATGAATAATCATCATATAGTAAGTCTGCTGTACAGTAGATGGGGTGGTATCCTTGAATGATTTAATAATCAAGGAGGTATCATATCTCCTTTGAATGAGTCAAGGTAAATGTCTATCACATGATAAGTCACATGGGAAGTAGGCAAGGCCCATGTACAAACCTTATCCATACTATAGTATGGTGTGACAGTGGACAGCCTGTATATCATGCATGGTCATTTAATAGGGAAATGTTTGTTCACCCCTGCATTATTGAATCCAGCTATTATGGGAGTAGTAACTAGTCTTGAACTTCAAACCCTGTTAAAATCTCTACTGAGCTCTTATATTTGAAGGAAAACAAGAGGTAAAACAAAATGTTTGAAAACAGAAATTACTGGTGTTGGCAGAGAATATGTGCGTATAGGTATTCTGCTTTTTTGTGACTATGGTTCATGAATGGAGTTAGTTTGTCTATGTGAAAGGGTGTATGTTAAACAAGGGTCTATGTGAACTCAGCATCTAATACTACGGTGTTCGTTGTAGATTATATGCGGAGGAACCCTTGTGAAGATATGGGTTGAATCACTCAGTAGGTAGATATGTTTCTGTGTATTACGGGAAGCTATCTGTGGTGTTGTACATATTAGACACACACCCCATTGCTTAACATTGTCATTTGTGTGCTCAAGTATTTTCATACAAATCTTGTATTTATAGCCTTTTTCCTTTTCTGGTAAGTTCTCTTCGATCTTACACTTACCCTTTAAAATGTTGTTACGAGTAATATGACCGCATGTAAAGTAATTTCTTTAAAACTGAAGGAGAGAAAAGAAAGATGTTAAAAGTGAAAACCGTATCTCACCATGTTAATTTGTATTGCAGTGATACAATGTGCACAAATGCACATTATGTGTTGGTATAGTAGTAAACAAGACTCTTTAGTCTAAAAATCAAGTTATATGTACCATGTGACCATGGTCGTCTACAAATTGTCATTGTACATATGTCAGCCATACTTAGCAGATGTTATGAGTGACTACATTTTGTGAATATTTCTCCAGTGTTGCCCAACATGACAACAAGTAGCTGCTCGCAAATTGAATTCCAGATTTGAAATGTATAGTTGTAAGTAGATGAATCAAATATTTCATTAGAAGATGTCTGGGAAAATACCCTTAAATTTAAAAACATTACTGTCAAAGTAGATATTTTTGCGCGACTGATTTTTCGCGCTCGGCCGGATAAGAAGAGTTTCGCGTGTTTTTAATTCCGCTGAATCAAGACATCAACTACTGGAACATACATTTGTATGGCAAGCAAAGATATTCACGTGCTTTTATTTTCGTGCTAGTTTCCGAAAATTTCCACTTTTACAGTACTAGCTTAATAGCAAAGTCTACTTTGTTCAGTCTGTATCATTATGATGGTCTAGTCTGCCTCAGAGAGAGAGAGAGAGAGAGAGAGAGAGAGAGGCAGAAAGAGATCTGATTGATAGATTACGATAGATGGAGAGAGATGGGGGAGGGGATAGGAGAAAGAATCATGACACTTGTTACAGCTACAATGCAATTGTGCTATCTAGTGAAACCATGGCAACTGGTAAACACTGACATATGGTATTTGAGAATTGTAATAGAATGACATTTTTTTTTCTCTCTGAGGTCCAAGGATAAATGTATTGTGTACTAAACAGCCTCAGACTATAGAGGGCAGTGTAAGTCTTTGTAACAGCCGTATTATCTCAGTACAGCAATCTATCTAGTAGGTAGACAAAATGTAGGTAACAAAATAGATGCAAATTGGCGAAACTACATTTCTGGCTGTTTGCTTTCAGAAGCTGTAATTTTTGTTAGTAGTGAGACTGTCACTAACCACGATAGAAAATAAGTAAGCCATTTTGATGATAGTCAACCATCATGAAAGCATAAGTTAGTGAATCAAGCCTATTCACTGTAGGGACTTTGTTTTTGAAGGCCTTCCCCTATTTTATCTGATGCAGCCCCTCCCAATGAAAAGTATTTTACGGTTTATTTCTCTGTATTTTTTTTTTTTTTTTTACAAATTTGTAATGAAATGGTTTAAATAGGGAAATTATCAACATAAATCCACTGTTTATGGTCTCCAAGATGGGACACTACTAACTTTTTATGCCTCCGCCACGAAGTGGTGCCGGAGGCATTATGTTTTCGGGTTGTCCGTCCGTCCGTCCGTCCGTCCTTCCGTCCTTCCGTCCGTCCGTCCGTCCTTCCGTCCGTCCGTCCGTCTTTCCGTCCGTCCGTAATGAATTTGTGGACAAGGTAACTATCAAAAGCTGTTGAGGTATCCTAATGAAACTTGGCATGTATGTGTATTAGGGGGTGAAGTTGTGCCTATCAACTTTTGGGTGCACGTGCTCAAGGTCAAAGGTCAAAAGATCAAGGTCAAATACATAAAATTTCACTATTTCCAGCATATCTATGCAATGCCTGAAGATATTTTCTTGAAACTTAGTGTATGCATGTATTACCCAATTTAGATTCTCTGGTGAAAGTTTGGGTCATGAGGTCAAAGGTCAAAGGTCAAAAGGTCCCGAGGACTTCATTATAACGGGAGTCCACTGTATTTTATACAATAGCATTATTAATAAGCTAATGAAGACTGTGCATTGACATTGAGATAGACGCTGTTTCAGTGATGGTTACAGGGGAATTATCTCCAATCTACACTGTATGTTGACTCAGTGTATGCATAATATTAGAAGAAACACTTGGTTAAATCAAGATGAAAATCCAGCTATCTGTAAAAAAGTTATGAATTCTTAAACTTTTTGTTAATTTTACGTGCTGCCATCTCCAGATAGAAACCTTTGGAATTCATAATGACACAGTACGTAGAGTATAATAATACAAAGAATACAGTGCACTCCCGTTGTAACGAACATGGTTATAATGAAATTTCAGTTACAACGAAGTAAAAATTCAGGCCGCAACATTATCCACTCTGTGTAATTTCAATGTTTATTTGTTCGATTGTAACGAAATTTCGATATAACGAAAGTTAACTGCCAGTCCCAAGGACTTGGTTATAACAAGACCCACTGCACATAAAAGGAATTTTGTGAAATATCACATGCGTAGGACATGTAGAGAGCACTTGACCTAGCTTCCAGAAGGCATGGAGAATATAGTATGTGTTTTTTAGAATCAGGAAGGGAATGTGTGCTTGTCATAAAGAATGAAAATTTGTGAAATTTGTAGGGGAAATTTCCCTCTGAAACTTGACTCGAGTTCTTGGCTCTTTGATCTTGGATGAGTAGACCTCCCAAACATCTCTTGTGGAGTTTTAACTGGAGGTTGCGTTAAGGGTGGACTTTCAGAGAAAGGATGAGAAGGAAGGGTCCTCAAAAAGAGCAAGTTTAAACTTATTGGGTCCTTTTGGGAAATAGTAGATGGAGCCAAGTTGTTCCATGCTTTTACAGTGCGAGTTATCTTGACTTCTACACAATAGTTACTTTCTGATTTTTATAGGCATATGTTTGCAGGTTGGTTTATGAATTATTGCTGGTAGATACCCAAGTCCTTCGAGTACAGTGTCTATTGCACTATCAAGTCTCAGCCTGTATTACATCAAGACATATACACTGCACTGCTACAGTGTAGAAATCCAACTGTATGTTATGCTAAAAAGGGGACAGCGCCATCTTGTGACAAACATTGTACATGGAGTGTACCTGATAATGACTGTACAGAATACTCTTGTGCTGGGAGGTTGAATTTATGATTGATAAAAAGCTAAATGACAGAATGAGGAATATATAGGCCTACTACATGTATCCTTCTTCAGGAGTTAAATTGATGATTTCTGCCTTTGTTATGATATACATGTACACCTGCATTTGTGTTAAAGGAGGCAATTGGAATTATTTTGCAGCTTTTCTTATTCAAAGTAGGGTATATTGGTAGACTCGCAATATTTACAAAAATGACAACAAACACATAGAAATGTATTTTGTTTGCAGTATGTGGACTTCAAACTCCTGATAGGATTTCATAATTTATGTATTCATTTGTAAAGTGATATCATATTGATCTGGACAGACAAATATTGACTTTTATCAGAATATTCTGTTTGTCTTACCCTCATGCATGCAGTACAATTTATGTATTTTGCTTACAATCTGTTTGAATAAAACAGTAAAAAAAAAGAACCCTCACATGAGAATGTTGACATGGACAGGTTTATGCCTTTAAATAATTTATCATCAAATTTCATCCAACTACCACAGATAGCTGAATATAATTTAGGCTTTCTGTATATTCAATGTAATGATATGAATTATTGCCAGTATGCCTGCTTTAAAAACAAAACAAAAACAAAACAAAAAAATTATTGGCATGATATATGAATCAAATTCAGTTGTTCAATTGCACTATAAGTCAACACTTTGGATAAACATGAAAAAATGGGCAATTGAGATTATAACTTTGGTCTCTGACCTTCAGGTAATATAATTGCATTTGAAGAGTTCATGAATACTTCTTGGAAACATACGCTGTAGCATCTGAAATTTTGGGCCACTAACACTGAGTATGCAAAGAATAGAATTTTACTATTTCTGCTTAAATAAGTTACAGCAATAATTTCCATGTGCATCATATTTTTCTGTGCTACCAAAGTTACATGAAAATGGGTGCACACAGAAGAATATAGATGTATACGAAACCCAGAAACACATTGCATTATCACAACAGATTTATAGGAATACAACTGGCCATAGAATTCCAACATGATTACAAGTATGTGACACATAAGTAAAAAAAAAAAGAAGAAGAAAAAAAGGAATGCATATTATATATGCTATTTTCATTACTATCATGAAGACTTTTATTTTCCCTTGTCCCTGACTCTCTCTTTAATATCTCCTCAGATTTGTGATCACAGACAAGACATAAAAGTGGTCACAGTGATAGATATTGTTTCTTTCCCATTGGCCTCTTCAGGCGGAAGCCATGCTGCTGTACTTGTGTAATCATTAAACCGCAATTGACATTTTTCTTCTGCGGATGCCAATATCCACAGCCAGATGCAATGTAAAGCTCAGCAGGCCCACTGTAATAGATAGCATGACGATGATGGTGACTAACGACAAACCTCCTCTTTTCCCGCTTCTTCTTTTTCTTCTTCCTCTTTCCTCCTCCTCATCATCATTACCACCACTATCATCATCACCACCATTACAATCATCATCATCACCATCACCATCATCATCATGATCATCATCATGATCATGATCATCATCACCATCACTGTTACCATCACCATCACCATCTCCATCATCATCACCACCATCATCACTACCATCATCATCACCATCATCATCATCACCACCATTACAATCATCATCATCATCATCATCACCACCACCATTACCGTCATTATCATTCTCATCAACTGTACCATCATCAACACCATCACCATCCTCACACTCATCACCATCATCATAAATATGTATGCTGTTTTATGCAGAGTGTTCGCTTTGGTCTAAGCATGGAGCCATGGTCTTTAGCACTGCTCTTCCAGAAGAGCTTGCAGTTATTATTACTTACCCCAGACTACCGGTATCAAGGCAGGTTCCAATTTTCACTCCTGGGTCATGAGGGATATCATGAATAAAACATCTTGTCCAAGGATGTAAGCAGCAAGCAGTACTCAAACTCCAAATCTCCTAGTGGTTGAAAAGGCCCCCTTGCCACAGTCATGTTAGGCCCACTCACATTGCCATGTACAGTTGCATTTAATTGTTTTGCATCTGGAATCGCAATGAAAAAAGGAAGACTTACTATGTTTATGAACATAATAATCAATCATGAAATTCAAATAAAAATTCATGTACCTCTTACAGTGTGACATTTCCCAAATAGCCACATTTTTTTTCTTCTAAATTGTAATTATTTGTAGTGCGAAGTATGTACTTTACATGTATGAATGGTGTGCGAAATCGTAAAGGTATTTTTTATCCCTTGCAGCAAGGTGCATGACGGGATATTGTGGGACGGTCACGTCAAAGTCAGGTCAAACTCCTTCACACACACATGCGCAGTTTGTTCTTGCTGTAACCACTGCGATTTTTCTTCATGAACCTGAGCAATTTGGACCATAATTTCTTTTCTTTTCTTTTTTTGCCTGTGTGCATATGAACAAGAGCACAAAAAATGCTTAATTTGAATTGTGATTCGAATCATGCCTTTTCAGTGTGTGTGAATAGGAGTGCTAACTGCAGTTTCTGTCTCCTCATACATTAACAATTCTGCAATCCCATGCCTCAGTCACAACAAAAGAGCCTTTATCTCTGATTAATATTTCAGATTATATACTTGCCGTAAATTTTAGCCTTTATTTTGACTCTCACTGCTTGAGACGTGTTTTTCGGGGTCAAATAAAGGTCATGAGGTAAGATCACCTCCAGAGAGTGAAAACAGGAAATCCTTCTTTAATTACAAAGTGAATATGAGATACCACAACATGAAGACATGCCTCAATGTAGGCTTCCTGCCCTTAGTGGCATACCTGGTAAATTACCCTGGGATTCTGTAAAAAGATCTGATATGAATCAAGGAAAGTTGGAAGGATGCCGTGTTTGCTTTGATTACTGACTACCTTTCACCCCCTGTTTTCAGACGCAAGCCAATTTAGACCAAAACTCAAAGAAACAACGTATAAAGAATCATCTTATCGCCGACAGACTGTTCAGATGCTAATTTCAACCACTGCGGAAAAACGTCGAATAGATGTGCAGTTTCCCACTGCGCATGTTGTTTTGGTCATTAGTGACAGGTACAAGGTCACCTTTCACGCCCAGTTATATGGTTCTATGGTCGCCAAACGTTCAGACGCACAATGGACATGACGGAATGCTGATTCATTATCGAGTTCTAGTTCGAAACGATGCTCTGACTGTAGTTTCACTATACGTCGTTTCGTCATATGTCGTTTCGTTAGTCAGTGTTCAGACGTATGAATTAATTGTATAGCTATACGGTTTTGGTATAGCTATACCGTTCTAGTATAATTTTTTTTTTTTTTTTTTGCGTCTGAACACCCTGTCAGACAATTTAATGTTTTCATTGCTTGCTGCATTCAAGTTTTGTTGTTGTTGTTGCTGTTTTTCATCATATTGCTTACATTTCATTGTATTTATTTCCTCCACAAATACTCTTTAGGGTACATGCCTCTTCTGTGAAAAATTAATTGTAGGTGAAAGGTTGTGTTTGACTTTCTTTGGTATTACCTATTGTCAAGGAATAATGTCACCTTAACAAATTCATAATATCAGGCCAACTGTCATATAGGCAGTTCATGCATCTTATTAAGATGCAACAATACTCAGAGGAGGCTTTCTCACACATGCCCAAATATGTTTTTATCAAAATTGATTTGGAAATTATGAAATGCGAGAGGCACAAAAGACTAGTTATCATGAAACACACTGTGTTGCGACATCCAGTCAATCTTCTTGTTTGTTTTGTTTCTTTTGAACTAATGTGATGATTGCTTTGTAACTTGTATAATCAGCACATGTGCATTATTTAAAATTTGTTTTAGTCCCATGATCCAGCTTTGCACTGGGTACTATGGTTGCACCCTGTGTGAGTTGCCGATGTGTGACTGGCAGTGAATAAAACTATAGCTTATGTTTGCATTGCGGTCCAAAACCTGCTAATTCTGTAGTGTGAATGGGAGTTGTTGGAGTGAAGAGTGTCCTATATTATTTGGCAATGAGTTCGTACTTTTTGGTATATTTCTTGGTTCCATTATTTTCATTAACACCTCTATAATAGATCTTAAGTACTTTACAAGTAGACTGTTTGTTAAGATCAGCGGACATTGTTGAATAGAGGAATGTTATTTAATGCAGGTAATGAGTAGGGATGTTCATGTTCTTGCTAATCACTTTTTCATGGACAACACTTATTGAGACATACTTCCTGAATGATCAGTAGTGGTATTCCTGATGTGGCATTCATGGATTTCATGTGATAAAGTAGTCAGAAGCTACATGTACTTGAAAGAAATGTAATTCCCATTTCCTCACCAGTAACCACTGAAAGGCAGGATGCATCTCTTTTGTATACACAACAATTTGCTGTGGGCCCACCTATTTATATTCCTGTAGTCAGATTTGATATCAACTTCAAATCCTATATGCACTTGTACTGATGCACAATACACAAGTTTCTCATCAGAATAGACCTGTAGCCCTAATGAGTGTAGGATTCTTTTGTTGCATATGTGCAATTTGCTTTGATATCTTGAAACCAATCTTTGTAACAAAGAATTTCTTGGATAATACTTGGATGATTTGCTCTTAAATACCCTGATTATCTGGTAGATAAATAAAGCAGTTATTTCAATAGTAAGGTCATACAAAACATTTAAAAACATCTATTATGGATATTATGGTCTTGTTGATCATGTCAAATTGTTGCAACAATTGTGGGCGTCTTCATTAGCTGTGTCACATTGCAGTCCCAGCATGCATTGCAGTCCCAGCATGCATTGCTGAATCCTACTAACTGCATGAGGCTGATGAGAGATAATGTTTTCAGATTGTGTAAGTAAAACACCTGCTCACTCACTCCCATCTGACTGATATGTACATGTGCTGATTACTCATGATGTCATCTGGTGATTAATTTGGAGATACTATCTTTGGGGAGTGAGGACATACAATGTTTATTGCCAGACTTTGGATAAAGAAAATACTTATACTTTCATATCATGACAATTATGACTAGACTACTGTGTATACCTATGAAAAGATCAGAGTGTATTCATATCAACAGACAGAGTAGTCAACAAACAAACAATGAATATTTGTTGACTTGATTAACCCATCGAGGACGGACTAATATTGCTACAACAGGCATTTCCCATAGACAGCTGCCCAAGTATACTCGGGACTTGTCCTCACCAGGTTAAAAGTGGTGTGTGTTTGTGCAGAAGAGACTAGGGCTTCTTTTGATGATTTACGTTACCGATCTAAAGAAAGAAAAGACTCGATCCTTTCGTCACTGGTTGGATGTATTATCCCAGGACGGTTGACAAAAAGCGTCCAACCATGAGGGCCCCCTTTTGGGTCTGAAAGAAAACCTGTCTGGTATTGATTGTTGGGTCTATGGGGTATATGGGGGTGCTGCTCTGGTGGTTGGCTACCGTATGTGTCATAGTACATGGTGAGCTGTGTGCCGATTCATTACCCACTCCCCTGGAGGAAAGGCAAAACTTTTACTCATCATTTTTTATGTCATCGTGGTTTAGAAAGGTCAACGCACTCATGAGGAAGAACAGTCTGGGAAGATGGACCTGTAAGTTTTTTTGGTCTTCTTTATCAAGTTCCAGCACACATCCTGGTCAGAAACACTTGACCAGAGACTTGAGTGGACACTGCAAAGCTCTATGGTGTACCAGGACTGGGGTATATACCGGTACTGGGGGCTAAATTTTGTCTGTTAGCTTATTAATTGGTGTTGAGGAGCTCTTTCCTTCAGGGCTGTGTGAGGGCCAATTCATTTTCTATCAAAACTTGAATAGAAAACTTACTTTCTTCTTCTAGATATGGTGTACTTTTGTTAGTGCTCTTTAGTGCACTAATTTGATATTAGCTGAGTAGGAGTAGGCTTATTCGATATAATTTCTGCTACAGACACACACACCTGGTAAGCATGCCATAATTTCTCTTGGAGACTTGGAGTATTTTCACAGTAGCAATGCTACAATATTTTATAATATGACTCTTTTGAATGATGATGGTTTAGTTAGGAATTGAGTAGATACTTTGTACTTCAGGGGCATGTTCATACTGCCTCTACAATGATCAAAGGTGATTGAAGAACCACCAGGAATCAATGGAATATCAGGAGGGAATTGATTTGATGCATTTTATACATTACCAATCGTCTCCACCATCGATAACATGAGCAGACAGCCTGTAATGGCGTGTCTTAATTGAAAAATTTAATAGTGGATGGTATTGTTTCTGTCTATTAAAAGTACTTTGTGCTTAGATTCAGTACCAGCCAGGTTAATACTGTAACTTGCTAACCAAGGAAAAGTAAAAGTTCC
Organism: Diadema antillarum; assembly: GCF_040938485.1. Classification (NCBI taxonomy): domain Eukaryota; kingdom Metazoa; phylum Echinodermata; class Echinoidea; order Diadematoida; family Diadematidae; genus Diadema; species Diadema antillarum. The sequence continues at coordinate 673,194 of NW_027271112.1, forward strand.
ATGATCCATCATCGATGCATAATCATGCTACTCACTGTCTTACCACTGCTCCAAGGATAGTGTGAGGTTAATTCAGTGACAATACAGGCTGGTGTATGAAAGGAGATTTGCAGGGTATTAGCCTGGTAATGAGTGGATGTATTATGTAAGAATCACCCTACCCTGGGTTACCTCTCTGAGGACAAAGACAACCTTTATTTGACCTTTGAAAGAAGCCTGCTGTCTGTTGATTGTTACATGGCTTTCTATCCTTTAACCACAGGGCCAGTGGATGAAGGCCTGTTAGTTGGGGCTAGGATTGTATCTTTCATCTCTTTGCCTGTTCAGTCTGTATTTCATGTGTTCCATGCTAAACCTCAAAAGAATACAATGCGGGTTTGGAAGAAACCATCTTAGAGCAGTGCAATAGGGCAGTGAACCTTGTATGAAAGTGAAAACATTCTGAGAAAATATTCTAAGAAAGGAGTGCAAAAGAAAGGAGTGCAATTTTCATGGACAGTATAAAGTGCAGACTCTTCAAATGATTCAGCAGCAGTGGCAATTATGAAGAACAGACATCAAATGCAACATGTGGGACTATTAGCCGTCCACAGCCTCTTAAAGTTAACTTTAAGGTGAACAAAGTCTAGTATCAGAATTCTGAATTATGGTTTGAATACAATGCATATTCATCACCTCCTGGTCATCTTGGACCATAATGGTTCTAGAATTCCAAGGTTTTGGTTAAACAGGTTCTTACCGTCCTCAGGAAAATGAGGATAGTAGGAACACGCTTACTGAAACATTGAGATAGAGTAGGTCCTCCTCAGGACCACATTCACATCCAAGAAAGAATACCATGTACCATGTACAAATTGTACCACTACCAGTGTACCATGAAACCACCCACCAACAAATTACTACCAACATACTACTCACGGCCTGCGCCACGTTTTTAAAAGTGGGTGGGGGCAGTTTATTTCCGATGCCACCTCTGAGTTTCTTCAGCTGACAAGCAAAATCACTTCTTCCAGGTTTCATCAGCTGCCAAAAACAAATAAACAAACAAACAAACAAACAAACAGACAAACAAACAGCTCAACCACATTTTTTTTTTTTGTGGTGCCACTTGGGGGGGGGGGGGGGGGGGGCAAGTCATTAGACCCTGTGTATTCTTATGTATTATGCATTATACCTTTTTTTAAAAACATATTTAGTGTTATTGTGCTTATATACTGTAAAACATGATATATTCGCGGCATGAATTTTTCGCGAATTGGAGCCGACGGCCTTTTTTGCGGCATGAAATTTTCGCGAACTGCCACTGGCATTCAGTACATATAGTGTACAAAAGAACTTTCGCGTACATTTTAATTTCGCGAATCTTCACGCTCGCGAAATTTGCGAAATTAAAATGCACGCGAACATTTCTCGTTTTACAGTATAGAGGACATTTGGAAGATACTGTAAAAGAAATGTTTGTGGTGTAGAAAATTTAAGCCATTTTTTTGCCACATGTCCGACAAGACGGGCACTAAAATGCAAGCACACGAATTTATTGCTTATTTGTATAAAGTGCAATTACTGTTTGATATTTTGATTCCATGGAAATAAAAACATGCAAAATTCATCTTACCCGCTGGAGCATGAGAATTACCAGCATGAACATTTCCACTCCTATAGTAAACCCCCAAACTCCATGGTACGCCTATTTTGTTACTCTGTGTGCTCTTTAAACCCAAAGCCCACTTTCAAAACACTGGGGAACACCTGCCCTTTAATTCATTGGAAGCAGACACTGAGCAAGAACCTTTGATGACTCACACAGTGCTAGATGCACCCAGACAGGGATAGTCTTGTTCAGGACTCAAGTATGATATAGTCATACAGATTTACATTGCAATTGATCAGTCTGGACTGGAGACTAAAACCCCTTTGGGAATATGATAGGAGTAATATCCCGAAGACCCGATAATATGCAAGGAAATTCTGAAATGCAATTATTTTTCAAGAAAAACAGAAATACTGCACCTTAAGATAAGCTGTCTTGGTTGATCATTGCCAATATAGCTTGTGAGGAGGGGATTTTGAAGGGGGGGGGGGGGGGGGTGGAGGGGGCTGTAGTCTCTCTACCCCCCCCCCCCCCAAACTTTTTAGGGTCTTTAAAAAAAAAAATCTTTAAAAAGAATTCACCAGTACCCATAACTTATGTTACCGTCCTTTGATTCTTTCTGTCGAAGCAACTTAAACATGATAATAATTTAAAGATAAAAAATCCCCAGCCCTGTAGAGTACATGATATACACTGTACATGCTTTCTTTCATGTTTCTTTTCACCCATTGCTAATTGCATCAGTGTATATATAAAAGGAGATGCACCCCCATGCTGACAAGCCAATAAAAAAAAAAAGGACAAGGTGTAGAGCAGTAAGCCTCAGGCTGGAAGTAAGTCTAAACCCTGGGGTATTGACAACAGAATGGTTTATTTGTGTATCTTCTGAATGCCAAATTTATCACAGGCTTATTCTCTTTTATCATGTGAGCCATTTGTTGTAGGTGAAATAATGAACAATTTAGGAAAGATGAAAGAAGACAAACCAAAGTTCAAAGGTTGTAGGTTAGTATCTCTCAGACAAAATACATGTTCAGGTTTTTGTTGTAATATTTCATTTAGTAGTGATACCATTCATAGCAGCATTGTTTGTCTTGACAGTGACAAATATAAGTGGTTTGTGCTCTCTTTCTCTCTGATTTTGTCTATCGAACCCCGCGTTCACATTGTCCCCCGCGCCGCGGGGACAGCCTCAAGAGATCTTATCTTTTTTACGACTGACCGTTCACATTGGTATCTCATCTGTCCCCGAGCTGTGGGGGCAATTGGGGCTTGGGGCGAGCTCTGCCAGGCATAGCGCATGCGCACATTTGATGACCACAGCTGGACGCTATCAATTTCGCCCCAAGGTCACTCTCCCCTCCAAATCTTGTCCCCGTACCCGACTTGATTCGCGGGGACGAGGGGACAAGTCCCAGCGAGCGTTCACATTATGGTTTTGGAGGAGAAAGTCCCACAGCTCGGGACTTTCCCCGCGGCGCGGGGGACAATGTGAACGCAGTGTCTGTCTCTCCTTCACACACATGCTTTCTTTTTTTTTTTCTTGTGGTAGTCTGATGAACCAGACTCTAATGGCTGGCTGGGATAACTGGTGGCAGTGAACATTTGTGTGTGTGTGTGTGTGTGTGTGTGTGTGTGTGTGCAAATCACAAATACTTTTCTTTTCATGTGGGTGATGTTGCAGATCATCATCAATCACTGACTTTTTTGTAACGAGAAGTTGCCTCAAGTATCTTTCATGAGATAAAAAACAAAACAAAACAAAGCAAAACAAAACCACACACACATATATGGACGTGTAGGGCATTCGTCCATGGTGTAGTACAAAAATTTCAACTAGCTCATCATTTTGGCAATATCTGTTTATTCATTGGTTGGCATGCTAGTGGTAATTTTATTTCCTGGTATAAATCCAACAAATTAACTTATCAACATTAAGGTTTTAAGGTAATCTATTTATGATTACTTCATTAAAATAAGTTTAAGCTCAGATTTTCTTCATCATGAAGACATGAGGCTCTGAATGCATTCAACTTTTTTTTTTGTTTACTCAAAACGATTATAAATTGACTAATACGTGAATGTTATCACTTCATGCTCCCTGAACATGAAGTTAATTTTGAATTTTAAGTCAAAAGATAATAGCCCAATGCTGCTACTGAATGCTACTCATATCAAACAGTGTTATGTCAGATTTATCGTCAAAGATGGGTTTATTACCTCAGTGTAGTCCTTGAGAAATATTGCTGTGATTTCATTATTGATTTTAAAAAGTAGTACTGTATACGCTGTTATTTTCGGGTACAGATATTTTCCCGAATGAGGGGGTCACAGACATTTTTGCGAGATGTTGTTTTCGCGAATTGACCTAGAGCCCTTCATAAAGGCACTATTACCTTAGTGAATGGTTACATCATCGTGCATTGTTAAATTCGCGGTCGTGAGATTCGCGAAAATTAAACCCTCGCGAAAATAACAGCTTATACAGTAGCTTCTTATGTAAAAGTCATGTGATACAAGTAGGCATTTTAACTTCATGTGAAATCGGCCTCAAAGATACTCAGCAAACTCATGTAGTCATAAATTTTATTCCTGGGCCGCGTTTTATCAAAAGATATATAATCAATTATAGATTTCCTCACCACACAGGCTGCCATAGACTTATGATAGAAATCAACTATATAATCAGTACACCTCTTCATAAAAAACAGGATCCTGATGAATTTGACATTTTTCTGAATCATTATTGACCTTCTTTGAGATATCAAAAACTAGATGAAGTACTCTTTGTTGTTCAGTTCCCTGTGTTGTGATGCATTTCACAACACTGATGATTCCACTGATTTTAATTTACCATAATAACTACAAGGCAAGAACCAGTCAGCTTTGAGTAATTGAGTTGTTGCCAAGGCAACCACACTTTGTTTTTTTCATTTTACAATAAGTGCAGTCATTTTTAGGAAAGGGGCTCGCAGCCTTGTTAGCAGACTGATGCAGGGATTTCAATGCGAGATGCAGGTAATGGAGTCACATTCTTACTGCCACGAGACAGGGAATCATGGGTGTCTTAGTGATTATCGTTTGCTAGTGATTGGGTCTCATTGTTCCATGGAATTTATAACAATGGCTGCGTTTGATTGGATCGACTGCATAATTCTTTCTTTTAGTGAAACGGACTGTGAACCATGAACCATGTTTTCTTCTCTTGGGACTATACATAACACATTTTCCCAACAGGTGTGTTGACTCGACCCGTTTCTTTTTCTCCGCTCTTTGTGTGCATTTCCCACCTACGTTCTCAGCCTTTGTAACCGGAACAGCTGCTTTAGTCCCATCTATTACTGCATATGTTGCTTTTCATATTATGGCAGCATCATTCTTTAATACTGATGTGATAGCAATTGTTTGTGGGGGTGAAGTTCAATCAGTCGTGGAATAAAGCACATGGCAAGCAAAGAGCCATTGTTGGTGGTTGAGTTTGGCCATTGGGTTTAATTGACTCTAATTGAGATACTGTTCTTGCTTTATCTTGGGGAATTTGTTTTGACATACCGGTACTACCAATGCAAGACTAGTGTAGTATGTTTTTGTATAAGACTTATTTTTTTGTAGCTCAGAGATGGTTTTCCTCGTGTGTCCAATATCTGAATCTTTGTATACTTAGGTTAGCTGAGGCTTATAACTTTTTTTTTTCAAAATTTCAGTAGTGTATGAATGTGGTAAATACTCATCTTATATCTTGATAGAGAGTGTACCATACAAAGTTGTCTTGTACACATTCAAAATATTGTGGAAATCTATCATAGAAACAGGAACATTTCCTCCAAGAGTCTGCAGTACGTAGTGTACACTGTACATTTGTAGCATTATATGATGAGAAACGGAATGACCACATTTTTGTCATTAGGAACAACTACATGTACATACCAGTGAAAGTGAAAAGGGATTCTAAGGTGGGCCAAAAAAATTACCAGAGTCTGTGAATTTCTTTTGTTTAATTGACTTGATATTGAAAACTGCCATTCACTGCATTTTTTTTTCTTTTAAAACTAGTTTTTATTTTACCTTTGCATAAAAAATTGAATAGCTTATGGTTGAAAAGATCTTGCAAGGTTAATGAAGTTTAATGTTATTTTATTCCCAGTGATGTGACTATGTGAAGATGCTATGGTGATCGCATTTTTCATCATTCATACTACCCTTACAAAGAAATTAATATGGTATATATACAGCTTTGATGATATGTAACATTTTCACTGCAACTGATTGACAAATTGCCCTACATCAACATAAGTAAGCACCAATTGGCCGTACATACTCGGGTTTGAATCGGAGGATATGTATAGAGTATGTATGCGCATGATTCTGTTGCCATGGCTACTGCTAAAACACTGAATAATTGATGCTGATTAACGTCAGTGTAGGGAAGTTTTTCAATCAGTTGCAATTAAAACAATTTGACACAATAATTCATGAATTTGAACATTTTCACTGTGTGGCATGTAGGTCCTACACAACACACGCTTTGATACTGTCAATTCTATAGTTTCCTATTTTTAATCCTTGTCTTTTCTTATTAAAGAGTATTGTTCTCATTTTGTACACATTATTGATAGCAATGGCTGCACTTGCTGTTGATTTTCAGTGGTAACCTCAAAATATAAAACACAAATGTAGCCATTGTAATTGCTGAGTGCTTTAAATGGCTCACACGTGCCTACATCTCTGCATTGGTATTGTGTCATAAGATTGGAAGAATAAAGTGGGACGTGATCTCATTTGAAATTCATGTAAACTCGGCTGGTGGTAACCGAGCCTGGTTGTCATGACAACCAGTAACACACATGACCCGCTAGAGTGGTGAATAACAATATTAGTCAGGAGGTTATTCAAGGTAGGATGTAGAAACCAGACATCTTTAATCCCTTTTGTCGTCTCGTAGACTCAAACTGCACACTTATGTGTCCAGCGGTTTTAGGTGTGCCAGGACATACATGTTTCACACGATCCTTATGCCAGGGGTATACATAAAGTCACTAATTTCACAGTAACATTGACTGGCTGTACAATCTCCAGATTCAAATTACTTCTCACTGTCATATTTTTCAATGTGTTGTATAATAACAGATTGTACATTCCAACAAGAATCTTATCTAACAATTTAACAGTTCATTGTAGTAGACTTCATTTTGAAGACAGTTTTAATCTGAAATTGTCTCTAGACATGTACATCTTGTAAAGAACAAATGTGTAGAATTCCAAGAAAATGTGTAGAATTCCAAATCAAATATTTGGATACATTTTTATCATATGTATGTGTTGTCTGAACTTTTTCATGCCACTCCTTCACTTCATGTTATAGACCCCTTGTCTAAACATGCATGTATTAATCTGTAGATCTATCAAACAACATTCTGCTTTTGAATTAACTTACTGTAATATATGGTCAATTACATAAAGCATTATAACACACAGCAAATCCCTTACAGAACTTTTTAAACACCAAAAAAAAAAAAAACCCAAACAAACAAACAAAGAAACAAAACAAAAAAAAAAACCCAAACCAAACACGACAACAGCTGTTTATCTGGAGAGAGGGAATGCAATGTAGATTTTTTTTCCCCCGTTGTATTCAAGTGATATAGCCTAATGTTTACTTTAATGGACGTATCAGATATCCTGGCAAACAATGATTTGGCGTCACAAAGGGTGTGTTTATCAACTAACTTCTGGCGCAGAATTAAGATTTCCAATCAAACTTTTCATGGGGTTTCAGCAGTTGATAAACACAAAGCTGTTTTGATTATGGGGTTAGAAATGCATTTCTGAAACCCCCCCAAAACAAACAAACAAACAAACAAACAAACAAACAAACAAAAACGCAATCGCAGACGCATTTGAACCAGAAATGCGTTTCTGTAAAGTTGATAATAAATAATATGCAAAGTCATTTTGAAAGGTGTTTATATATAGCTCAGACCTGCCCACACCGACCACTGCCAACGACAAGCCTCCGCTCCTTGGGTCAAACAGCAGTGGAGCTGTGCCTAGTGACAAGGCCTTCCAAACGACTCACGACAGACTCGATAATATGCAAAAACACGAGAAAGGCGATCCGAAAGACGTTTGCAAATTTGCGTTCTGATAGTGGGTATTGAAATGTGTTTCAAACATGGGAAAGTTGATAAACGCAGCCATATACATACAGTATTAAATAAGAATCATGAAAAATATATCTTTATTACACACTATGATTCATGTGTGGTTACAAGCAACTACCCGGACTATGTACCAGCAGATCTCTATGCAAAAAGGTGTGACTAACAGGAAGACTTCTCTATTGTGTGTGATTTGTTTCCATGGTATTTTATGGATACTGTGAAGAACTAGGTGTTAATCTTGCTCTAAATGTATCACCATCTTTGCATTGCTATATTATCTTGAAAGAAAGCCGTGTATAGGATTGAACCAGCGTTTTGTGTTGGGCATTCTATGATACACATTCATGGCTGAATGATGTGAGATAGAACTTCTCATCATTGATTAGATTGCATGGGATGCATATTGCGGCATCTCATTCAATGATCTCTGACCTTCTTTCTTCTCTACATAATGAAGTAATATACATGGAGTGGTGGTTTCAAGCCCTGGTCTGTGGCCCCACACTGGGATTCAGCCTTATCGTGATATCTTGCACTTACAGCGCTTCTCTTGCTTCTATGTTACATTGAGTCTTGTTGGCAGTATATTGCACCTTACATCAAACTGTTACAGACTTAATGAGAAATCCCTAGCACATACAAGAAAAAGATAGCCATCTGATTATCAAGACCGTGTGATGATTGCACCCCCCCCCCCCCCCCCCCCCCCCCCGATATGAAATGTTTACCAGTGATCAGGTATGAAAGAATAGTCAAAACAAAGTTAATTCTATCAGGGGAATTACGAATGAAACAGCAAAATTTTGTCTTGTGAACGTGTAAGTGAATTAAGCATGTGTTATCCAGTCATGCACAGCTGTGTACCAGCATTCCAGCCAGCAGCATGTACGATTTTGAAACAATATCAACTACTGTAAAATCAAGAATATACGTGGCTTAAAACTTTCGCAGATGGGAGCTGACAGCCTTTTTTTCTGGCATGAAACTTTCGCAAATTGCCATTGGCTTGCAATGCATTGTGTACCAAGAAAAACACAAAAACTTTCATGTGTACAGTTTAGCTTACTTTCGCAAATCTTGGCTTCTCACAAAAATTTTCAAAAGTGCCATGCATATATTTCTGATTTTACAGTAATGAGAAAGATATAAGAGAACTATAAATGTGATACTGATCTGTTTTAATGTGAATGTTAAAATGTTACCTCTTTGGAATATTTGACAGATGCTCCAGGCCGTCGGCTGAGCCGCAGCGCCGAGAACCTTGCCTCGGGAGGGCGCTCTACAACTTTACCATCAGTGGTCCAGACAGGAAGACCGGCCTCGCCTCAGTTCTCCTCCACCTTCTCCAAAGGTCAGTCTTGATCCTACTCATCCCTAAGCCAGCCCCCTTCTCTCTCTTAACCCAGCCTCCTTGCCATCATTCATCCCAGCCCCACTCATATCCTCAGCCCAGCCTCACTCACATCCTTAGCCCAGCCCCTTCCCATCCTTAATCCAGCCCCCTTCTCATTCTTAGTCCAGTCATCTTCTTATCCTTAGCCCAGCCCCCTTCCCATCGTTAGCCCAGCCCCTTCACATCCTTTGCTCAGTCCCCTTCACACCATTAGCCCAGCCCTATTCCCATCCTTAGTCCAACCCCCTCCCATTCTTAGTCAGCCTTCTTCCCATCTGCAGCTCCCTTCCCATCCTTAGTCCAACCCTCTTTCCATCCTTAGTTCAGCCCTCTTTCCATCCTCGGTCCAGCCCCTTCCCATCGTAGTCCAGCCCCTAGCTTCCCCCTTCTTTATTCCAGCCCTCTTCCCATCCTTACAACATAGCTCAGCCCCATTTCCATCCTTAGCCCATCCCCTTTCATATCCTTAGCCCAGCCCCTTCACATCCTTAGCTCAGCCCCTTCCCATTCTTAGTCCAGCCATCTTCTTGTTCTTAGCCCAGCCCCCTTCCCATCGTTAGCCCAGCCCCTTCACGTCCTTAGCTCAGCCCCTTCTCATTCTTAATCCAGCCCTATCTTATCCTTACCCCAACCCCCTTTCCATCCTTAGCCCAGCCCCCTATCTTAGTTCAGCCCCCTTCCCATCTTAGTCCAGCCCCTTTCCATCTTTAGCCCATCTCCTTTCACATCCTAATAGCCCAGCCCCTTTCCCATCCTTAGCCCAGCCCCCGCTCCCATCCTTAGTCCAGCACCCTTTCCATCTTTAGCCCATGAATCATGAATGTAGCCCAATTACATTACTGATTTTCATGTGAGAATATTCTGAGGCACATGTTGAGAAATCAGTCAGTATGCCACCATGTGCCTCCATGAATTCAAGTCCAGCTCTCTTGCACTGATTTCCCTGATGACCAAGGAAGTGGGGAAATGTCTGAATGTGCCGAACTTTGACCTTGTTTCCTCCTTTCTCTGCTGCTGGGTAAACATGAATATTTCCAGCCTGTTGCCACAGACTCCCCTGGGAAGTTTTTCACCACTTCAGCTTCCTCATGCTTCTCCTTTTTAATAACGCTTTTATTTTTTGCTTCTTGATTGGCTCAGAGCAAGAAGGTCATTACGCCACCCTGAGTTGCATCACATTTGTGATACAGTCAAACCTGTCTATAGCTGCCACCCAAGGGAGACGAAAAAAGTGGCCATTATAGCCAAGTGGCTGCTATAGACAGGTTCATAACATGCTTTTTGTCTCGGAAGGAATTGTTTTTATTGGTCATTTAGTGGCAGGTAGTTGCTATAGACAGGTGGCCACTAAGACAGGTTTTGCTATATTGTCATGTACAGGCTATGCATTCATATACAAACTTTAGATAAATTTCAGTTTCAACTCTCAAAATATGTGATTGTAGTACAGGGAGGGGCTTACAATTAAGGATCAGTTTTATTTTGCAATGGTTAAGGTGCAAAGGCTAGTACACATCTATAGGGACGTTTTAAGCAAGAGGAGTGATGAACTGTAAGCTGTCTGATCATCTGAAGTTCAAAAGGTTGTTGATGGCATCAAAAGGGTTCTGATTCAGTTGGCACTGTGTCTGTGTGCAATCAGGCCACAGTCTTGAAATGGTTGGGCATCGGTTCGGTCCTGTAGTACTGTTAAGTTCTGAATCCTTATTACCATTTGCAGAAAGGATAGAAATTTGGAACTAAGTGTTTTTTCAGGACAAAATCAAATCAAATTAGATGTGGGATATTAAAGATGTATCTAACTTTTTTGAAGGCCAACTATTTAATTGCTTGTAATTATTTTATTCTAAAAAGATCTCAACAAACACAAGGCAGTCAGTATTTTTAAGTGTCACATTATGCTATTTTTGTTGCCTGTATTTACATGTATAGCTAATTTGGCCATTGATACTTTATTTACAAACAGAGAAGAGAGGAGTACTCAAAATAGAAGAAAATAAACATCCTTGCCTTGAGGGTGTTCATGAGAAAGGTCAGTTTATGAAATGACTGAATTAGGTCAGGTGACAGATAGCCGTAACCCGAGCTCAATAAATGTCAGTCATGATTCATGGACTCTCGAATATGAGACACATTAATAGAATGGATTCATCTTATCCCTGTTACAAGACATCACAGCTTGTATACAACGGTAGTGTGCAGGTTGAATATACTGGTATCATGTGATATGTTTATAGAGAGATGTAGATGGATAGATAGATAGATAGATAGATAGATAGATAGATAGATAGATAGATAGATAGATTTATAGAATGGATTCATCTTATCCCTGTTACAAGACCTTACAGCTTGTATAGTAGTATGCAGGTTAAATATAGTATCTATGTGATATAGAGATAGATAGATAGATAGATAGATAGATAGATAGATAGATAGATAGATAGATTGATAGATTGATTGATAGAATGGATTCATCCTATCCTTGTTACAAAGCCTGGAATACAGCTTGTACACAGATGTAGTATGCAGGTTAAATAGGCCATAATACGTGTATCATGTGATATCTATATCATGTTATAAATAGATAAATAGATAGATAGATAGATCGATAGATAGAGAGGGAGGGGAGAGCATTGAATAACTTTTTCAGCTGATCAGCTTTTAGAGTCATTACAAGAATTACATATTGCAGCTGGCAGGGAACAATTACTATACTTTCATTTCCTTATGATGCAAATGAAAATGTTATCAAACATTCCTTTTTTTTTTCTCATTACTCGAATACAGTCATCAGTGAGTTGTTAGAGAGTGTTTAGATGCTGAGAGAGAATGGACATTGAGGAAGTAGTTTGCCAAGATTAATCACAAGTTCCTGGTTCAAATCTGGGGGTCAGTTAGTGTTGGCAGAGTTTGTAAACACACATTTCCCTCTCTCCCTATGATTGCCAGCTGCTCTGTTGACATTGTGCATAGATGGTTTGGGACTTTCCCTCACTAGTACAATGCAAGTTCTTCAAATATGATGTAGCGTAAAAGAAATAAAAACTGTGAGCACACTGGATGCTCCTGCTGTATGTAAAGAACAACGCCCCTTCTGAGAAAATGCATGGATACATATCACAACCCATATATATCACTTGAAGATTCTGGAGTGATCCCTGAGGTCACTCTAAAATGAGTGAAATTGATCATTTTCACTCAAAATTCACTCTTTTCTGTTATTCACTCCTTCAAGAGTGAACATTTTCACTCATTTTATTATTTCTTTTTAGAGAGTATGCGCTATCTGGAAATGTGGTTGTTTTTACAAGGTGTAATATGTTTATGGGAATATGGATAATAGCAAAGGTTTTCCAGTCCCATATCAAATTGAAGTCAGGTTTTTGGAGTAAAGATGGAATGAATTTCATGTAAGAAAGAAGTCCAGTCATGTGCATCACAACTATTCACCCACAATCTTTTCTTCAAAGGTACAAAAACTAACATAGAATATCAGAAATGATTCAAAGATATTCAATACAGTATTACCTGGGATTGCAGCAGAGCATGCTATACAACTGTAGGTCCCTCTCTTTTTCTTCTCTTTCCATGGTAACAAACCGTTTCTTCTGCTGTTAACTTTCTGTGTGGTGACGTAGTGAGGAGAATTCAACACTCTGTTTATTTATGTCTTTCCCCAAATTATCGCGGTGCTCATGACATTTAGTGTCAGCCAGATATAGTTTGTCATTAATGTTGAGTGCATGCCTGCTAGTCACATGAACACAAATCATGAATTCTGCCCCAAGGTTTCTGATTCTCCCATAAATGTTCAGATCCCACACCTACCTTTACACTATTCATAGAGAAATGTTACAAAAAAGTCCTTTAAAAACATTATTATTATTATTATTATTTTTTTTTTTTTGGGGGGGGGGGGGGAGGGACTTTGTGAAATAAATGTTATCCATGGACTTGAAATTTTGGTATACAGACAAACTAACTCATTCTGCTCAAATCCTGAACCACCCCATGCTTAACTAACTTCACGGATTTTAAAACATAGCCTAAATATTTTACTCTCAGATATTAGATGTTTTGGTGAATCTGTACCAAAACTAATGTAGTCCCTTACACTGTCATGAAAAAAAGTACTTTCAGCCTGGAAATGGAATGTTGACAAATCTACCATCTACTACAGCTACTTAGTTCTTGTCAAAGTGGCAGATCTTACATTAACTTTATAATTTTTTTTTTTCCCAATTCACCTTAGTTCCTTATTACAACCTAATTTTAAATAGCTATGTATGTTTGTCATATTCTGGCCATGATCTCCAATAGGGAAACTCAATGACGATGCTATTTGATGTAATGATAGATGAATGAAATACTACTTTGTACATACTGTATGTACACCTATAAGTGATTTAAAAAGGTCAATTTTCAGTCAGAATTTTAGATTCAGCGAACTTCACAGTGACAAAAATATGAATGTAGGACCCTAGTTGTAGTGTTAAATGAAAGAGATTACAGTACATGAGAAAGCAGGGGTTTGCCAGTCGACTGCACACTTTGGTTGAATTGTTCTAGTTTGTGTAAAGCTGTGAAATGCACACAAGAATCCCAGCAGAAACTAACTGATGCATTCATGAGAAACAGATGATATTATTACCCACGCCGATGAAAATCGGCAGGGGGTTATGTAAAGGGTTCCGTATGTTTGTTTGTTTGTTTGTTTGTTTGTTTGTTTGTTTGTTTTTTTGTTTGTTTGTTTGTTTGTTTGTTTGTTTGTTTGTTTGTTTGTATGTTTGTTTGTTTGTTTGTTTGTTTGTTTGTTTGTTTGTGTACAAGATAACAAGAGAACGGGTAAACGGATTTGCACGAAATGTTCAGGGAATGTTTGGATAATGACAGGAAAGAATCGATTAGATTTTGGTGATAATCGGTTGACCCTTGCAAATTCTGTGTGACCTTGAAGTTTTGACCCCATGGTATAGTGACCATTCCGAAAATTTCCCGTTTCTCACTTTGCGATTTTCCGCTACCATACGAACACATAAACTCCCCAACGATCCGACTTCGCTGCTCAAATGTTCGTAAGAATTCCGAAATTTACGTTTAGGCCTATTTGAGGGACTATGTCCTTCTAGATTTATGAAAGTTCGTTCTCCGTCATCACAAACTGGCCCGTATTTTGATGATTTTTCAAATTAACATTGATTGTTTTTTTCGTTGGAGGAGCATTTTGCTCGGTCGCAGTCACACTGCACGATATGCGTGCTCAATGTCAATGCGTGTGCAAGGCCGCTGAAAATGCATCGCGCTCTACACTGTTGGTGCAAAATTGCACCGGGGACGTTGCGGCGCTCGTTGGTGGCCGAATACTGGTGCAGTAGACATTTGCATTCAACCCTTGCATTGAATAATTCCCGTAGACACTAATCATAGGGGTAATTGCCTAGGGGGTACGTAAATTTTGTTTTTCTTTTTTGCTTTTGTGGATACCATCAAAGATCGTACACTCATACGACCTTTGATATTTGATGATTTTTCAAATTAACATTGATTGTTTTTTTCGTTGGAGGAGCATTTTGCTCGGTCGCAGTCACACTGCACGATATGCGTGCTCAATGTCAATGCGTGTGCAAGGCCGCTGAAAATGCATCGCGCTCTACACTGTTGGTGCAAAATTGCACCGGGGACGTTGCGGCGCTCGTTGGTGGCCGAATACTGGTGCAGTAGACATTTGCATTCAACCCTTGCATTGAATAATTCCCGTAGACACTATTTCATAGGGGTAATTGCCTAGGGGGTACGTAAATTTTGTTTTTCTTTTTTGCTTTTGTGGATACCATCAAAGATCGTACACTCATACGACCTTTGATATTTGATGATTTTTCAAATTAACATTAATTGTTTTTTTCGTTGGAGGAGCATTTTGCTCGGTCGCAGTCACACTGCACGATATGCGTGCTCAATGTCAATGCGTGTGCAAGGCCGCTGAAAATGCATCGCGCTCTACACTGTTGGTGCAAAATTGCACCGGGGACGTTGCGGCGCTCGTTGGTGGCCGAATACTGGTGCAGTAGACATTTGCATTCAACCCTTGCATTGAATAATTCCCGTAGACACTAATCATAGGGGTAATTGCCTAGGGGGTACGTAAATTTTGTTTTTCTTTTTTGCTTTTGTGGATACCATCAAAGATCGTACACTCATACGACCTCTGATATCATCACACTCTCGGCTTGCTATAATCAAAATATCCCGCAAGAAAACGGCGTATTTCTCGATTTTTAGCACTTTTTCCGCGACCCGTCGCGTAGACAATACTCTTAAAACTGGACTTAATTCGCGCGCGCTTGGAAAAGTTCCGATTCTGCACTTTTGACGGTGGAATTTGGGATTTTCGATGGATTTTTGGAGGAGACTTAAGGACTTTCCTGTACGTGAATGAGTGTTAATACCGTATGTGTAATGATGTGATTTGCGTGTGATGTGACTGTAGAAGCAAAGATCGTACACTTCAGTGTACGATCTTTGGTAGAACTCACTGGCTGGTGATAAAGCACACTGGCAATTAAGTGGCCGAATTCTGGTAGATGACCGAATGCACATTATGTTTACCCCGACTTTGTACTTAGGCGTGGGTCTGCCGCCTTTGACGGCCCCTCTCTAGTTCTCTGTGTTTTCATCTCTCTTTTCTAAGTGCAATCATGTATTGTGATTATCATGTAGACAAGGACATTCTTCATCCGGTTTGATAATGTTAACACCTGCAGTGATCCCAGTTGTTTCTTTGTTGCAGTATTTTGTACTCCTTTACAGCATTTTAGTCTTTATATCTATTGCAGGAAAGGTAACAAATACGATTGTACTTTAAAAAAAAAAATATCCGTTTTCAGCCCTCAGCATACTGCAGTGCTGTTTGTAGCTTGGCATCCCTGCACACCTGCTCAAAGAGAGAAAACAAATCTTTTTTTTAATCTAATAAAATATTGCCATTTTGAGCTTCATTTAACCTTAATGTGTAATAGCCCTCCTATGGTATCATACATAGAAGCATCTGATCTCTTTTAAAGGAGAGTGAAACCCAATTGCACTGTGGATTGAATAAATGCAGCAATATTACTGTAAAAAGTGAATGCAACAATATTACTGTAAAAGTGGATATTTTCACGAGTAACAGCTTTGTGCTCGGCCGGGTAAGATGAGTTTTGAATGTTTTTAATTCCGGGGAATCAAGATATGAGCTACTGAAACAGATAGCAAGCAAAAATATTTGGGTGCTTTTATATTTGGGCTAGTTTCTGTTTGCTTGAAATGCGCAAAAATTTCAACACCTCAAAAATTTCCACTCCTGCAATAGTAGAAAACTTTAGTGAAGTTTGAGGAAAATCAGACAGTCCACTCAAAAGTTATAAGTTATCAAAGTTTTGTTGGCACCATCTCTGTATGACAAGACTGCAATAGTTCATGATATATTACTGCAGAATAGAGATTAAAGATGAAAGAGGATTCAACATATTTTCACTTTTTTCTCATAATGAAGGAGCACTTGACTTTATGCTTCTTTTAGAAAGCAGAGGGAATGATATTCCCCTTAAAGCATGTCACCAAAAGGTTAATTAAATGTGTAGGCACTATTTTTCATTTAAAAATGTTATTTTTTTTTAATTCTCTTTATATTTTATTTAAGTCATCATCCTGTCGGGATGTCACAAAATGATGTAGTCTCCTAATCCAGCGATGGCAGCCCCCAAACTTTATAAATTCACAACTTTTGAACGGACTATATGATTTTCCTTGAACTTGACTGGTGTGTTAAGACTGATCTCAATTAATATTGCTGCATTTGCTCTATCCACATTTTTATTTGGGTGTCATTTGAAGCACCACTGATGACTTGTAACATCAGTAGCATTTGGATATTGTGGTCATGAGAGGGTCAAAGGTCAAGTTGACCGCTGTGATAGTATTCGACCCAAGTGTTTCTCATTTCCGAGCTCTGTCTCACGCTGCTCCACAGTGGAGAGAGATGTTATGACGTGTGTGTGTGAATTATTGAGGTCATGTGACAGCTAGCATTTATGCAGCTTGCCATTCCGTCTGATTAGGGTAGAGTGCTCCGTCTACAAATCACAACCGGTAGAATTGGCGCTGGGATGAAGAGTTCTGACAGGCAGCAGATTTAGGCCTGCAAATTCATAGTAGTCAATCACTCCATCCAACTTTAAGAACTAAGCTTCGGTTTTTGAGTTGCTGTATGCATCGGCACTACAGTCTGTGTGAAAAAAAAAGAGTACGCTTTTCACTCACTGGCCATCTTCTCTCAGACTCGTCTGCCCCATTGATATCTTCCTTTTATACAATGCAAAGATGATAAAATGAAAATTAGGCTTGTGAAATATCTCCTCTTTCTTTTCTGCATTCTGAAGACTTACCTCAGTCCCACAGCTTTCTATTTAGTGTATGCTGGTTTGATTGTCAGATGTATTTTATTATAAAGATCTTATCGTATATCGATGCTGCTCTGTATTCATTTTCTCTCAGTGGAGGATTGCAATTTCTTGCTTGTAGGTGAAAGAGTGAGCATAAATGAAGCAGACACCATTGAACAAGACGTGAGATTCATCAGAAAGACAGCTGTACCTCGTATCATGCATTTAGATTCATCCTCAGAGGAATGAAATATTTAGGACATTATGTATGCAGCTCAATTATTGATGCACACATGTAGCTCCTCACAGCCAACCACTATCCGCTCAGACGATGTCTCTGGGAAGAGAACAGTTTTTTTCTTTTCTTTTTTGATTACCTGCTTTCCTTGGGCAAACCTGATGTTCGCTCAGATGCCATCTTAGGGACTCTCAAGGGGAAAGTGACGTCAATAGCACTGAGCTCCAGTTACTGTCAGAAAACCTGCAATCCTTAACACGCCATCAGTAAGATAAAAGACATCTAACCATCACATTAGACTTGTCTTCATTAGACAGAAGTTTCAAAATGCCTCATGATTTTGCAGTTAGGAAATTAGCCCGATATAAAAACTAACCCAATATTTTATGCAAAGTAGCATGCTATTTGATCACGAAAATTTTCCTCGAAATATTGGTCTAGTTTGTGAAATTGCACGCTATTTCGTGAATTAGTGCACTGTTTGGAGTATGTCTTCATCAGCCCAGCATTTTCTTGGTCCCATGCTTCCAATTCAGCCGCACTCGAGCCCACACAGCTCGGGCACTGTGGTCTGACTGCGCAGAACTCTCCGTAGAGTTTGGTAGCGAGTCAAGAGTAATGATGAAAACTTAGGGCTAATTTTTCAAGCGGGCTGGTTTCGGGCTGATGAAGATGCACATTCGTAAAGTAGCCCACTGGTTTGAACTTCGGTAGTTTTGATGAAGACACACCTATAGTGATTGTTGGATTGCATGAGAAGGGCTCAGTTGTTAAAGAACAAGTTCACCTTCATAGACATGTGGGTTGAGTGAGTGCAGCAATATTAGTAGAACACATCAGTGAGAGTTTGAGGAAAATCAGACAATCCGTTCAAAAGTTATGAATTTTTGAACTTTCTGCTCAGTTACGGCTGGATGAGAAGGTTATAGCTTGTGATGTCACATGTGTACAACGATATGATGAAGTGATGTCACATGTGTACAACGATATAATGAATGAATAAAGAAAATTCAACATATTTTCACTTTCCTCGCATAAGAAAAGAACACTCCACTTCTCTCTTTCAGAAGGCAGGGGGAATAATATTACCCTTAACATACCTGGTACATGAGTAACAAGTCAAGATGTGCACTTTATTCAAAAAGTTAGGTTTTGTGAAATTCTCTTTTTATTTTCCTTGTATCGTTGTACGCATGTGACACCATACACTGTAGTAGTCTTCTCATCCAGCAGGGACTGCACAGATACTTTAAGAATTAATAACTTTGGAACGGATTGTCAGATTTTCCCCAAACTCTCACTGATGTGTTCCACTAATATTGCTGCATTCACTCAATCCACATGTCTATGAAGATGGACTTGTCCTTTAACCTGTTGAGAACGAGTCCCGAGTATACTCAGGCAAGCATCTATGGGAAATGCGTGTTGTAGCAAAATCATTCCGTCCTCAACGGGTTAAGAGTTTGCAGACAAATTAGAAAGAGTTTTACACTTTATGCTTTCTGTCCACTTTTTATCTCTTTTATATCATGAATGATTTTTTTTTTCCTCCCTATGTGGAGTTATTAAAATCATCCCTATGTGAGAAATGGCTTTGTGTGAAGGTGGTATCACACCTTTGGTGATTATTCCAATTTCTAGAGGAAACTGTGATGCCTATGTGTGAGAAAAAAAAAAGTATCGAAGGTCTCCAGTGAGGAGAGAGAACGAATGTCTATTTTGGAGAGTGTTTATTGGATGGTGTTTGTACACCTGGGCTGGTGAAATACCAACCATTAAATGACGGGTGCATGCTTGATCCGCCATATATTGAGAGACAAGTACTTACTGCTGGTGTAAAGTAGGAAATAATGCACACACACACACTGTTTATGTATGCTCATACTCTATAGACGTTCATTGATGTCATAGTTTTGGGAAAGAAAGGGTGACAGAAACCCAAGTGATAATTATGGTAGTGTGAAACAATTATCAAAGACAAGTGCTGGGGGGGGGGGGGGGGACATCCCAAAGGTTTTTGAAATGTATAATATGCTTGGTGTCATGTTAATGATACATAGGGAAGTAAGTTTCTTATGGCTGAGTGTTTACAGGTGATTATTGTAATTTGATGGCATCTGATGTTTATGTCAGGTAGTTTAATGATTCTGTTGTCGTTTTTTTAATAGGACACACTATTTTGGGGTACGCTTACTGTATCCAAACACTTTCTGAAGATTAATCACAGTTCCAAACATATTTCAGGCATTTTCTGGCGAAAGATATAAACACAGCCATGTTTTTATTCATGGTTTGAATCACCAATAGTAAGACAATTTGAAATGTGTTTGAGCCTCAAATGCATTTCTGCAAACTAGATAAATTTTTCTATCATTTCCCCTTGAAAACTGCACTAGACTTTAATGCTGTGATATTTAATAGAGAGATATCCTGTTTGTGTCAAAGCATGTTGTGATGTTTGCTGTCTGAAACTCAATTCCCTTTAATGATCGATGATGTCAAACTGACTATTGTTTAAAGATAATTTGTTTTCATTTTGTGCTCAGTAAGATGTGGAATATTTGGTGTCGATGTAATCGATGCTTAATTGAGACGTTGGATGAGCCAAGGTCAGATAGGAGAAGATGGAATGACAAAGAGAGGGAAGATCAGAGGAAGGAGAGATTGACAGAAGGAAGGAGGGAATGGTTGTGTCAGTGAAGGTAGCATGGGAATGTCAAGTTTGTTAACTATTGGGTGTCACAAACACTGCCCAGAGGGTAGGATGGACCAAGGAAAACAAGTAAGGTGGACTAATGGATCCTATTGGTTGAGATAGGGAACTGTTTGAAGCAGGTGCATCCATTGATTTCTTGGAAGACAAGCAGCTTCTGGCAATGTCCTTAGTAAGCTCCCATGTGGTTGGGACTGGTTACCTCGTTGGGAAAACTGTGTGTGACAAATATGTGGGGAAGGGGGCTGGAGCATTGATCCTACCCTACAATGGACAGTGAGCTCCAAAAGTTCACGGCCATGGAAATTATTGGAGAGGGGAGGTGCTAGCAAAAATAGAGGCATGGAAAATGAAAGAGAGAAGGGGGAGAAGGAGAACGTGAAATCAATATCCAGACTGCATGGCTCAATACAGATAACTATAGGAGTGAGTGCCTGCTTCTTCAGTCCATAAATGTGTTTTCTTGTGGTCGGCTTGGACCATAAAGGGTCTTGGTATATATTCCTCTTGCCTTTCTGTTCCATGACGATGGTATAAGGTTGGTTGTTCATCTGATCTAAGCTCTCAAACTTATTGACTGTAAATTTGACCCAACTGAAGAGGAACAGTGAAGTCTTGCCAAGGGAAATATATCGCTTGATTTTCATGTGTTTGTCTACGCAAGTGGTAAGTATAGGTTGAGCTTTTGGTTGATACAATCTAGTTTTGACTTAACGCCCTGCTAGAATTACATACCTACAGATGAAGTGAAGTAACTTCTTGCTGCTCATGAAGTGTCAAGCTCTTTGTCATTGTATGCATTCATATTTGATTGACTGTATTTGTTAGTACAGTTTTCTTGGAAGATAAGAGGAAATTTGGGAGTCTGTGAATGAAAGTGCCAGAGTATGATTATAAAACAATGTGGATTTTTGGGGGCTTCTTGACAAAAACGGGCAAAGATTGCCATGATGTGTCAAACCATAGTTTGCTATCACACTCGTGTATACAGGAATATGAGCAATTCTATATTTTTGTATAGAGAAGACCAATGTAGAGTAATACTTGGGTCTGTTTCAGTTGTACAACACACTGAATGTTTGTCTGATTTCATGAGATGTATGCAGTTTGTTGGCACATTTTGCTTACTTCATTGCCAAATTTTGTCAATTCTTTCTTTAGTTGATGGTACAATGTAGTGTGATGTACCAGAGTATAGAATGTGGACTTTTTTTATACACATTGTAGAGAGACCTCATTTGCTGCTTGTTTTGTGCTGTTGCCGTTTCACATATTAATGCAAAGTATAATTAATACACTATGGTGAAACTGAACATTGTGGTGTTAATTATCTAGAGTGCCCTGCATGATCATCATTATGTTAATTATGCAATGTAGATCATGAATAATGAATCACATAAAATATTCATGAAATTCATTGTGACCAATCACAGAACAATGTCTATGTAGATCATTTAATATAATGCAATATATATAACCTGCTGAATTTCATGAATATTCTATTTGATTCATTATTCATTATGATCTACATTACACAACATGGTGATGATCATGCAGGGCACTCTAGATAATTAACACCATGATGTATATTCAGTTTCACCACAGCAAATTAATTTCATTCATGTGATAAAAGGCAACAGAAGGACACAAAGCAAGCAGCAAATGAAGTTCCTCTACAATGTGAATAAAAGTCTATATTAAAGGGGATGTCTAGTAACTGATCAGTGGGAAAGTGGGAATGCTGGGGGATGATTGTTACAATCATTGTGGGATTCATTTAAGAGTACATTATGTATCTATTGTTGTGTGAAAATTATTTGCTTTAGAATTGTCTCATATTCAAGTAATGTGCAGTTTAATCGCCCCGTCACTGTACAGGCATGCTAACCTGGAAACATTAAACTGCACATTACTTGAATATGAGACCATTCTGAAGCAAATAATTTTCACACAACAATAGATACATAATGTACTCTTAAATGAATCCCAGAAGGATTGGAACAATCATCCCCCAGCATTCCCACTGATTCCCACTGATCAGTTACTAGCCATCCCCTTTAAATGGTCTACATACAGAAGACGCTGCTCTGTGATTGGTCATAATGCAATCATGTGACGAATGTATTGAAGATCAACATTTTTTACTATTATTACTATATCGCCTGCATGTACATTGAAGTCATGTCAGGTGATACTTCCAGAGTTTTGCTTGCTGATGATGGGGCTGGCATGCAATATTTAGACTGTAAAAAAGAAAATTGCCTTGTCTATGGTTGTAAACACTTGATAGTCCCTTTGGAGTTACATATATTTTTTTCTTCAAGATAATGTTTCCCCTCAGTGCTGTGTGTGTGTGGGGGGGGGGGGGAATATTTAATCCCTCGGGGAAAATATAACTCCCATTGGGATTTCAAGTATTATATCACACTTCTAAACAGGCAAGATATACTGTATACGCCGCATATTTCACGAGGTTTTTATTTTAGCGAATTTCGCGAGTCGGGTGCTATTCGCGAAATTAAAGACACGCAAAAATATTGACTCTGATCCCGATGTGAATGTGACGTACACATGTACTCTTCGCCATTCAGTACAGGACTCCACGATTGCGAATTTAATAACCACTCGCGAAATCGTCGGGAATTCCCAATTTGCAAAAATTTAGACTTGCGAAGTATATGGTGTATACAGTAATATCTGTATAATGCTTTGCAGCACATACACATACATCTCTTCAATTTCCAGGGTATGAATACACTTGTTTGTAGCCTGTGTTTCATAGAATGCCTTCCATTGTGTAGGATGTCCTAAACACTTGTCATCCTTTGATACCTTTTACAATAGAAAGGGGGGGGGGGGGTCTTGAGCCAGTATTGATTAGTTTCACCTTGAAATGATGAGTCATGTGGATGGTATGTCATGACAGTTTAATTCATAGTGTATCTTCATATTATGACTGGAAGATGCCTTTCCAAGCATTTGAAAACAGAATATTAATATAACGATTATAGCAATTGTACACATTGCATGACAGATCAATTGATAAGAATAGATGTGCCAGTAAAGTTTGATAAAATTATATCAATTTAATAGTTAAACAATATGTAGGTTACTACCCCACTTCAATACTATTACTAGCAGAGTTTTATGCTTGCATTGGATGCATGTGATGCTGTAAACATCTGGCAGAACTGGCTAGCTGATCCCTGTACCAAAATAGAAGCAGGATTGTGGTAGCTTTAAAGTCAGCATGTGCATAAGAAGGGGCTGTAGAGAAAATTGATTGGGCATTTCAAGCAATTTCAGCGTTAAGAGTCCCAAGGGGCATAGCTGAAAATGCCGTGGAGTGCATGTAGCAGTCTACTGTGTACATGTAGTACATTGAAGTGAAGTGCATGTTTAATAGGGAACAGTGATTTTCGTTGCTCATTTCTGTTAGTGTAAATTGATGATGATGATGTTTCAATGCTACATTTTGGATGGCAAACGGAATACATGGATGACATTGAGTTTAATGGAAGATCTCTGCTAGTTATTAGATATTGTGTGTGACATTCGTAATTAGGTTATTTATTATTGTGCAATGTGGGCACATGAGTACATAGAGATGCAACTGCTACTTCAAAATTTTGCATTATATTGTACTGCATTTTGCAAAAAATGCTGCTGATTTCATACAAAAATACCCCCCCCCCCCAAAAAAAAAAAAATGCTTAGAATTATTACACATTTCTTGTAGGAAAGGTGATTATATTCTTTTTTTCTACCAAAAATACACCTTTTCAGTCCTCAAAATTCTACAGTGGTGTTTTTAAATTTGGCATCTCTGAGTATTGTGTGTTTAGTGTGTAGTTTATGTGGAAATCAGAGCTTGTGCATTGCACAAGCATTGTTTTAACTCATCAGCATATACTGTGTAACCTTAAAGATACCACTCATGTCTGCGATATATTTGTCACATGGAGTGATCCCAGATATTAATGTAATATCAACATAGTTAAATCAGTTCTTTGATGTCAAAAGAATGCGATTCTTGAATTGATCAGCAAGATTGACAATGACACTGGTAGAATACTCCTAATACTTTGTGCAGTTTTAGCTGTGCAGTAATTGATGCAACTATTGTAGGCCTATTATGTAGTGTGTTAGTTTTAAGAGCTAGTGTTTGACCTTTAAAAAAATTACAATTAATTTTTTTTACTTTCTCTAGATATTTTCATTTTTCCTCTGGTGAAGATTCTGCAGGGATCGAGAGCTCAGGCCCCTTCTGACTACATCTCTTTAGTTTCAATAAAGTAAATTCTTTTCTTGATTTTTAGATCTCATTAGTGTCTCATCACTCTACTGTAAAAGTGGATAAAACAAAACTAACAAAAAAAAAAAATGAGCAGACTGTTAAACAACCAAGATTTCAGAACTATTGTACATTAATTGACCAAACTGAAACATGTGGAAACTCTGGATATAAACCAATACTGATATTCTTACCTCATTTTCTGTAAAGTAAAACTTGGAGCTGAAATCAAGTTTAAATTGGAAATACCTCCCACTTTTGACCTTTGTCTGACAATATTTAATTCACTAGAACTGTTTTAATGAACTCTTTCTCATTTCATTGAGATCACTGTGTTTGACTGTAATAAACTAGCTGTCATGATATGTAATGTGAAGAAGTCATTTTATTGGGGTTAGAATGGAAAGGTTAGGGATATTAATTGTGGCAAACATCGCTCTCTGACAAACATAAATCTTCAAATTGCATGAGTTGGCACTGTATGGCTTCATTGCCCTTCTCTCTACACCCACGATGTAGGAAACATTTCATTTCCATGGAGGGATGATGAGCAGAAATTCTGAGGTTGTGGCCGGTGAGCTCTGCTTTGGTCTTTCCCTCGTTGCCTCCTGTAGTTAAGCCTCTATGAGGACTTTCACACTGACAAACAACTTATTTACAAATACTATATGCAATTCAAGCACTCTTCATGCTATTAAAGGTCCTGTTTACCTTTGCGAACAGTGATTTGAAAATTTTCAAGATATGACATTTAATACATATATGTATAGGTCTGTTGTACTACAAAACATCCATCGCATAAAATTTTCATGATAAAGCCTAAAATATAAGGAGATATCAGTATTTTTCTCAATAAACCGTAACTGTAGACTGTTTCGTCTGGAAACATTTTTGTTATAACTATTGTTCACATTTTGTGTATTCAGCAATACTTTATATCAATTTTACTGATTCAAGTTTTTACAGCGGTTGTTTCTATCCCTAACTCACATTTTAGAATTGTTTTAAAGCACTAATGCCGGGTTTTTGTTTCTTCTGAAAATGGTAAATTATGCCTTTAAGACTCCATGAGGGTTTTTACACTGACAAACAACTTATTTGCAAATATGCAATTCAAGCACTCTTCATGCTATTAATTTGAGTCATTTTTGTTAGTCCGTTTGCAAACTTAAATCAATTTTTTTTTTTTTAATCAAGATTTGTTGATCATGACTGAGGTGCAGTTCAGTTATAAGGTTTGTTCAATTTAGGGTGTAGGTGCTTCATCTGAATTGTTTGTCACACAGTACCTTTGCAAGTGCCACGTTCACACACCCAACTCAATTGATGACTCTCTCAAACATTGACAGAATAAGAAATGTTCCCCCAAAAGATACTGAGAATTAAATTTCTGAGATTATGAAATTGTAGTCAATGCTGAGTGTGTGTTTTTAAGGCAAATTATTATTTGTTTATTCATTTCGTATCATTATGAATGAAAATCTCATCATTTGAAGCTTTTAGAAAGAGAAAATTATTCAGTCTAAAACTGACGTTGTGGATTCAGTGAAAAGAAAATGTATGCGTAAACTTTGACAGGGAATTTGAAAAATGAGAACAGACATCAAACTACTGTAAAACATGATATATTCGCGGCACGAAATTTTCGCGAATTGAAGCCGACGGCCTTTTTCGTGGCATGAAATTTTTGTGAATTGCCACTGGCGTTCAATGCACATAGTGTAGACAAGAAATTTCGTGTGCATTTTAATTTCGCGAATCTTGGCGCTCGCGAAATTGGCAAAAATAAAATGCACGCGAACATTCCTCGTTTTACAGTATTCATCTCCTTGCTTGCTTTTATCTCATTTTATTTCATTCATTCACATCCACTGAAATAAAATCGACATGTATGACTGTACAACATACCACAATGAAATGACTTCTCACAAACTGTAGATTATAATGTGTGAAGACCAAAATATTATTGGAAGAAACATTTACTCATGAAATTCAACTTCATGCAATGAAAGCATTTGAAACACATCTTCTGTAGACAATGAATTGAATTTAATGCAGGTAAAAATATGTGAAAGCTACATGTGGCTGCTCTGAATTTGCCAGTACATTTGTATGTCTCTTAATCCCTGAAGACATTCTTGTTACCCTCCAGATATTTTGGGAAGAGATACAAAAACAGTTTCAGCTTACACTATTTTTAGCTTTTGGACTGCGGTAAGAGAATGTCACACTAAATTTGTTTTGTTGTGAATTCAAGGTTTGTTTTGTTTTGTTTTTTTTTCCAGAGGGAATTATATCCTACAGAAAGCTAGCTAGTCAGGTATAAAGATTAGTTGAAGCTTTATTTTGTTATGAGGAAAATATTGTGTGAGAACATCCCTTGTGAAATAGAGATACACTGTGGAGAAGAAGATTTGTTTGTAGGTATGCCAAGTTCAAGCCAGTCAGTTGATCTATTGCATACGTCTACTGTGTGATGTATGCAGACTGTATGTGTGATATTGAGTGACGTTCCATACATCTGTTGGTAGCACACACACAGTCTGTTTGAATAGACACACATCTATGCACCCAGGCATCGTGACCAATCGGTACAAGGCGTTATTAATTCATGATATGTGGGGCCGTCACCGTGCACGTGGTTTGTCAGTACAGCTCTTCCCCCATTGCCTGAATTAATATTCGGTGACCCAGGTTCATCTCATGCAGCGATGGACAGGTTCCCAGAGCACACACAGTAGAGGGGACATCATTTCAAGCAGCTACATCTAGCTGGCGGGTGACTAGCTATCACCGGTGGTGTGGATGGTTGGAGGGTATAACACATTGTGAGAGTACTAAAGAGGATAGCTTGGGAGACAGGGGGAAGAGGACACCTAGGAATCAGAAGGGAGCAAAGATGACTCGGCCGTGGGTTTCTAGGAGCTCCTGTGTATCCAGGGAGGATGCACTGCTGTGAGGATGTTTCTTCCATCTGTAAGTTTGGATGCTGTGTGAGGTGTGATGTGGATGGTGAGATGGAGGTTGAAATACTTTATTCCATCTGTAAATTTGGATGCTGTGTGAGGTGTGTGATGTGGATGGTGAGATGGAGGGTGAATATTGTACATGTTTATTTTAGATGTTTGGTAGGATGAAGAGCAGGAGGAGGAGGAGAAAGAGGAGGAAGATAAGGATGATGATGATGATGAGGAGGAGGAGGAGGAGGAAGAAGAGGAGGAGGAGGAGGAAGAGGAGGAGGAAGAGGAGGAGGAAGAGGAGGAGGAAGAGGAGGAGGAGGAGGAGGAAGAGGAGAAGGTGGTTGAGGATGATGATGATGATGATGATGATGATGGTGATGATGATGATGATGATGAGGAGGAGGAGGAGGAGAAGGAGGTTGAGTAAGAGGAAGAGGAGGATGATGATGACATGTTGATATAATCAGGGTTTTATCAAATCAGAAATGCCAATGGTGATGATGTCATCATATTGATTCAATTTAATTTGATTTTGTTGGTAGTAATTCATATAATGCCCTTGAAACAAATTTTTATGTTACATTTTTGGGTAATAATGAAGAGTGATGACTGCCCCATTTGATACAAAATCCATGCAGAATAATTGTTGTATTATTCAATTTTAACAATTGTTTGATAGTTGTAAGTAGTGTCAGGAGCAAGACTGAAATCTCTCATTGGTACTTATTCAGTCTTTCACAATTTGGGAGTATTTTTTTTTTTTTGCTACATTAGATTTGTCCTTGACATATTACTGTAAAATCAAAATTTACCATAATTTATTTACCAGAATGTGTGTGAGGGATATGTACAAACTAGATTGAAATGATTATGATGTTCTTTTTTTTAAAGATCTAATATGTTACAGTGAATGTCACATAAATGTATCAGGGATTGATAAAACCAATATTTTTCTACATTATAGAAATGAAATAGTATACATCCATGAAATAGCTATAGGTCTAGTGTTATGATGGTGACAGAAATAATAATACTGATGCATAATCGAAAAAGAAATGAAAAAATCAGTGTGTGACTCTCTTACAAGGGCAATTGAATGTTATTGATACTGGATGACTTAGGACCTTCTTGCTTCGAATACAGGAAGTGCCTCATAACGTTACAAGGAAGGATTGTCCTTACTATAGGGTAGTGATCTAATTTCTATGGTGTATTCTAATGTAGCCTATATTGACCATATTTGTTGGAACACAGGTGATCATTTTCTTTTTTCTTTCTGCAAGGAAGCAGAGACTATCATGAGAGATTATGCAATGAAAAATCGGAAGAATAAGGACACATAGACAATTTAGATGCTTGGGCTGAATTTATGCCCTAAATTAAAGTCAGAAATGAATGTTTGTAGGGCAAACCATGTCCATAAGGAAAAACCAACAACAACATTTGAAAACAAATGCCAACTGTTACTTTCTTTGGCAGTATTTGCACCTTTGTTTTTTCCCCAAATTATGGAAAAATACTTTCCCCCCAAATTGTATCACTACATATGTTTATTTGTTTATTACAGGAAAAATAAAGATACTACTTTTCCATCAATGATATGCCTTTTCAGCCCTCAGATTTCTGCGATGTTGTTTACAAGGTTGACATCTCTGAGAAAAGAAAAAGAAAGAGAACATGAATAAAACTTTAACGTCAATTAAGAAATGCCAAGCGTATAGAATATCTGCATTATAATTAAGTTATACTGTAATATATACGCTGGTCAAGATAGGTGTGTACAATGCTGCAAGTTAGTGAGACTGTAGTAGATAGGGGGAGAGAGAGAGAGAGAAGGAGAGAGAGTGTGTGGTGTGTGGTGTGAACCATAGAAAAATCAATACGTCCAGATCTGCCCTAGATTACTACCATCGGGTACATGGCGTGTAATCGTATTACATTACAGTAGGCATGTCTATGCATATCTTGTGCTATGAATCTTAAATGTGTTGGCCATCAGTTTCCTACACATCAAGTCTGCTTTAATATGATGTATGCTATGTATATCAACATAGAACAATTTATGTTGCTTAGTGAGGTCATCCTAATAGGAACGAAAAAATGTTATTGTTTGTTTTTGTCATTTCCCTTGGTATACTGTGAGATAGATGTCATCACCATTTTTAGCAGGTTTTAGACTCAGGTGTGTGGTTTACAGCTTATTATGGCCGCAGTATACATACAGAGCAAATTGCAGCTGCTGCTCCATAGAGGCATGTGTTACAGTGAGGTGTCATGCTATTACGCTGGTTGTACAGCATGCATACACTGTACCTGCAGGCAATAATAGTGTGCAAGCATTAGAGGTCAGATTTTACAGAGCATACAGTAGTTGTTACTGCAAACCAAAGGGCCACCTTATCACACAGTGTCTTTGTCTCAGTGATATTCTCCTTCTGTAAGATACAGTCAAATTATAGCTGAATAATGAATATAAAATCTGGTAGCAACCTTGGAAGAAACATGCTGATATCGGAATAATGTTTTAGACAATTTAGAATAGCATTGGTTTCATGCTCAGGAGTTTTTTACATGGAAGTACCCCATGTATGTCTAGATGGTGATAGTGCTGCCTGTATTGATTCTGTGAATTACAGAACCATTTGACGAAATGTATCGAGGCCGGATTGTGGTTACAAGTATATAGTTCATCTCTAAGTGTAAATGGCAGAAATTTGATGGTGTTTATATTGAAATGCACATTGATTGTATTCTCACACAACCACAGAACAATTTAATGAACATGAGATTCATATACAGACATCTCTAGAAGTGCTGCGATGTGCTGATGTTGAAATTCAGCTGTTCTTAGGGGGAGGGGAATGAGAAATCTCAGTCCAGAAGGCATACATTGAGTGTAGGGGAATGCCCATTGAACGGCTGTATGCACACTCCGGCGTGCATAGCTAGACGATGACGTGGAAGCTAGCCCTGCCTGCTGGAGATCTCGTTGATGAGAGTCTACCAAGCAAAGAGATGCGCTCTTTTCCTCCAGACTTGTCATCCCTCACCATCCTCCTCTCTTCCACTCCAGCGGTGCTGCTCATCCATGAAAACACTCCTGCCTTGTGAACCGCATTAGTGTGTGCACGCTGCCTGCTCTCTTCATTTACACCTTTTTTTCCTCCGGGTTTAGCAGGAGCAGTTTGGTTGCCAGGGGCTACGAGAGTGAAACTGATGCACAAGCAATTAATATGTTGACAAATAACTTGTGATAGGTTTGATACAAGGTGCTTGTAATTTGTATTATCTGAGTAAGGAAAGGATGATTTTGATGGATGTCCGTGACAACCTCTATTAGATGAACGTCAAATTTTGATGAATAGTTGTGACTGAATTATTCATTCTGCCTGATGTTATGCATTTTTCCAGTAGGTTGATTAGGCAAGGAAAGTCAGCAAGATTCAAGAATTACCTTTTTATAGTTGGTATGCCAAAAAGAGATGCTTAAAGTCTTTAAATATTCATGCTGTGTGATGATGGCTGGTTGAAAGGCCCACAGAATACCTGTACGAAGTCCCTTCCACTGCTAAGGAAATATTTCTCTGACATTTCTTTGCACTTGTCTGAATGGAATGGAATAGATCTGGGACCATTAAACCATTTTTCTGCTTTCAAAGACTAACATTTTCTAAACTTGAACAGTCAATGTTGAACTGGTAAACGAACAAGTTTCAAAGTCATAAACAGGGACCTCATTTCTTCCTGCTGATTCAAATATACAGGAAACCCATGTAAAATATTGTAGGAAGTAATAGGAAGCAGACACTAATGACACCATGCATTTATTGCATGTAATTAGATCTGTATGCATTTGAAAATATTACTCAGTCCTGGACATTTCACAGTACTGTAAAACGAGGAATGTTCGAGTGCATTTTAATTTTGCAAATTTCGTGAGTGCCAAGATTCACGAAATTAAAATGTACACAAAAGTTCTTGTCTGCACTATACATGTAGTATGCATTGAATGCCAGTGGCAATTAGCGAAAATTTCATGCCGCGAGACAGGCCATCGGCTCCAATTCGTGAAATTTTCATGCCGCGAATGTGCTTTACAGTATGTGATGTAAAAAGTTCCCTCTCGGGTGACCTGACAAACTGTCTGCATTCTCCCTTCTTTGCCTGTGTCTTGCCTGACCTAGCACCTACCAATGTTGGTAGATTACTTCCAGCTATAGAAAGGGACATTGAAAGAAGCTTGGTGCAATAAAAACCTTATTATTTGGTCATTAAAGGCAATGAAAGTCAATAAAATCTGATCACTAAACTGACCTAATGATGCACCTCGTAAAGTTTGTAGGAATGTAAATAGAAAAGGGATGAGAACCCAGAGTGAAAACACTCCGCATACCAAAGCACAATCATGACGTCAGCCGTACACCTAGTGAGCTTCCTGATGTTTGCTTCAAACTTTGATCTTATTTGCTATTCAAAGGTGCAATACATGTATGGTTTCTTGGCACAAGTGAAAATAAAAATATAGGGTAAGAGTTGTTTGTTTTTCTGAAGCCCAAGGAAAGATTTAAAAAATCAACACAAGAATTTAAAGAAAGAATCAAGAGTTTGTTTATCAGATAGTAGTCTCAGGAAATATAACCCAATATGTAGATAGGTTAGGAGAGTCTATTTGAATTGAGTTATACACCATATTAAAGCTTTATATAGAGTCTGCTCTTTCAGAATCTGTCCTCAACTAAATATCCATGTCTGGTGACTTTTTGTCAACTGGTTTTGTGATGCAGGGTCACAAATAGAAGTCTCAGGAAATATGAAAGAATAAAGTGTGATGGTCACTTGAGGTCAAAGTTTTGCCAATCAAGCTGAAGTGAGTTTTGCTTAGTAGAATGAAAACATGATATTCTACACTGACACATGAATACATTATTAGCTGTCTTTATAGTACCATTTCTCAAATCGGTCTGTTTAATTTTGTGTTCTGTCATGACATGCTATAATGTTGACTTCTCGACCAATCATATGGAATGAATCTTTGGTTATCTCGACTCAAAAACTTTGATTTTGCTGCACCTTAATGTTCCTTATGACCATTTCAACTTCTGATTGACCGGTAGGAAAGTCATTCCTATTTGCTTCAAAAATTCTTCACCGTGGACTTGAACTTCTTTTTAGAATATCTGGAATGCCACTAGGAAGTATAGTGTGAGCAGCTGCATTCACACAAGAGAGATATCAGTTCTAGCATTGTAATATGAAATCAATTATTTGCTAGTGTTCACACACAGTAAAAGAAAAAAAAAGATAATAATATCAACTGTGCTTCAAATGAGCGCTTAAATCTCCAAACTGCACATGCCTGAAAGAATGACCAGGAGAGCGTGACCCCAGGCACCCAAGTGTGCAAATCTAGTGTGGCAAGTTGCATTGTGGGATTGAAAAAAAAAGATTTTCTGTTCATGTGCTATTCACACACACCGCACAGTGCATATTATTGTGCGATTTAAAAGAAAGAAAAGCTAGATTAATTTTTGTATCAAGATGCGTATCACAACTGTTTAAGATTTTGTCATGTTCACACATAAGAACTAGAGAGGGGCCGTCAAAGGCGGCAGACCCACGCCTTGTACAAAGTCGGGGTAAACATAATGTGCATTCGGTCATCTACCAGAATTCGGTCACTTAATTGCCAGTGTGCTTTATCACCAGCCAGTGAGTTCTACCAAAGATCGTACACTGAAGTGTACGATCTTTGGGTCTACAGTCACATCACATGCAAATCACATCATTTCATATACGGTAACACTCATTCACAGCAGGAAAGTCCTTTAGTCTCCTCCAAAAATCCATCGAAAATCCCAAATACCACCGTCAAAAGTGCAGAATCAGAACTTTTCCAAGCGCGCGCGAATTAAGTCCAGTTTTAAGAGTATATTGTCTACGCGACGGGTCGCCGAAAAAGCGCTAAAAATCGAGAAATACGCCGTTTTCTTGCGGGATATTTTGCTCATAGCAAGCTGAGAGTGTGATGATATCAAAGGTCGTATGAGTGTACGATCTTTGATGGTATCCACAAAAGCGCAAAAGAAAAACAAAATTTACGTACTCCCTAGGCAATTACCCCTATGATTAGTGTCTACGGAAATTATTCAATGCAAGGGTTGAATGCAAATGTCTACTGCACCAGTATTCGGTCACCAACGAGCGCCGCAACGTCCCCGATGCAATTTTGCACCAACAGTGTACAGCGCGATGCATTTTCAGCGGCCTTGCACACGCATTGACATTGAGCGCACATATCGTGCAGTGTAACTGACCGAGCAAATGCTCCTCCAACGAAAAAAACAATCAATGTTAATTTGAAAAATCATCAAAATACGGGCCAGTTTGTGACGACGGAGAACAAACTTTCATAAATCTAGAAGGACATAGTCCCTCAAATAGGCCTAAACGTAAATTTCGGAATTCTTACGAACATTTGAGCAGCGAAGTCGGATCGTTTGGGAGTTTATGTGTTCGTATGGTAGCGGAAAATCGCAAAGTGAGAAACGGGAAATTTTCGGAGTGGTCACTATATCATGGGGTCAAAACTTCAAGGTCACACAGAATTTGCAAGGGTCAACTGATTATCACCAAAATCTAATCGATTCTTTCCTGCCATTATCCAAACATCCCCTGAACATTTCGTGCAAATCCGTTTACCCGTTCTCTTGTTATCTTGTACACAAACAAACAAACAAACAAACAAACAAACAAACAAACAAACAAACATACGGAACCCTTTACATAACCCCCTGCCGATTTTCATCGGCGTGGGTAATCAACGGTTTTTGAATCATGTTGCAGAAATTTGTGTTTTCAATAGCTGTTAACTTTGGGTGTGTATGAATGCAGCCAATGAGTGGGTTATCAGTGGAGTCAGATGTGGACAAACAAAGAAAGTATGCCATGCATGGCTTTGTGTTCTGAGCAAACAGCGTTTGTTTGGAAAAATAGATCACATATTGATCTGGGTGTAGCATGCTTGGTGTGCCACTATCCACTTTCTGTTTTCCTTACCTTAGAATGTTCCTGGTCCATGTAACATCAACTTCAAATGTAGGATATACAACTGTAAAGGGCAAAATGGTAGAACTTTCACAAACATTCATATTTAGTCCAGGCTAGAAGGCACCCAACCTTGTTTTTTGATATATACAATGTTTTTTTATGGTTTCTTGTCAATTCGATGGTGCTGATTCCAAATCCGATTGATGCCACTCGCGTAACCTTGAGCATTTTCGGCAAAATGCAAAAATCCAAAATGGCCGCCAGATATGCTAATTCAGCCGTGATAAACACAATAATGTGCATTATGTGACCAATTATTCCACCAAACTTTGTACATTTTTGTTCCGAGAGTCAATCCATCTGCATTTGCAAGCGAATTTTCATTTCATATAGGTTCATTTAGCATTTAAAGCTCATTTTTTTAAATTCAAAATGGCCGCCATTCCTATGCTTATGTACTGTATGAAGGGCAAAACATATGCATGGAAATATAAAACAAATTTACTGTATTTCCAGTCCCGTACCTACGTTATCATAAAGTGTTGCATGTGCAATATGTTGGGTGTCACTTACAATATATAGGGAGCCTACATATATGAGCATTTAATATTCATAAACCTTATGATGTTGAACACAATTTCTTATATATTTCATTTTGTCTCAACAAAAGTCTCAACAACTTGTTCACCAAACGTCTCGCAAGGAATCAATATACCATCATATTCTACATACAGGTTGAATGTAAAAATGTAATACTAACACAATATATTAAGGAGCCTAGATACATGGTATTTATCAAATAATGTTTAAAATGGAAGGGAAGCTAAAAAGCAAAGCTTGTAATATATGCATTCCCCTAAAACCATATTAACAAAGTACAGAAAAACACTGTACAGTAAGTGCAGAGATACATGGTTGCAAACAAAAACACATCGGACATTAATGACACAACTAAAAACCCTTTACATTGTAGATTTTTTTTTTCCAGCAAGGAGTTGGGGGGGGGGGGGGGGGAGCAGTCCTAAGGCGAGTTCGAAATGGATCATAACCTTCATCACTTTGATATAATTTGATTTAGCAGTGCCGCCTTGATATTATCGAGCAAACCTGATTTTCTTATTGAATTAAAACAACAACAAAAACTGTTGAAGGCATAAACGAAACTGTCCTAATGCAATACTGTACGAACTGTTCATTAAACATCAACCAAGGACCAATGTGAGATACCTCTTTCAGTTCTCTCACAGTTCCCAGGTGTTGATACACTTTGACATCATGATCTCATTCAGTCTTGTCTTAAAACTAAAACTGTCATTTTTGTTGTCTTTAAAGAACCCTTTAATTGTATGTTTAGCAGCAGGCGACATCAGCCCCAAATTTGCAGAATTCTCAGGCTAAAGACGCATATTAGTCCTGCAATTGTTTTAATTGCAACCACATCTGGTGATGTTCAGCACTTCCTCAGGGGTCAGAGGGCGATTATTTGCCATAGAAACAGGATGAAGACATGAAGACTTGCTTGATCACCACCCGTTGAAGCCCTATGGCTTTGTTGCCAGGCCAGAGACAGTGTTGTAGGTAACTTGGGTGGTATCAGAGATGACATCAGACCAGCATCTGCACCAACCTGTTTTGGGGTCAAAGCTTTCAAGTTACAGTAGGGAAATCTAGGCTTGTGGGATTTCAGGCGCATTGATGGCAGGTTGTTCAAGGGGGCATTTCATGACGTGTTTTGTCAGATCTTTTCTTTTTGACAAACTGTTATAAGCTATTAAATTCCTTGCATCTGATTGGCTGAGAGCAAATTTGTCAGACAAATTTGTCAGACAAAACGCTTCATGAAATGCCCCCCCCCCCCCCATGCTATCGTGTTTGGAAGGTCAGGGTATGTGTTGACGGCACTGGTGACACTTGCCATCCTTTAATTCCAGTGTGAGGGATAGTGATCGAGTGCCAGTGAAGGAGGGTGGACTTCCTTAGCCTATGCTTGGAAGGCTTGCCACAGAGGGCTACCTTAAACATAGCGTTATCAAGATGGTCACTAAGATGTAAGGTATGGGTCTGATGATAATCTAATAAAGGTTGGGGCAAAGTCTCCAGAAGATGAAGTACTCCACTATTGTCTTGAGATGGGTCAGTACTCGGCTCATGTCATCCAAGGACTTTCTATGAGACGTAAAGGCAAGATCATCTGCAAACTTCCTACGTGAAGTGAATGTAATGTCACCACATATATGTTAAAAATACCTCTAGTGGAGTTAGTTTACAGCCACCATTAAGGAGGCCATCATTCAGAGTCCTAACACAGCTGTTCTGGTTACCAAGAACAATCCTGAATCTGCAAATGCTGAAGATTAAAGACAAGCAATGTGAAGTTGTTATAACACTGCTTTCAGAATGAGGCAGCACTGTACAGATCTCAGTCTCCCTCGACATCATAGGCCAGTATAGGACATCATACTCAAACACATTCACTCAGAAAAAACGGTGGTAAAATTCATTACCATATATAATTAATTTGGGTTAACATTAAAAACTTTGGGGCATTGTTTTCATTTCAGAGATTTGACAACAGGAAGCGAGGCGGTCCCTTTTGTCCACTTTCCCCTGCCTCATGTTCTTTCTCGGATGAGGGGACTGAAAAGTTTGTATAATATCGCTATTAGATAATGAAGAACAGGACAGTTAACTGGAAATTTCATTTGTGTCATCATCTAGGATTCAGCCTTTTAATTCAGTAAATCAGAATGAATATTTTGATGTTGAACATCTCAAGGCAAGTAAGTATCAAATGTTCATATCTAATAATTCCTGATAAACGATCTTAATGTTGGCGTCAATTCAAGTTTCGGTGGATTTTTCCAAATACCTTGGGAAAAAATTAGCTTGAGGTAGCAAATTTGGATGTTTGCATCAAAAAATAAAACAGCCTTTGTTAGTAACAACCTTCTGATTTATAATCAGCACACAAATTGGTAAACAGTGTACCTGAGTGACAGAAAAAAGAAAAGAAAATTTGTTTATTTCACACGCTCTGCCGTTCATACTGTGCAGGGGTATATGAGTGGCGTCCATTTTGAAGTTTTGTATTAAGAAGAATATAATAAGTCTAAAAACAATAAACTTTCTGTTTGTTTGCTTGTTTGCTTGTTTTGCTAGTGGCACTCATCAGATTTGCATTGCACATGCAAAACTTGATAAAAGTGTAGGTATGTGACTGAAAATTCGTCTTCTATTTCCATGCATATTTTTTGCCATTCATATACTAGTAGTACACGAGTATAGGAGTGGCGGCCATTTTGAATTGAAAATAAGCTTAAAATACTAAAGGTACCTCTTCAAATGAAAAATTTCTTGCATGTGCAAGTAAAATTACTCAAGGAACAAAAATTTAAAAAACTTTGATGGAATAATTTGTCATAAAATTGACATAACTGGGATTATCATAGCCAAATTAGCATACTAGTATCTGGCGGCCATTTTGGATTTTTGTGTTTTGCCGAAAATGCTCAAGGTTACGCAAGTGGCATCAATCGGATTTGGAATCAGCACCCTCGAATTGACAAGAAACCATCAAAAAACATTGTATATATCAAAAAACAAGGTTGGGTGCATTTTCTATGGAGCCTAGCCTGGACTAATTGTTCGGATACATGCAAATAGAAATGTTCTACAGGAAGTAATGTTCTGAGGTACTAAATGCCTTAAAAGCGAAACTACTGGGCACCATCATAGACAAGAAAATTAGAGATATAAATAAAGATCTATTTAATGTGAGACTTTTTCACCTTGTCCTCAAAACCAAGCTATGTACATGTATGTCCATCCAGTATTAGATTTATCCTCTCTGGCATATGGCAGGGCTGCACACTGGCGCCGGTCCGACGGTCAAAGACCGGTAAAAGTCACTGTCGGACCGGTAACTTTTCAGGAAATCCACAAGTTACCGGTCCGACATGACCAGGAAAAAAAAAAAAAAAACATTGGTGGGGTCAGTAGAAAGAAAAAGAGCAGCCGATCAGGGAGAAACAGAATGCAAAATATCGCACTGTTCAACAAGTTTTACGCAAGTTTTCGTTAATGTCTACCGGTGCAATTTGTACAGTAAACATATATTAGTTTTGAGCACTAGCAGTCGACCAGTTATTCGCGCTCGCTTGCGCATTTGGCGCTGCTCACGCACTGCCATGCAATGCAATACTCGTACATGCAAAGCATGTACAGTGTAACTGTTTTTTTCGTTTGCTTGCGCTCGGCGGTCATGCCAGACAAGAAACACTGTTAGAAACGCACGCATTTCTGGGGCATTTTACTAATGACTTTTTAACGCAAGATCGATCCGATCCCGGCTTCGCAGCAGCGTGGCAGTTATGTTATAACTAATTTACTTGTGTCGATTTTTAGAAAAAGTAAAAAGACATTCGATATTCAGCGATACAGTAAGATAATGGATCTGATTGCGTTTATTTTCATTTTACACAGTCATTTCACAAATGAATATTTTCATTCGTTCAGAATTGTCTCATAATGAAGATAGGCGCAAAAAGGATCACGAAATCGGCCCTTCCGTGTACTTTTTAAGAACGCATGCACAAAATATGAAGAGATAATACTATAGGGAGAAAAAAAAAATCATGAAATCATCGCAGTCCCGCTTACATATTTGAGGTAGAAATCGTCCCAAAAAGGATCATGAATTCGACCGGCCGCGTCGTATCTTTCAAAAGCTTACTTACGAAATGCGACGAGATTATAGAGGAGAAAAACAAAACAAATAAAGGACACATTTGGTGAGTGCATCATAAAAGATAACAGCCGAATAACAATTCATAAAATCAACGCAATCCCGTTGAAATTTGAGGAAATAATAGGCGCAAAAAGGATCTTGAATTCAGTCCTGCATGCCGTGTTGGTTATCAAAAACGCATGCACAAATGCGACGAGATTATCGGGAGAAAATAAAAAATACATTTTTACCCTTCTGGTGCGTGCATTACAAAAGATTACATCCGAAGTTATTCATGAAATCGCCACAATCCCGCTGATATTTGAGGTAGAAATAGGCGCAAAAAGGATCGTGAATTCGGCCGTGTCGTATAGGCCTACCTTTTAAGAACGCATGTACGAAATGGGAAAAGATTAGCGGGAGAAAAATAAAGGACACATTTTCACCCCTTTTGGCGCTTGCATCATATAGATTACAGCCGAATAGTAATTCATGAAAATTTCGCAATCCCGTTGGAATTTGAGTAAACAATAATAGGCGCAAAAAGAATCTCGAATTCGGCCCTGCATGCAGTGTATAATTTTGAAAACGCATTCACAAATGCGAAGAAATTATCGGGAGAAAAATAAAGAACGCATTTTCAACCCTTCTGGTGCATGTATCACAAAAGATTACAGCCGAAGTAATTAATGACATATCGCAATTCCGCTGATATTTGATGTAGAAATAGGCGCTAAAAGGATCGTGAATTCGGCCGTGACGTATAGGCATGTACGCAATGCGAAGTGATTATTGGGGGAAAAATACAGGACACATTTTCAACTCCTTGTGGCCCGTGCATCATAATCGCAATTGCAATCCCGTTGAAGTTTGAGGAAACGATAGGCGCAAAAGAATCATGATTTTTGGCCGTGTCGTGTATCTTTTTAGAACGCATTTACGAAATGCGAAGAGTTTTTCGGGGAAAAATAAAGGACACATTTTCAACCCCTTTTGGCGCGTGTATCACAAAAGATTACATCAGAAGTCATACATGAAATCATCGCAATTCCGCTGATATTTGAGGTATAGAAATAGGCGCAAAAAGGATCATGAATTCGGTCGTGTCGTATACCGGTACCTTTCAAGAACGCATGTAATACGGAATGCGAAGAGATTATGGGGAGAAAAATAAAGAACGCATTTTCAAACATTCTAGCTGGTGCGTGCATCACAAAAGATTACATCCGAAGTAATTTATGAAATCGCTACAATTCGGCTGATATTTGATGTAGAAATAGGCCCTAAAAGGATCGTGAATTCGGCCGTGACGTGTAGGCATGTACGCAATGCGAAGTGATTATTGGGGGAAAAATACAGGACACATTTTCAACCCCTTTTGGCCAGTGCATCATAAGGATTACAGCCGAATGATAATTCATGAAATCATCGCAATCCCGTTGAAGTTTGAGGAAACAATAGGTGCAAAAAGAATCATGATTTTTGGCCGTGTCGTATATCTTTTAAGAACGCATTTACGAATGCGAAGAGTTTATCGGGGGAAAAATAAAGGACACATTTTCAACCCCTTTTGGCGCGTGTATCATAAAAGATTACAGCCGAAGTAATTCATAAAATCATCGCAATCCCGCTGATATTTAAGGTAGAAATAGGCGCAAAAAGGATCGTGAATTCGGCCGTGTCGTATACCTTTAA
The DNA here is from genome assembly GCF_040938485.1 of Diadema antillarum. Lineage (NCBI taxonomy): Eukaryota > Metazoa > Echinodermata > Echinoidea > Diadematoida > Diadematidae > Diadema > Diadema antillarum. The sequence goes on from NW_027271112.1 coordinate 714,432, forward strand.
AGAACGCATGTACGGAATGCGAAGAGATTATGGGGAGAAAAATAAAGAACGCATTTTCAACCATTCTAGCCGGTGCGTGCATCACAAAAAGTTACATCGGAAGTAATTCATGAAATCGCCACAATTCCGCTGATATTTGAGGTAGAAATAGGCGCTAAAAGTATCATGAATATGGCCGTGTGGAACATCTTTTAAGAACACACTTACGAAATTCGAAGAGTTTATCGGGGAAAAAATAAAGGACACATATTCAACCCCTTTTGGCGCGTGCATCATAAAAGATTACAGCCGAAGTAATTTATGAAATCGTCACAATCCCGCTGATATTTGAGGTAGAACTAGGCGCAAAAAGTATCATGAATTCGGCCATGTGGTGCATCTTATAAGAACGCACTTACGAAATTCGAAGAGTTTATCGGGAAAAAATAAAGGACACATTTTCAACCCCTTTTGGCGCGTGCATCAGAAAATATTACAGCCGAAGTAATTTATGAAATCGTCACAATCTCGCTAATATTTGAGGTGGAAATAGGCGCAAAAAGGATTGCGAATTCGACCCTGCAGGTCGTGTACCTTTCAAGAACGCATGCACAAATGCGAATAGATTATTGGGAGAAAAATAAAGAACCCCTTGTAGCGCGTGCATCAGAAAATATCACAGCTAAAATAATTCATTAAATCGTCGCAATCCAACTGACCACCAAGAGCAGGTTACGCGGCAAGTTCGTGCGCCGATGTTTAGAAAAAGTCACAAACGCATTTGATACAATCTGATTTTGTTCATTATCATTTTACACTCTAATTCACAAACAAACATTCTATTTTTTCCTATCTTTTTTTTTAACATTTCTTGTGCAATAAATAATGCAAGTTTTACAAAAAAATATTAATCTGTAAAATGTACATGGGTTTGGGGGGGGGGGTAGTCCATAAAAAACAAGAAAATACGTTTGCAAGTCATTTAATGTTTTTTTTAGTTGTTGACCGGTAAATTTTCTGTTCGGACCGGTAAAAAATGGTAAAACGGAGCATTTACCGGTCCGACAGAGACAGGTTGGACCGGCAGAAAAAATGGGTTAGTGTGCAGCCCTGCATATGGCTGTTATACCATCCTCTCGAGTAGGCTGAAATAATTGTGAATCTCAAGTACAGAGCCAGAGAGAACAGACTGTTAAATGTTGATCAACTAATAACAGCATAAATGAACAAAAGAATAAAAATAAAAAGATGCACTATCTTTCCAAAGATATTAAGGCCCAAGGTGTTTTAATTCAAACATGGTTTATGCAAATTTCTTGAACTGCGTAAATGTGTGTGACAAAGTTGCATATGCAGACAGACGTCCAGTAATATTGTGTTGATACACTCCTGTCAGAGGTATGCCTATATCATGCTTAATTTAGTGGATGGTCTATATTGAAACTATGGTCTATGTTGAAACCACCTTTGTTAATTCGGACCTAATTGTTTACCATTCTAAAAGAGGCTATAGAATCATGTTTATTAGTCTTTCCAGAGCTGAATGGGATTCAGATAATAATAATTCACTCAGTCTAGCATCAGTTTGAACTGCTTGTGTTTGAAGCCAACTTACATTCTGCGAAAGAGCAGATGTAAAGTAAACTTATACATGATGAATCAGATTCCATATTGACACGCTGTGTTTGAACCATTACCAAATGACTTTTCTTGAAACTTTGACCCCTATTGCCACTCAATCCTACTTTTTTTTTTCCCCTATCAAGGTAAACCTTAGACTTCTCTTCCGCCACTCCCAGATTTTGGGAAGTCAAAATTTGCTGCTAGCTGCTTTCTCCCATTTGATTCTATGCCAGAGTGTAGAAGTGTTGGTGTGTAGGCATGTGTTATTTCCTACCTCTCAGTGATTTCTTATTTGAGGAAATCTTTATGGACATAACTGCGACTGTTTCACCATAGATTGCATACAGGTATGTACAGCAATCACTGCATTCTTTAGGGTAAGTTGGTATATTGAAAGTTAGAGTAAGACATTATTTATGATAATACCTGTCCCTATATTATATATCAAAGTGCCATAAAGTTACACTATGTAGTGTTGTTCCTTGAGAAAAGGTGTGCGATTGATATTTGCCTTATGAGTGGTCAATATACTGTGTCAAATTATCAAATTTATCAAATTAGAATAAAAGATATCAAATCAGAATTATTAGAATTATTAAAGATAAATAGAAATTCTTGAAGAAATATGATGATAGTAAAAAACTGCTTTTTCAGAGCTATGTTTAGGCTCTAAGAACTGTGGAAATAAATCATATTAGTACTGACATGAATTGAAGATGTAGATTGCAGTGGAGTGTAAAGTAAGTTAACTGTTAATAAAACAATACGGTGAAACAATTGAAATTGTTAGAGTCTCATTCATATCAAGCAAAATATTAACAAGTGATAAAATTTACAGTTGAAAATTCCTTCATGTAGTTTGCAATCTTGATGTCGTAACACCCAGTGTCATTGGATCAGGGTCAATCACTAATTTGAGACATCAAAATTCTCTAGTTTCATGTGAGGACAAGCAAACTTTGTTATGTGGGTGTTTAGGGCATGTTTCTCACTGGAGGAGACTTCACCCCAACTGCCTTGACTAATCAGTCGCTTTGACCCCTGTGACTCCAAAGACCAAAAAATGGCTTGTGCTCTCAACCAAGAAGGCGACTCTAAGGTGACTTAGACACCCCCAAATAAGGCGATAATTAGTTCGTCCAGAAGTTGCAGAGATGTCACAGCGCCGTCTCCAAGATGTCTTCTCAGTTGCTGAGACGTCTCCGCGACGTCTCTGGTAAGTCACCAATGGGTCTCCGCAAAATTGCGAAGACTTCTTGGAGACATCGTGATTAAAATTAGTCTCCGCAGCTTGGCCACGACTTAGAGACCTTTCGGAGACGTCTCGATGACCAGCTGGAGACTAGAAAGAGTCTCCAAAAAAATTGAACATGTTTGATTCTCCCATGACTCCCCGGAGACTCGGCTACATTCCAGGAAACATTGCAGAGATGAGACTCACACGGCCACCAGGTCACCAACTAGTCTTCAGTCCACTGAGGTTTATCCACATCGGTGTGCTGCCCTTGACCCTCACACAAACTCCTTGACTCTCTTGAGAAAAGACCTAGGGTGAGAAGATGCCGAATTGCGGTAGATTGCAGTGTGCATAGGAAATGGAAAACTTGTTGATAATTGATGGATGGTATGAGGATTGGAAGCCAAGCCTTACCTGACTAGTGTGTTCATTGTTAGGGTAATTTACTTTGATTGGGGATAATTGGCAAATGCCAGCAACACTTCTTCTCTCCTCACAAAAAAAAACCAAAAACAACAACAACAACAACTTTTTCACACTTGTAAGAGACAGGGTTGATGGGACAGTATGGTATATTATTTGAGATTGAGGTGTGTATAGGATCAGCCAGGGCTGTCTATTATTGATGGGAAAATTTAGAAGAGGGAAGTTTGTGGCTGATGAGAATTTCCTCACTTCATAATGGGAGAGTTATTCACGGGATAACCAGCCCTGATTGAGGCTTTCTCTCCTAACGCCGTTCCCATACACTATGTATGTCTGGGACCAGACTGAGGCATAAATATAGATTTACTCATCACGGTGATCCTTTAAAACCAAGGCCTCTCTCTCACCTCCTAGTAATCACCTCTAATTGATGAGACCGTCGTCCCGTAAGATCCTGCGTCTTTTGTTCCTTTTTGTGCATGATGGGACTGGGGAGAGCAGACAATGTCGCCCTCGTTTGACTCGTCACGTTAAGAGAGCTTCCGTCTCGTTGAGCTAGAGCATGAAGGTTTCATGTGATAGCAGCGAGGCTCTGCAGAGGTCTGACTGATCCCTGGCACATCCTTAGAGGAGGAAAGAAGGGGGGGGGGATGTATGTATACCAGGATACATTACTGATGGCTTTAAGAGCTGTCAAAGCCCGTTTCCTCTCATGGACCAGTTTGTAATACTAATGAGGTATTCAGATTTTACATAGCATGATTAATGACACCCTCAATGCTCACGGTAAACTTGCCTGAATAGTCAGCTCAGAAAACCACCTGTGTGCAAGAATTGCAGATGAATTATAGATTGCCTGAATTTAAAGCCAATCCAGCTAGCCAAAATGTTTCATTATATATACACACAAAAAAAATTGCTACCATGAATATTACAGCTTCCCCCATTGATTTAGAGCTCTTCTTACACTCAAATGGACTTAAATGTCTCAACTTCCATTGCACAATTTGATCCGAGAAGTGGAAATGTGTAGTTGGCAGTGGTTGGTGTGGGCAGGTCCAAGCTGTAAATGCATTTCAAAATGACTTTGCATTTATCAACTCTACAGAAATGCATTTTTGGCTCACACGCATTTGCGATGGCATCTTTTTCTGCGTTTCAGAAATGCATTTTTTTAACCCCATACTTAAAACAGCTTCGTGTTAATATCAACTACCCAAAACTTCCTGAAAGTTCAGTTGCGAGTTTCTTCAAGTTGTCTCCCTCTGCAAATTAAATTTATTAAGATCGCAACTGCTGATCTGTAAATGAACAAACATGTCGGAAAAAAGGAACCAGTGGGACTCGAACCTGTCATCTACTCTTTTTCTGGGTAGCGACACAAATTGAAGAAACTCACAACTGAACATTCACCCCCTACCCCCGAATAATATCTTTCATTCACTTCGTGAAAGTTGTTTGGAAACTTTCTGTGCCAGAAGTGAAGTGATAAACACTCTTATATCAGCCCTGAATGTGCCTACCACTTTAATTCCAATTTTTTTTTTTTTTTTTTTTTTTTTTTTGGGGGGGGGGCAAACTGTATATTTGCACTTCAAGAAAAAAAACCCCAACTTGGTTACCATGGAAACTAAATTCACAAAGAATAGACAGTAGATCCTCTGTGGATTGCTACCATTCTTTTCCCCTGGATGATGGAGGATTGTGAGCCAGCTGCAAACTGTCCAGAGAACCCCTGAGGAGAAGTGTGACTTGAGGATGACAGAACTCATGATCTATCTGTGGTGGGATGGGTAGTGGTTGCCATGACAACATCCTGTCATTAATCAAGATGCGATACAAAGGAGTATTTGTTTGCATTTCCTAAGACATCTTTTACTAAATTGTTTGGATTGAAGATCTCTTCAGAGAGAGGGGGGGGGGGTCATAGACAATGGATGCTTACAGGGTAGTGACATCAGTTTACATTAAAAATTTCAGATAAAAGATAGATGAGCTGATTTTTTTTCCCCCTCTACGCTTTGGTTATTTCAAACAGTCTGGAATGGTAGTCTGGAAGAGGGGTTACTTACCCCTGTCAGGAGCTGGTAATCATGGTGATTTCGAAAAGAAAAAAGAAAAGAAAAAAATGCACCTCTGGAAAAAAGATGTCTTTGAACAAATTTTCAATACTTTACCTTGAAGTAAAGCAGGGATACTCATTTCAAACATTATTTTAGTTTAGAGCCACAATTCCCCTGTAATGCCGACAGCTCTGTGAGCAGATAATATTCAGTAACAGACCCCAAGTTTCATTACAGTAGTATGTCATTATTCACATTATCTTTGATTGTATCATAAGATAGATAGCTATGTCGAAGCATTGCTGTACCAGGGATGTGTCTGTAATCCAAGCATTGCTGTACCAGGGATGTTTCTCTGATTCCAGAGCCAAAAAATCAGCTCAAGCAATCTTGCTAAGATGTGAACCTTTCGGTCAAAATGTTGCCATGGCAACAAGTACAGCACGTTGACTGTGTTTTCTTGGAAGCCATCTTTGTGCTATTTTTGTCTCTCAGTCACTCTAAGTGCTCAGTTTGCATAAATGAATAGATTTTACTGTGTGGTTCTCTCACTTTGCTAGTTTTTGCTCTTTTCCAACCAAATAGTCTGGCAACCTTTTTTGTAGAAATGGGAAGGAGGAATAGAAATGTGCAGTACTTATAAATATTACTTTGAGAGCTTGGAGACATTTCTCGCTGAAAATAGCAATGAGATTGAGTGCATATTATGCTTCCAGTGATTTATACTATCAGGAGACTGAAGGAAATACATGTTGCATTGCTGTACTGATATATTCAACAAGACTCTGTCAGGCTAGTAGGCTTTTGTAGGCTGGTTCATCGTAGGAAAAGGTTTAAAATATTGCAGGTAAAGAGAGGAAATGGCAATACAAATACTTGGTACAGATGTGAACTCTTTATCTATCTTTGGCAAGATGTTTGTACACGATATGAAACATATTTTGAGATGCTACTTCATAGAAGGTTGCAACAATTCTTTTTTTTTGCAAACAAACAAACAAACAAACAAACAAGTTAGATAAGGGCTGCATAAATCTGTTCACGCGTAGTGGTTTACATACGGTGGGCCATTTCAACATTCAGTTACCTCCTAAAAAGGGGTACTGTACTGTGAGTGTGTTGAACACACAAAACACACATCACCTCTATTCTCATTATAAAAATAAAGATACAGCAATCTTTCCTATATTGATCAAATGAGATTACTGCTGACAGTTGTTTGCTTGTTCCAGTGTATGTCAAAGCAAAAATTGATTTTGTTTTCATTATTTGCATCTCAAAATATCTTGAAGTAAACTTTAGATATTACAAAATATGTATGGTAGGCCCATTCACACACAAGAGTTAACAGTTTTTGGATCATGATGCAAAAATAGATTTTGTTTTCATTTATTTGCATGCATCTCAAAATTACTTGAAGTAAACTTTAGATATTACAAAATATGTATGGTAGGCCCATTCTCACACAAGAGTTAACAGTTTTTGGATCATGATGCAAAAATAGATTGTGTTTACATTTATTTGCATCTCAAATATGTATGGGTTTTGGGGGTTATCTGTTTTTTGTGTGTCGTCTTCACACGCTGCCTGAGGCAGGGTTTTCATGAAAATATCATGGTGGGCTGATTTTCATAGCATAATGATGCAGATCATCTTGATATAAAATCTTTTGGGTAATGTGTCCACATATGAGACTTATCGCTTGTCACAGTGTTGGAAAGATCAAATTGTTATCTTTTCAGGTGTGTGTCAAAGGACCTTTTGCTCTGAATACATGTAGGTGGACCTCACTTTTCATAATAGAAGAGTCACTACAGGATTTGTAGTTGTTGTCACTATTGCTAATGTAGAAACGTCCTTAGAGGTTAATGCACTGTCGACTAAAACCTCTCCAGTAAATGTACCAGAATTGATGACACTGTATTAAAACAGACGTTCATCATAGGCCCTAACCTATAACTGACAGCATGCTGCGTTGTAATAATGCATTTCATGATAAATAGTCACAAAAGAATTGTGTAAATGACTCTCTTGTGCAGAATGTAAACAATATCATTTCCGGCAATTTGGAACCAAATGCAATGAGCCTGTCTGTTTGATTATCGTCATACTGTCAGGTATCATAACTAACAAAGCAGCAGGAGTGCTTTACAATGATGAGATGCGTATTCAGGGGTGGATCCAGAAATTCCATTAAGAGGGGGTGCCTTTACAAAATCAAAGGGGGGGGGGGGCACACATCCCTCCCTAATTTTTTTTTTATTTCTTTTGTTTAAAAAAAATAATAATAAAGGGGGGGGGGGGAGGACGTGTGCCGGGTGGCCCCCCCCCCTGGATCCACCACTGATAGTGAAGTCCTGTTAAGTATAGAGTGTAATACCTACGCTAGCCTATGAACAGCCTCTTTGTATCACCCCTATCCGATCCATAGCCCCTCATCCCTTTCTCCCACATCCGCTGCCCTTTCCACTCATTGACAATGAATACCGCAATGGACAACTGCCAAGGACGCTACCTTTTTTCTGGAAGGAGTTTATTGCCATTGATTCCTTCATTGATGCTAATCTCAGGTCGTTTTCACACGGGTTCAAAAATGTAATTGCAGTACTGAATTACAATTGGATTATCGTCCGTACACACATCCAAGGAAGGCTTTGCAGATTCTGTAGTTTTGAATTTCAGAGTGAAGAGAGGAGGTGTAGCTACTTTCCGAGTTCCAATCAATTACATGAGCAGTAAGTAGCATGCGCTTGACTGCAGTGTGAACATTTGAGGAGTGCAGTTTTCAGCAGAAGTGGTTGAAAGGTCAAAGTAAGCTCCGCCCCCCAAAAACATGATTTGACAGTCAACCTGTACACAAGACTGTTTTGTTCATAATTCTGGAGAATTGTGATTGGAACACACCTCCAGACCATCATTCGAATCATGATGAGAATTGCGATTCAAATATAGCTCCGCGATTCCAGTTTGCAAACACACGGACAGTGCGTCATTTGAATCATGATTATTGTCATGCATCACTATAATCGTCATTCAAAATCCCCACTCTTGATAATGTGTGAAAGCAGCCCAATATATATGTACTGTATGTAGTCCCAAGCTCTGTCCCCTTTTTCCTCTCTGTCCACCCCTGCTTCAGCCCCCAGTTTATATAATACCCTGATGTCTAGGATAGTAATTAACACCCACTTCCTGTTTGCTTTATAATGCTCTTCAACAGATCACAACAACCTTACAGGATTCGACCAAATGTCTCACTGGTAGAATTTGTGGCTTGTCAACCAAACGAGGGCAGGCTCCAGATCTGTTTTCTTTATTTCACACCCTTGTTAGGGTGTGACTACCAGTGCCCTAGACAGGCACTTCTTGTGAAGTTCAAACCATGTCCATGCTCAAACACGCAGGTGTGTCCCCTCCACACATGACCTTGCCATACCCTTTAGGTGTGGCATAGTGCTTAGATTCTCTCATGGCAAATTGCTCAGCTTTAGTTTCAAAACTTAGTAATCAATAATTATGTAAAAAAAAAAAAAAAACTTGTGAAAAAAATCCCAGATCCATATCAGAAATATCAGTGTACAGTCAACCTCGCACACGCCAAAGAAATATTCCAGCTCAGATGGATGAAAAATATTTTTGGTTCTACTGTGTATGGTGAAATTCAAGTAAATCAAAGGATTTTCTCTGATCGCTTCGGTTTCAAGTAAGGCAAGGTTGACTATACATTCCTTGTATTTGGTTAGGTATATCCACTAATAGTATGCAAAGTGGAAACGCTTCTTGTGATTTCCACAGATGCACAAGAAAGAAAATACAAGATCCAGGCATTTCTGACAGTGATTGAAATATGTTGGCCAAGGTTGCCGCCATTTGAGCAGACGATATTTACAACATTTTCAGAGCTCCTAGATCCATGCCAGCTTGCCAGACCAAACAAATTACGCTGAGTGTGGCTCCTTCAGATTGCATGATTTATCTTTTGAGGTAGAGACTGAAGTGTGAAAACAGAAAACACACACAACACCTACGTTTCTTATTTCCGTTGCTATGGAGACGGCGAAATGTGAGCAAGATCTCATCAGTTCTCCCAAGTAACTTTAGCCTGGATGTCTGAAACTTTAGCATTCATCAGTCATTGTCTATGGAGATCTTGAAAAGGGTAATTAGTCACAAGTCCGTATGGGTTGTAAGTCTTTTGATGTTTTCAGAGCATCTAGTTTTTTGTTTTGTTTTGTTTTTATTCTAGACCAAAAACTTTGAATTCAAATGCTAGCTTCCCATGAGCATTGTGTGAAAAATCAACAAAGTCACAGAACAAAGCTGATACATTTGGATATTTGTAAATGCAGATATGTCTTCATTTGAGAGGAAGTGACATTGATGAGGTCTACTTGCATCGTTATCACATATTTTAATTAGATTTAACGATTTGCCATCTTAAAATGCTTCTTTATGCACATTAACACAGCGTCTTCAAGTAATTATTAATTTCCTTAAAAAAAACAACAGACACAATACTGATATTATACCGTCTGTTGAGAATGAGAAGGGCGTTAAGTGGTCTTGAACACTATAGTATGGGTTTTGTGGCAACTTACCGCCCTTATCATTCTCAACCGACGATATATGATGTTATATTTTAAAGCCTCGGAACATTTTTTAAATCACTGCTCCCGATGATAAACATGACCTTTAATATTGATGGAATACAAAACATTAACCACTTGGGAGCGTGTCATTACCAGTCTTATCTCTTTTCATTTTATCTTAAGTTTTGCAGACTGACAAATTGCATAGGCCAGAGTTAAATCATTTCTTTCTCATTTATAGACAAATAGTGAAACAAAAGTAAACACAGCAAGGTGAAACATGAGTGTGCCTTGGAGTGATTCTCATTGGAAGAGGGAGAGAGAGAGAGAAAGGGAGATGGGGCGGGGGGGGGGGGGATGGGGAGGACACCCCTTTATAGTTAGATAGCCTTCTGGAAAGAAGGGAAGAATTTTACTAAACATTCATGTATATTACACACTTCCTGTAATGGAAGAAATCATCTTTTTATTTCATGTTTTGATCATCATCTTTATCTGTTTGAAGTTAGGTTGGAAATTTAATGGCCTCTGGCTCTTCAGATTATGTCTAATTACTTCTTCTCTTTCGTAATAATCGTTTGATGTGAGGCAGAGTGACTAGCGAGCAACTCTCTCTGGAGCTCTACGAGGTGTCTTGACGTCAAACAAACGTCTCTTCCTCACTAGAGACACTTCCTGTCTAATAAAACCACAACCAGACAGACACGCACACAGACACACACAAACTCGTGCAGACATGTACAAACACACACACAGGCACAGAAATTGTACAGATACTGTACACAGAAACAAAAACACAGACACAGATGCATGCATACACACACAGCGGCACACATGTGCTCCAGGAAAACTCCCTATCCCTGATATTATGATGTCACTGCCGAGCTAGTAGACTCTCCGGTTGTTTCCCCTCCGTCACTGGGTGCAGGGGCCAAGGCCTGTAGGGAAGGGAGAACTATCCTCCAACGTCGGCATGCTTGGGATTTTCCCATTCATTCTTACCTGGGCCGTCACGCATGAAGGAAGGAAAAGGCAGCAGTCGCAGCTCTGTGAGGGAATCACGTTTATCTCTTGAACGTTGAGCCAGATTTCTGACTCGTACCCGTGAGTGGATTTCAATGAGTCTGGTCTATTGCCTGAAACCTTGCCTGAAGATCCAGCGTAGTGACTAGCCGAGTGTGACACTCCTATTGTAGACTTCTTTGAAGTCTGATTTGGAAATTATTCATTCTGGTTTATGTTCTTTGTGTCTGGCCTTGTGGTCCATCATGCCATCTGCAACTAAGAGTAAGTCTGGTCAGATTAAATCAATTTCTGTTTATTCCTTCCAGTAAAGAAGGTTCTTAGAAAACATTAAAAAAAGAAGAATATATCCAAGCCTTGCTATCTGTCTCCTTCACAATCATATAAAAGAAAATTATCTTGCAATAGTCTAATGTAAACCCAGGCAAATTAAGTCCCTCTTCAGTCCCCACCAAAGTTGACAATGCAAATGCTATATCAGTTTTTACATGTGATATGTTATAAGAAATATTTCATTAACCTGTGTCATTTCCATGAACTTTCACCTTTTATTTCAATCTTGGTTCCTTTAGTGTGCTCTTCAGACCTTTGCTTGTCTGCTGTTGTTGTTTTGGAGGGGATAGGTTTTTGTGTTATGATTTTGTTTTGATACATATTTCCCACATTATTGGTTAAAAAGTGATTTACTAGGCAATCAGGTCTTCAGAGAAAAAAATCCCAGTTTGATCTTTGCCAACATAACTCAACTTAAGTGTCATATCAGATTGTGTAATTGAATTTCATGAATCCTCGCTTTCATTTTCGTGATTTTACTGCAGTTCTCTGAATCTAGCCAACATGAAAGAAGATCTGTAGGCCTATTTAAGCCTATGTAGTTATCTTGTAATCATTGTATCTTATTACCGGTATTAGTTTCACTTTCATTGAAACAATCCCTCTGAAAATGTCTAACATACAGTTACCAGGCACAGGGGAGGTATTAGGTATCAGTTGAGTGCACACATGGAGGATAGGGGTTAATTCTTGTAGAGAATGTTTACATTCAGTACCAGGTCTGCTAAGTCTTCCTGATACTACAAGTGGCTTCCTGTAAACTTTAACCCTTCAGCAACTGAAGATTCAGTACATAATGGCCTTTGGTTCCCTGGGAGGTACAGCAATATTACTTTCATTTTGACAACTTTCTAAATGATGCAAGATAGCTCACTGGATGTATATTTTTATCTATTGTAAGTTATGGTTATATGAAAGCCTAGGAAACTTTACTAAGAGAATGGTATGAGTATGTGAAAACAATAAAAATGGTAAAGCATAAATCTGTAGTGTATAAAGCAGATAGTAAAGGTTTCTGGTGTTTTAGGGAGTAATAAGATGGGTGGTTGAAGGTGGTTCAGTTACTAATAGGTTACTAAATATCTCATCGAGTCTGGACAGAAGAAATTAAAAAATTCCCTGATTTGGGGGATATTTTTTTGCCCATTGAGATCCATGTAACACACAAGTATCTTCTTGATTGTTGGAATCTCTCTGATTTCATTGCGTGAAAGTTGGCAGCAAACATATTTTTGTTTATGAACTATTTGATATTATGGTCTTCTGCCCAGAAATTTATTATTCCTCCTGTAGAGCAGTTGGAGGAGAGAGTTCATTGGACCTATTTCGATCAACATACATGAAAAGTACTCAAACCTGATCTGTGTAAACAGATTCACGGCAGTGTTTACATTTGTTCAGCACTGCTGACCTTAGGAAAGGAGTTTGCCTGTTACAACACAAGTTGATCCCTGATTCCCTGGGCAGGAAACATTTTATTTCTACACCGGACTTTTTACAGGCAGTTCCGTCTTGACAATGTGCAATGTTCATAGCAGCTGTGTAGCATGCACCATGCACGCTAATGTCTAGTCTCATTTCTGACACTCTGAAAACCTGCAGGCTCATTCATATATTTACATTTTAAAGTCAGTTTGTTGGGTTATTGGTTGGGAGATATTTCACTATATTAGTTTACTTGATTGGAGCAAATATCATGTAAATGCAATGTGAAAGGTACAGATGGTTTTCATGTGTTGCCAGATTTTGACTCACAACATGTAGAAACGTGCAGAAATAGCCGTAAGACAAGAGACAGCTATGCTGTGATGTCAGAAAACTGACATTGTGTCTGAAATGAGACTAATATACAGCATGTCTTGGCCATCATTGTTCCATTGTCACTTAGTTTTAATGTTCATTCAAAGTTCGGGTAATGAGAACTATCAAAGTGAGATTTATTCCACTAGTTGATTGTATGTAAAACGTGCATTTCTATCACACTTTACTCTACATAATCCAATATAAAATGTGTAAGACATCATTGATTACGTATTAAGTGATTGCATATATGAATCAAATACTAATAAAAGAATTTGATAATTCAGAGAAATAATAGTAATTTAATAGTTTCTCTTGCAGCTCAAATCTTTGACACCTGTAGACAGTTGAGTATAATCATCATCCTTTGGTATGTAAGGAATGATTGTACTCTAACAAGAGGCTCCTACAGTAAACACCCGATTCAGGTACGTTGTAGGCATGAATGTCACAGGTAGTGAGGTCATACTAAGGTCATGTTTGCTTCTGGTGAGAGAGCGCCCTCACAGGTGGCAGGGAGGCAGTGTGTACCATCGATGGATGGATGGTGAGCTCCACGTTGGTTGGAGAGAGTGTGTGAGTCATGGAGACAAAAATAGATGATGGAGTGTGGCTACTTTGCTATGCACTGGACGTAGCCTCCCAGCGCTACCCTTTCTCTATTATGACATCTCGTTTGCAGCGAAGGTAGGCTTGCTGTTCGTGATGGATCGGGGATGATTTGGGGGTTGGCTGTAGCTGTGAGAGAAATTATTGCCTAAACGAGTGAGCAGAACTCTTTGCTTCATTCTCCTCGTGGAGGAAATTTTATGAGAGGCTGCAGACAAAATGGATGACTCAGTTTGCTACACATTCCACAACATGCCTCAGCTTCTACAGGTCTTTGAATGTAGCAGTCAATATCAGCTCTTGGTCTCTATGGCCCGAATTCACGAAGATGGTACAAATGAAACCATGGTTTAAACCATGGACAAAAACCAAGGAGCGCCAAGTGTGGCACGAAATATTTCGTTACAAAATTTATCAAGCTTAAAATCATTTGATCTTGTATTATTGTATCTGTCAATATCAGGGTTAGAATTAAAATCTGCTTCAACTCTAATGGTACATTTTGATATACTTTTATACACTATGCTACACTGCTGGAGCATATCATTTAAGTGTGAATAATTCTAAAATGTCAACCGTGCAGATGTGAATATGAAATAGCAGGTTGATCAATTTTTTTTTATCATATTTGAGCAAATACTGCAATTATAGCACTAATGATTACAATATTGTCATGAAGGTTCAAGCATGTGATATGCTATAATCATGCTGTATACTGTTTACAGTGTATGCTCTCTTCCTCATCTTTTGACTTATCAAAGATCATCCATTGCACTCAAAACCCCATGTTCTCTGCTGCCAGAAAATACAATGTTTGCTGTTTCTCTCTGTCTTTATCTTCCCCCTCCTCCCTCGTGATTAGAACATCTATGTAATGCACTCAACCTTTTACCTGTGTTCTAAGGTAGATGTACTGTGTATAAAGTCCATAGTCATTAGTCAACTAACTCAGTCCTCAGTCAACTAACTTAATGGCAACAAGGAAGCAAGCTTGATGTGATGCCTCATTTAACCTCAAAAATTGATATGAAAATACAATGTACAAGCATTATGAATTATCCAAGTTTTTGTACCAAATGTGGCTACTTTGCAACAATTGTACCATCCACTGCATGGTGTATAAATTTATATAAAGGACTGCAGCTGGGTACAAGTGTATGTCAAACTTATGATTTACTGCCCTCTGTTGTTTGTCTTCAGACAGTCCATACACCATTGTCTATATGTGGGTCTTAGCTAATGATTTCACATATTGGCTTTGATACACATGACTCAAGTCAGTGTATCCATGATATTGATACATCAAGAGATTAAAACTTCTAACTCCCCTGTGTGGTATCAACAGTGACGGTCATCTAGAAACTGAAAGCCTATTTTACATGATGGTGATGATTTACTTTGGGAATGGGTTAGTTTGTGTAGTAAAACATGTTTGCATCTATCTTATCATAATGTTATTGAGTGTGAACTACCCCCCTTTGGTGACTTAGAGCATTAGACAGATGTTTAAAATGTTCAGAGATTATAGAAATACTTCAAGATATCTGCAGTGACACCTGTCGTAAATATACATTATAACTTTTAAATTACTACAAACGCACACAAAAACCTTTTCAGACGTTTTGCAGTTTAGTGTAGATTAAAAAAAAAATTGTGAGGTATAAATGTAGTTACCCTTTCTGATAGGGTTTTGTTTTTCCTGATGAATTTTTTTTGGTTTGTTTTTTCTGTTTGTCTGGTAGCAGTGAAAATTTTTACGGGAAGATGAAGATGCCACAGAACAAATACAATTATTAGATTTTGTTGTTGATCCAAATCAGCATCACAATTCAGGAATTTTAAAAGAATTTTTAGAAATCATTATGATATGGGGCAGCTTTGACAAAC